>NC_091994.1:49675703-50007177 GCF_044704955.1 Pristiophorus japonicus | reverse complement strand
GTCTCTGTCTCTGTCTCTGTGTCCTGTCTCTGTCTCTGTGTCTCTGTCTCTGTGTCTCTGTCTCTGTGTCTCTGTCTCTGTGTCTCTGTCTCTGTGTCTCTGTCTCTGTGTCTCTGTCTCTGTGTCTCTGTCTCTGTGTCTCTGTCTCTGTGTCTCTGTCTCTCTGTCTCTGTCTCTGTGTCTCTGTCTCTGTGTCTCTGTCTCTGTGTCTCTGTCTCTGTCTCTGTGTCTCTGTCTCTGTGTCTCTGTCTCTGTGTCTCTGTCTCTGTGTCTCTGTCTCTGTGTCTCTGTCTCTGTGTCTCTGTCTCTGTGTCTCTGTCTCTGTGTCTCTGTCTCTGTGTCTCTGTCTCTGTCTCTGTGTCTCTCTCTGTGTCTGTCTCTGTGTCTGTCTCTGTCTCTCTCTCTGTGTCTCTCTCTGTCTCTCTCTCTGTCTCTCTCTCTGTGTCTCTCTCTGTCTCTCTCTGTCTCTCTCTGTCTCTCTCTGTCTCTCTCTGTCTCTCTCTCTGTCTCTCTCTCTGTCTCTCTCTCTGTCTCTCTCTCTGTCTCTCTGTCTCTCTCTGTGTCTGTCTCTGTGTCTGTCTCTGTGTCTGTCTCTGTGTCTGTCTCTGTGTCTGTCTCTGTGTCTGTCTCTGTGTCTGTCTCTCTGTGTCTCTCTCTGTGTCTCTCTCTGTGTCTCTCTCTGTGTCTCTCTCTGTGTCTCTCTCTGTGTCTCTCTCTGTGTCTCTCTCTGTGTCTCTCTCTGTGTCTCTCTCTGTGTCTCTCTCTGTGTCTCTCTCTGTGTCTCTCTCTGTGTCTCTCTCTGTGTCTCTCTCTGTGTCTCTCTCTCTGTGTCTCTCTCTGTGTCTGTCTCTCTCTGTGTCTCTCTCTCTGTCTCTCTCTCTGTCTCTCTCTCTGTCTCTCTCTCTGTCTCTCTCTCTGTCTCTCTCTCTGTCTCTCTCTCTGTCTCTCTCTCTGTCTCTCTCTCTGTCTCTCTCTCTGTCTCTCTCTCTGTCTCTCTCTCTGTCTCTCTCTCTGTCTCTCTCTGTCTCTCTCTCTGTCTCTCTCTCTCACTCTGTCTCTCTCGTAGCGTCACAGCCAAGCTTACTCCTGTCCAACCCCAACTTCACTATACGAGCACTTTCCAGCAGGAGCCACTGGATGGCAGCCACAAGCAGGAATTGGTTTTATTTTTGCTCTCCTTCCTAGCCCAAGGCTGCTGAAGCCAATCGCAGTGGCCCGTTACTACTCCAGTCCCTGGAATCAGCAAATGTATGAATTAAGTTGTTAGTGATATGTCTATTTGTCTTCTGTTCAGTCCTTGAGAGCAGAGGTGAGCTAAATGTTAAAAATGCTCGTTCAACCAGTACTATACTCCATGTCTGCTGATTGCTGAACTGTGGCATATGCATCACATCACACAATTTTAGACAAATGTAATTCCAGATTCATTTTTCTTACAAAAATAGCAATTAATAATAAAAATTTCCCCCCCCCCCCTTTTTTCAGATTAGTTGAGTTAATTACAGTCCAAAGTTGCACCTTCGCTTAAAAATGTATTTTCTGCCAATGAACCAGCCAGTTGAATATTTGTTGCTGGTAAATACGTAGTGACAGAAATGTATTTTGCCCATCACCAGTTTGAGCGGTGCCTCTCCATTCCTTGGTGAAACCAAACAAGAAACATTAACAAACATTTCTGCTGTGAACTACGACTTTGATGAGGAATATTTCAGTAACACCAGTGAGCTGGCGAAGGACTTCATCCGCAGGCTTCTGGTGAAAGACCCAAAGTAAGAATTACCTTTGTCAAATTAACTAGTTGGAAGATACAAGAATCAAATGCATCTGTACTGAGGTTTAAGGAATACTTGTTTACCATTAAGAGTTTATTTTAAGGGTTTAGTTCTTTAAAAATTTTATTTAAAATTGCCTATCTCCCACTTCTAGTCTGTGAGCGATGTGTCGGTAGTCCAAAAGTGGGAAGTAAATATTATCAGCTTCTCGCACCCTCCAAACTTGTCCCCACCAACTCTGAGCAGACCAGGTGCTCAAGCAGTTGAGCACTTGGCTTAGTTTGAGTCCAGAGATGTCGGTTGGTTAAATTCACCTCCATTACACGACCTTAATTAGTTGTGAGCTTTGCCAATAGTTGGGCTTCAGGCACAATTTGACAGCCCTGTTCAGCTGGACAGAATCAAACGACGTGCTGGCCGATGAAGGGGTTGACATTGGCAGCACCCATGTAAACTCTGATCCCTCCAGCGGACTGGGGGAGAAACCCTGATAGGAAAACAGCCAGTGAGCAAAGACAAATGGGGGAGGAAAAAATAAATGTGGGGACTTGACGATCCAGCAATACTTGTTCTGCCATTTAATTCCTTTCCTTTCCTTTTAGGAAGAGAATGACCATTGGTGACAGTCTAGAACACCCATGGATTAAGGTAACCTTTTTTATTTTATGCTGACACCCTACAACAGTCGAATTATCCCCTTTTAACATAGATGTGCCAAAATTGTCTGTGGGACAGGCAGCCTATTCCCCCTTGCTTGTGCTTTTATTAAGCAGCAAACATAAGGTGCTTGTGAGCAACATGGGGCTAATGCACCCACCCTGCCTGTGGTGAAGTGCTCAAACTTTGCTCAAGCAATGCGATTCCCCCACAACACCATTTTGTGGCTCCCAAAAAAAGGCTCCACCATGCAGTGGTATCAGTTAGGTACAACAACAACAAACTGCATTTATATACCACCTTTTAACATAGCAAATCCCAAGATACTTCAAGATTGTTATTAATCAAAATTTGACCCAAGCCACAAAAGGAGATATCGGACAGGTGACCAAAAGATAGGTCAAAGAGGTAGGTTTTAAGGAGTGTATTAAAGTAGGAGAGAGGGGTAGAGGTTTAGGGAGTGAATTCCAGAGCTTGGGGACTAGTCAGCTGAAGTGTATATATAAATATGGGATGAGCAAGATGCCAGAATTGGAGGAACACACACATCTCAAAGGCTTGTAGGGCTGGAGGAGGCCCTGAAGGGATTTGAAAATAAGGATGAGAATTATAAAAGTGAAGTGTTGTTGGACTGGGTGCCAATGTATGTCAACGAGTACAGGGGTGATGGTTGAAAGGGACTCGGTGCGACTTAAGATGTGAGCAGCAGTTTTGAATGACCTGGAGTTTATGTGGGGAGAAAGATGGGAGGCAAGCCAGAAGAATATTTAAGTAGTCCAGTATAAAGGTATGCAGTGTATGCCGGGTAAGTTTCAGTACTGTTGAGTACATTACCTGCAGCAGTACAAATCTTGTCTAACGCTGAAGCAGATAGAATAACATCTTATTCCTTATATCTCAACCCCTCTAAAGGTGATCAAGAGAAGGAATGTGAGACGTGAGGATAATGGCAAGAAACCAGAGCGTCGTAGACTGAAGACAACACGCCTCAAGGAATACACAATCAAGTCGCACTCGAGCATGCCTCCAAACAATACCTATGTCAACTTTGAGAGATTCTCAAAAGTCCTCGAAGAAATCAATGCAGTGGAAGAAAGCATTCAGGAGCTGGTGAAAAACAAAAAGTCCTTCAAGGAGGACATTGATGCACTCGTTTCCATTTATGACGAGAAAGAGTCTTGGTACAAGGAAGAGAACGATAGCATCAGTCAGGATCTCGGGCACATTAAGAATGAGATGCGTAAGACAGAAGCCCTGAGGAAACAGGCGCAGGATGAAGTCAAATCCACTATGCTGTCCACCAACATCCTGAAGCGGAAGTACACCAAGCTAGAAACCGGTTACGATGCACTGGCTGCAGAACTGAAATGGGTCAAGGAGCTCCTGAAGTCCGTAGAGCAGGAGGGAATGCACGGAGGGGTCGGCAATGAGGGCCGACTCAGAGGCTTGCGCTAGGTATCATTCCTTTGAAGAACTTTGAGAAACCCTGTTACAAGCCAGTTTATTAATTGGAAGCCAGCCGAATTGGACTTGATGGTTTCAGAGTTTCTTCAACCATTGTCCACAAGCTCCAAGGCTTTCAGAACCAATTCCAATTTTTTTTCCAGTCATGTATCTAAGTTTGGATTTATTGCCAAATGTAAATGAAATTCCAGTTTGAAAATGCCATGAAAGGACGATGAATTCCCAGTGGGTTATCTATCCCACAAACTCTGCATGTTGCTGTTGGCATCGTCTCTGCTACCGTTGTTCCTCTGGTGAGCCTTGCTTACTTCCAATCATCAGAGGTCATTATGATTCCAGGGGGCTTTGCCATGCTTGATTTGGGCACCTCCGTAATGGGTGCGGGGGTGGAGAGAGAGGGTGAGTTGCTATGAAGGATGTCCTTTGTTGTGGGCAAGCCCTACCCCCCCGCCCCCCCCCAACCCCACCCCAATTTATCTATTTGGATTAGAGAACAAACAATATTTTAAAAACACATTCTTAGCTCTTAAAGGAAAGTGTTGTTCTGATTTTCCCACTTTTACCGTTGCTGTGAACGGAACACATGGGTGACTTGGTTTCACAGTCGGGTCTGAGGTTTGTGAAGTGCAGCCCTTCCCAGTAATCAGTGTAATTCACTTAACGTGAAACATTGGTTGTAAAAACAGACAAGAGAAGATTCTATCTAACATGAGTTGTGATGTTCAGTATCTGTTTTTAAAAAAAAAAAACTTCCACCTAATCAGCATTTACGACTGAAGAGGTGACTAATGGAACTGAGATATGACCAAATGCACTGTCCTTTATCCTTGTTTATAGAGTATTCCCATATCTCATAATATCAGTCAGCTCACTTGCCCTTGTTTTACACATGAGTAATTGGATCACTATTCCAGTTGGGAGAGTAAAACTTCAGTTAGAAATTCTCAATTGACTTGTTGCTAACTTCACGCTTACAGACTGATGTCCTGGATGTGGGAGGAGAGCGCTCAAATGCATGAATTGTACTTCAGATTACCTTTGAGCAACTTGCTTTGTTTTTGGAACGAGGGGAGAGGTGTGGGGGATCTCAAATGTTTCCTCTGCTTTAAACTGTAAATTTGGGTCCGATTCTCAATGAAGGGTCCAAGCGTGTATCTAATTCAAAACTCGGCACTCCTTCATTTTCTTTATTGACATGCTGCCATAATATGGGCTCAGTATTCGGGTGTATTTAGATAGTGTGGCCCATTTTTGCTGCCATTGACTCTCCTGATTTCGATGCCTGCAATGAGAACATGGAGTTGGCATTCTGGAAGAATGAGATTAAATGGGCCTTCATTTGAATCTGGTTTGTGAAATGCTCATATTTGCTTTAATGCATCATGGAATCGTACATGTTCGATATTTGCATGCCTATGAACATTGCTCTTGTATTTTAGGTAGAGGAGGTTATAAATGTTGAATTGTAAGTCCAGCTGCCTTGATACTAGCACAGGTCATGTGTGACAGAATTGGCACCAGAGTGAAGTGGCAAGTGGACGTCTGATTTCAGGCTGAAAGAGTTCTCCCATTTGTGCCGCTAATGAACATTCCACAAATTGCTGAACCAGACTTGCTACCTCTTGCAAAATAGCAGTTGAGGTCCCTAAACAATTTCTGCAATTCCTTTCACTTTTAAGCCCAACAGAAAAATTTATCTCAGACATCCATCGCTGCTTGGCAGATCTGTTCAGTGTGCTGACAGAAACCTTTAGCCACAGGTTCCAGTAATTGTTGGGACTTCAGCTCCCGGAGTTCCCCAGAATCTGACTGCCATCTTGTAGCTGCACCTGGCCCTTTAAATTCACCCCCAAGGTCGATACAGAAAATAGCCAGTGTCTCTTCAGGCAGTAACTATAACATCGCTAGCTGAGTACAAGATGATGTCCCCCTGTGTAATAGGGATGGGCTTTAATTAGAAGATTTATTTTAAAAAAAATTTCCATTGAAGTTTTTCTTCCTCCAGCTCATGGCTGCAGGTGTATATTGGAAGTTCATGGAGTGCAGTTTTTCTCTTCACTGGATGAGCAATCCAGCTACACCTGATTTTGTTTAAGACAGATTTACATGTCATCTAGTAACTTGGCTGAAGTTCTGTTATAAGGAAAGAATTAGAATGACCTCCCTGTAAATAGAATCTGAGGTTTGACTATGACTGTATTGGGTACTAGAGGGTCACTGCAGACTGTGATGGCTACTGCATCAATTTCTCTGAAACTGCTATGAGTAGCTTGGCCTGCCCCTGTCTCTCTCTCTCTCTCCCCTCTCCTCCCAACCCCTGGAGCATTTGGGGCTAAAGTACTTCAGTGGGTATTCACAACCCTATTTATCATAGTCTTAATATTTTTATTTTATTGCCTGCTAAAATGGCACACATGCATTTTGGCTCATTTTTGTTTAATTTGAACTAATTTGTTATAATGAGTTTGAGGTTTATTAATTATGGTAAAGATTTATTTAATTCAGTGTGTCACATAAAGAGCTCCAACACAGTACACAGCAAGTTTTACTTGAGTCCTAATCTAAAGATTTAAATCGCTCAGTTAATATCAGTGACGTGTTAATTACCGCACTTTCTTTCATGCAATAATTTTTTTTAAAACTCCAAAGATTTCAAGTTCGGAAATAAGTTAGTTTTGTAATTGTTTAATTTGCAGGGGTGAATATCAAATCTGAATAGTATGAATTGCTGGAGCGTTTGTATAAAACACACGGATTCCCTGAGTCTATCGGCACACAATGTCGAGCTGCAGGAAAGCAATAATAAGTAAAATGCCCATTGAGGAATTGGTTACTGTGTCACTCAGACCTTAATGCTAGGACTGCTTTAATAGTTTGTGTGATTTGTTTTTGTTTTTTGTCGATCATTTTGCATCGCATCATTTTGTTCCTCAGTCCAATTGCTTGTGCTGATCTACATCGTGTCAAATTTCATTATCGACTGGAACATAGTTGGGCCTTTACCTTGAATCAGGGGCATTCCATCGGCTGCTTGTGGAATTGCATTCCCAGATTATATTTAGCAAAATATTAACTTAATCTGTGAGCTAACTCGCTATACATTCCACATTCCAAATAAATTAACCTTTTTTGTTTTTAACAAAACCTAAACCTTAAACGTTGGTATGAGGCACTGCTGTTTGAAGGTCCATTAGAACATTACGCACACGTGCAGCCTGTGTAACTCCAGATTTATGTTGCACGCGTAGGTTGAACCATCGAACCCCCAGTGTCTACACACTGCAAAATCCTATGTTAAACTGAACACTCAATGCACCTTTCAAACTGTTGCTTATTGTGTTTTATATCACTGGACATATTGTAAATCAGTGACTTAAAGTAAATTCTTAATCCATAATGTGTTTCTAGCATGTATACAAAAGCGGTTGAGAATAGGTGGACCTGATAGCACTGTTAAACATATATCTAGAGTTACAGGCTTGAGCGAGTTTGTTGAATTCTAACTGACCCTCCAGAATAGGAAAGACTTAGAGTAACACTCAATATTGAGTGTTTCATTCCAGAATATAACGATTTGATGACCCGACCCCCACCCCTCCCTAGTTCACCTAGTGATTAAAGGCTGTAGTGCCAAGCCAGGCAGACTAGAAGCTCACCCGATTTTAATTTGATTGGTGCGGAGTTGACTGTTCTTGGACAGTTGTGCTTGCGATGCTATAGTTAGCAGCAGCAGCCTTTGTTACAGAGGAGAAAAATCCGAGGAGGGTTCTTGCTCGTTCCAGCTATCCCATGGACCCCTATGCAAATGTATACCCATCTGGACACTGGGCGACCCTAGGTTGGGGTCACTGTACTGCCCTCCACAGTCAAATAACCTGCCTACTTGCTATCCAGGCTCGCATGTAAAGAATGGTTAGATGGTTGAGGTGCTATGCCGGGACCTAACTCGAGTCCAGGCTTTCAGGAGAGGAGGGGAGAGAAAATTGGGGGTTGACTGGGGTGGGAGGGGCTGAATACTGTGAAGGCACCCCTGATGGGTGAACTGTGTTTGATGTTCCATTCTTGCATCTTTTTCAATAGTTTTGTCTAAAATCAAATCTTGCATCAGTTCCATCCCCTCGAGTGTAAAGAGTTAATTGGGATGGGGGTACAGAAGGACAGTGTCACCATGCTTCAGATTAAAGCTGTTGAAATCTTCAATCAATACCAAGAAGACTGGGGATTAAAATGAACTTTACAAAACCATCAAAGGAGCAATGGGCTCTCCGAGTGCTTTGAATAAGAAGGCAGCTTCACAGCAACTTTCAATGTAACTATCTGTGGCTACTCAGTATTTTACCCCTCCTCAAACACTTTATGCCTTAATACTCACTGTAGTGGGTTAATTTGCAAACAAGGAGCTAATTATGCTCCAAGGAGATGGAGTAAAGTTTCCATTTGATTACTGATCCTGTCCCATGTAGTACAATTAGCCAGACTTTAACGAGTCTGCAATAAAGTGAAGTATAATTGCAAAATGTTTACTCATCAACATACGGGTAGGTGAGCACCATTGTGCAGTGTTTAAAATGATTTGAATTTGGTGGGGGGGTGGAGGAAAGAGAGGGGAGGGGGAGGTGCTTTGTGCATAGGTTTAGTCCCAGCAGATGGCTGTAACTTTGCCATTAGCTGAACAAGTGACACCTTTCATCACAGCATCCTGTGACAAATCCCAACAGTTTCTGCAGTTACTGTGTAGCAAGATTGCAGTTTCACATTTAAAGTCGTGGATTCTGTGAAATAATTCAGTCCAAGCAAATCATTTAACCTCGTCATTAGTTGCAGGCAGTAGTCTCGCTGGGTTAGTGTCAAACATGCTCTCTCACCAGTCCAGTTCATCCTGTCCATCTATATCGAGCTGACATTTCAGTATGGCAAAAGAGATACTTTTCAGAATGATTGGTTTTTTTTAAACCAGCATTGCCTGCTGTCCCCTGTGGATAACTGCAGAGCTGGTGAGAGTCGGGAGGCCACAAAGCAATTCTGAATTCTCGTGTTGGTCTGCAGTGTGGCCCTGGGTGTTCCACTGAATATGTTTCATGGTCATAACTCTCCACATGGTAAGGACCCAGCTTTGTTGTTTCCCAACGAATAGGCAGCCCTTCCATCAATGGTTGCTCAAAAGTAGCATCGACGGGCCTGGTCAAAATGTTACTGTCCTTCACCGCTGAGGAGTGTTCGACCCAAGAAAAGGGGAAGAGATGAAAAAGCCAAGTGGGGTGCGCACTCCTGAAATCCTTGTTTGCCCCTTTTATAAAATTCTAAGTGAGGGTTGACGACACTTTTTTTTTATATAGCAAAGTAAATCCAGCTGTAATTTATTTATCTTAAAGCCTGTTGACTTGAGTTCATATATGAAACATGGCCACCTGGGTGAGATAGAGGGTAGTAGCACTCAAACAACCCCAGTCTGAGCCAGTGCCTTCAGGAGCGAAGAGCAGGAGAATTGGAGATAAAGCCATTGGCCTCTAGAGAGAAGGCCTGTACCTCTTCATTGAGCAGCATGATAATTCACACGCGCTGTGCAGTTGCAGAATGTAATCTGAATGGATAGAAGCACAGTTCGCTGTCCTGAGGAATGGGGATGCTTGTAATGGCTGTACCATGGGGATGGAAAGACTTGGGATTATGTAAACTTGAGGTCTCCTACTCAGCCGGCCCATGCGAGAGACATTTAGCACACTGCACTAAACCTGTGCCCGCTCTGTGTCTCTGGCACTGTAAGCTGAGCCTTTCAGACCAGCACTAACTATATAGTATTTCATAGTATTTATAGCACAGAAACAGGCCATTTGGCCCCACAGGTCCATGTCTGTGATTATGCTCCATGAGCCTCCCACCTTCATCTAATCCTTTAACCTATCCTTGTATTCCTTTCTCCCTCATGTACTTACTTAGCACCCCTTTATGCTATTGGCCTCAACCATTCCACGTGGTCGCAAGTTCCACTTGCTGAGGTTAGAAACAGAGCTTCTAATCGAAGGGAACTTTTAAGTCCTGTGTTTTGTTTTATTTATATTTCAAAAAGCATAATTTAAGAAAAAATGAAAAACCTTTGCCGCTGGTATATGTGCAGGTGTGCCAGTGAGGCCAGGCTAGCACTTTGGCCTGCTCTTCCCATTTTGATTCCAGAAGTTCTCTTATTGAAAGGCCGACAAACAGGCGTGTGGTTCCCACTGTGGGATGAGAAGCATGTGATGCTTGTCGCTAACTGGGTTCCTCACCTTATCAGATCCTGTGAATTACTGGTATTGTGGGTGCAACTAAATGCACAGCATTTATTTAAAGGAACACAAGTTCTATAGGTGAAACCATTTTATAGTATGTTGTTAATCAAATTAAGCTTTAAACACCCAGCACTCGTTTAATGCCAAGAAAGTTGGAATGCTGTCTGATAAATGATTAAATTGTGGGGTGGACAGGATAAGATGATTTGGGTCTGGCTTATATTTATCAAGTGTGTCCACCTAAACATCGCAGTGGTTCAGCCCCCTGTTTGCCTGTGCTTTTAGTGAATGTTTACCGCCACACCTTTATACATAAGGTGCATGTATTTCAAAACACTTTCCCAATATACATTTTCCCTGTTTTTTTTTAATCAACAGTGTTAGTGGCTGTTTATTATTTGTCTTCATACACTGATATGTAATAGTGGTATCAGAGTATTGACATTTTATAACATGCTGTTTAAAGTGATCAATAAGGCCTGTTTAATACTTTGACATTTATAATAAACTTTTTAAATAAAACAGAATGGTGGTGGTTTTATTTACTGGTTCGGTGTGTGTGTCTACCAATGTTTTGTCAGTGACCTATTATAAATGTCACCGGTCTACAGCAGATATTCTTGGTTTCAGTGTCAATGATCCCTCCCATAACTGGCCCCCTCATCCCCTACAATCTGGAGCGCACCTTTCCTGCCCAATTTCTAGTTGAACACCACCATAAACTGGGGCTTTTACATTGATTCCCTGTTGGATGTACCAGGCACCATGATCTTGGATGTGTTCCCTGCCTTTCTGGAAGGTGAATTGATCACTAGTGAGAAGACTAGTTTATTTTACATGAAATATATGAATGAACAATATAGTTTTGACAGTGAGACACACCAATTTACCATCACTTCTTTATTATAACAATAAAATAATCTTTCCTTTTGTTATGGGCTAAACTCATTCAATGTATTAGTTCCTGAGATAACTAGCCTTTTCTCTTACAGGGAATATATAAGACATGCATTTCTATAGTGCCTTTCATGACCATCGAATGTCTCAAAGGCTTTTATAGCCAATGAAATACTTTTTGAAATGTGGTCACTTGTAATGTGGGAAACACGGCAGCCAATTTGCGCACAGCAAGCTCCCACAAACAGCAATGTGATAATGACCAAATCTTTTTTTTAACGTTGATTGAGGGATAAATATTGGCCTGGACACCGGGGATAACTCCCCTGCTCTTCAAAATAGTGCCATGGGATCTTTTGCATCAACTTGAGAGCGCAGACAGGGCCTCGGTTTAACGTCTCATCCGAAAGATGGCACCTCAGACAGTGCAGCACCACTCCCTTGGTTCTCCCCCCCCCCCCCCCCCCCTGGTGGTTAAGGATTGGCTTACTAAGATGTAACTCAGTTATGACCTTGAATAAGAAATGTCTCCCCTTGGGGTGTCATACCAACAACATTGTTTAGCAAAGCCCCTTGCTGGGCGCATTGAACGAAAGCCATGCATTAAGGATGCAAACTGCTGTGAGATGAGCTCAATGTCTCTCCATTGTCACAAAGCTGATGTGATATGCAACTGGGATTCTTTTCTGTGAGCAGAAAACCAAAAATAGTAATTTCTACTATTAACTACCAGAGCAATGTGTCCTGTTTTGGGAATGGGAGGCTTGTAAGATGGAGAAATGGGGGTGGGATAGGGTGGAAGTAGCAGGGATGGGAGGGGGAGCGATGAGGTCATCATCGGCAGTACCTCGGAATTGAGGAGGACCTGCTTCCACTCCCAAAGTGAGCTCTTTGATGGCTGAACAGTCCGATGCGCGAGCCACATACCTTGTTACAGGTGGGACAGACATTGGTCGAGGGAAGGGGTCGGTGGGCACGGTTTGCTGCGCGCTCCTTCCGCTGCCTGCGCTTGGCCTTTTCATGCTCCTTGCGTCGAGACTCGGAGCTCAACGCCCTCCCAGATGGACTTTCTCCACCTCTGGCGGTCTGCGGCCAGGTGTCAGTGGTGATGTCGCAATTTACCGGGGAGGCTTTGAGGATGTCCTTATAACGTTTCCGCTGTCCTCCTTTGGCTTGTTTACCATGAAGGAGCTCCGCATAAAGCATTTGCTTAGGGAGTCTCGTATCTGGCATGCGTACTATGTGGCCTGCCCAGCGAAGCTGATAGTGTGGTCAGTGCTTCAATACTGGGGATGTTAGCCTGATCGAGGACACTGATGTTGGTGCGCCTGTCCTCCCAGGAGATTTGCAGGATCTTGCAGAGACACCGTTGGTGATATATCTCCAGCGACTTGAGGTGCCTTCTGTACATTGTCCATGCCTCAGGCCCATACAGGAGTGAAGGTATTACTACAACCCTGTCGACCATGAGTTTGGTGGTAGATTTGAGGGCCTGGTCTTCGAACACTCTTTTCCACAGGCGGCCGAAGGCTGCGTTGGCGCACTGGAGGCAATGCTGAATCTCCGCATCAATGTCTACCTTTGTTGATAGGCTCCTGAGAGATGGAAAATGGCCCACATTGTCCAGGGCCACGCCGTGGACCTTGATGACTGGGGGGCAGTGCTGTGCGGTGAAGGACCTTTGTCTTACGGATGTTAAGTGTAAGGCCTATGCTTTCCTATGCCTCAGTGAATACATTGATTGTATCCTGAAGTTCAGCCTCTGTGCACAGATGCAGGCATCGTCCGGATATTGCAGCTCAATGACAGAAGTTGGTGTGGTCTTGGACCTGGCCTGCAAGGCAGTGTAGGTTAAACAGCTTCCCACATGTTCTGTAGTTTAATTCCACTCCAGCGGGGAGCTTGTTGATTGTGAGGTGGAGCATAGTGGCGAGGAAGATTGAGAAGAGGGTTGGAGCGATATGCAGCCCTGTTTGACCCCGGTCCAGACGTGGATTGGGTCTCTCAAGGATCATGGCCTACATGTCGTGAAGCAGGCGAACTTTTGGGGGCATTCGAAACGGAAGAGGATGCTCCATAGACCCTCACGGTTGACAGTGTCAAAGGCCTTTGTAAGATTGAAAAAGGCCATGAATAAGGGCTGGCGCTATTCCCTGCATTTTTCCTGCAACTAGCACGCTGCAAAAATCATGTCTGTTTTGCCCCGTAGGGGACGAAATCCGCATTTTGATTCCGGGAGGAGCTCCTCGGCCACAGGGAGAAAACGATTGAGGAGAACTCTAGCGACAACTTTTCCAGTGGCTGATAGCAGGGAGATTCCCCTGTAGTTGCTGCAGTCGGACTTGTCCCCCTTTTTAAAAATGGTCACAATCACTACATCTGAGATCTCCCGGCATGCTCTCCTCCCTCCAGATGAGAGAGATGAGGTTATGTATCTGCGCCAACAGCGCCTCGCCGCCCTATTTTAGCGCCTCAGCAGGGATTCCATCCGCACCCGTAGCCTTGTTATTCTTGAGCTGTTTTATGGCTTTGCCAACCTCGTGCAATGTTGGAGTTTCACTGAGGCGGTGGTGGGTCGCATGCTGCCGGATGGAATCAAGAACACTCGAGTCAAAGGCAGAGTCTTGATTGAGGAGATCTTCAAAGTGCTTCTTCCATCGGGCCCTGACAGCCTCGGTATCCTTGATCAGTGTTTCCCCATTCTTGGCCAGGAGTGGGATGGGGCCTTGGGAGTTTGGGCCGTAGGTGGCCTTGACTACAGTGAAGAATCCTCACACATCATGACTGTCGGCCAGTTGTTGTATCTCCTGTGCTTTCTCCATCCACCACCTTTTCTTTAGGTCGCGAGATTTTTGTTGGACCTGAGCCTTGAGCCGTCTGTAATGTTGTTTTGCAGCTCCCGAGTTGGGCTGTTGCTTGAGGCTCAGAAATGCTTTGCGTTTGTGATCTATTAGTTCTTCGATCTCCTGATAATTTTCATCAAACCAGTCCTGATGTTTTCTGGTTGAGTGACCAAGTGACTCTTCACAGGCACTGGTAAAAGAGGCCTGGAGGGCAGACCAAGCGCTATGGAGATTCAGCATCTCAGGGTCATCAAGGCATGCCACATTGGCTGTGAGGCGCTGGCTGTATAGGGCTCTCTTAGCTGGGTCTCTAAGTGCCCCAGCATTAACTTTTTTGCGGAACTGCTTCTGCTGTCCCCTCTGCTTTGGGGCTATGTTAATGTTGATGATGGATCGGATTAGGCGGTGGTCCGTCCAGCAGTCGTCAGCTCCTGTCATAACACGAGTGATGCACACATCCTTGCGATCCCTGGCTCGGGCAATGACATAGTCAAGCAGGTGCCAGTGTTTGGAGCGAGGGTGTTGCCACGATGCCTTGTATTTGTCCCTCTGGCGGAACAGGGTGTTGGTAATGAGTTCATGTTCTAGGCATTTTGTCAGGAGTAGGGTACCGCTGGAATTGGCTTTCCCTACCCCCTCTTTGCTAATCACGCCTCCCCAGAGGGCTGTGTCTTTGCCAACCCTGGCATTAAAATCACCTGAGGATCAATATGTTGCCCGTGGGTTCACGGGACAAGGATGTATTGAGGTTGGAATAAAAACCCTCTTTAGCCTCATCCATTGCATCGAGTGTTGGGGCGTACGCACTGATGACTGTGGTGCATTGGTTCCGAGATAGGGTGATTCGGAGAGTCATGAGGCATTCGTTGACCCCACAAGGGGAGTCTTTGAGGCGGTCGACCAGCTCATTCTTGACGGCAAAGCCAACTCCATGAAGGTGGCGTTCTGCCTCTGGTTTCCCTTTCCAGAAGAAGGTGTAACCTCCACCATGTTCCTTAAACTGGCCTTCCCCTGCCCGCCGGGTCTCGCTTAGGGCAGCGATGTCAATGTCAAAACGTCTGAGTTCCCGGGCAACTATGGCGTTCCGGCTTGTTGCTGTTGGGATTGTCCATGAGGGTCCTGACGTTCCAGGTCCCGAACTTCATACTGACTAAGTGGAAGATGCCTGTACGTGAGTCCTTTTAACGTGGGGTGGCCGCTGCACACTGACAACCACACGGGCTTAGCTGAGCAAGGTCTTGGTCCAGTGGCAAGGGGGTCCAAGACAACTGGAGACCAGGCACTGCTCTATAAGCCTAATTGCCTACGGCGAAGTGTTGGCTGCAAGCTCAGCGCCGGGTAGTGCCATTGATGGTAGATGGCCCAAGGCTAGGTTGGGGGGCAGGCATTAGGAAGGTGACTTCCAAAGTTATTTAAAAAGATTAAAAGTTGATAAAGGTTTCCAATTTATTTCAAAAGTTTCTAAGATTTGTTAAAAATCTAAGATGTAAATCAATAATAGATTATAAAAGTTACCCCAATTTAAAAAGTTTCTAAAAGTTGTTTAAAGTCAAAGATGGAAATTAATAATAGATGTTTAAAAGTATTTCGGTTGAGAGTCTAAAATGTAAGTTTTAAAAAGTACTCCTAAATTGTTTAATAAGTTTAAAAGTTGGCTAAAAGTTTAAAAATTATTTAAAAGTTGGTTGGGAGTATGAGTACGGGCCCCTCGGCCAGTTCGGCGCCAGCCTTGGAGTCCCTTCGGCGCATTGAGCGCCGGCCTTGGATTTGCTTTGGCCGGCCCCACACCCCCAAGTCCCCCTGGCAGGTTGTCTCGGAGTCCCCTTGGCCGGTCAGACACCCTCCGAATCCAGTGTTCCCCCCGGGCCGGGCGGCCGTGGACCGAGCGCTTCTCCCGGGCCGGCCGACCGATTGGAAGATGCCGCACCGAGTCGGAGCCGCTTCCTGCGATGTGAAGACGATGCGGAAACACCAGCAGAGATCTTTTGGTCCGGGCTGGGTGGGGGCAGAAGTGGCCGGCACGCGGTCCCTTCGGCCAGGGACAGAAGGACACAGTCAGTCTCCGGCTCAGCTGCTGAGGTTGGGCCGCGTCTCTGGTCGATATCCCGCTGGAGGTGGAAGGTGAGCCGGCTTGAAGGTGCTGGTGTCGGTGGTCTGGGCGCGGCTGGTGTCCCTGGAGCTCCGTTGGGCTGGAGCCCCTGCTCTCTTGGTGTCTCCGCCCCGAGACACACCTGCCCCGTGGCGATGAGGTAAAGTAGGGATGGGACAGGGTGGACGTGGCAGGGATGAGAATTCGAGGATTGTCCTGGAATCTCCATGAAATAAAAATGACTCTCCAGGACTCGGCTGTGAGCAATCTGGGAGAAAAATCACATCAATACTTTTTTTTTTTTATTGTCGTTCTTTCCCCTCATTTTGTTTCTTCATAATATATTGATAATACAAATATTGGAAATGGGGAAAACAGGCTGTTGGATTGGGCAGGCTGTTTGGAGGAGGGAGAAGTGAGGAGGGTAAAGTAGGGTGGTGGAGGGAGAGTTGAGAGGGGGGAAGAGGTTGAGAAATGGGGTATGAGAGGGGTGGGAGAGGGTGACACTAGGTGGGAGAACGAGATGAGGTGAGAGAAAGAGATTGGGTGGGAGATGATTGAATGGGCGAGGAAGGAGCTGAGGTAGAAGAGGGAGCAGTTGGAGTGGGAGATGGGGTGGAAGATGGAAGTGTAAAATGGTAGTGATGAGGTACAGGGAAAGATGAAGGAGGGAGTAAGAGAGATGAGAGGTATAAAATGATACAACTGAGTACTGTATGCAATGAGTTAGTGTGACCTTAGCTCGTTTAATTAAACTCCAGAGTGCTGGTACAGCGTGGGAGGCCTGCTTATATACCCGTGCTCCCAAGGGATGCTGGGATCCCTTGGGACTCCAACAAGTAGGCCCTCTGGTGGTGGTGTGATACAGGTTGCTAAGAGTTACATACATAACATCAATCCCTCCCAAAGTCAATAGTACACTTATTTACAGGGTGAGACGATCTGGGGCTTTTCGCTCCCTTGTCGATCGTCTCGGTACAAATGCAGGTGTGGGTGAGTTGGTTGGTTCTTTGCTGGGCTGCTGGGCAGCTGGCCTTGCTGGGCTGCTGGGTGAGTTCGGCTTCATGGTCAACCGTGATGTTGGTTGCCAGTTGTGTGTGTGTTGGAGGGTCAAAGTTGGTGGTGACCTCTTCGGGTTGCTCGTGGCTGTTTATGAACCGCAATTTGCTTTGGTCCAAATGCTTTCTGCACGTTAGTCCATTGGCCAATTTGACCTGAAACACCCTACTCCCTTCTTTGGCTATGACTGTGTCAGCAAGCCATTTGGGATCATGTCCATAGTTGAGTACAAATACAGGGTCATTGACTTCAATATCGCGTGACAAGTTTTTGCGATCATGGTACATGCTTTGTTGATGCTGCCTGCCCTCGACATGATCATGGAGATCAGGGTGGACAAGAGAGAGCCTTTTTTGAGCACCCTTTTCATGAGCAGCTCAGCTGGGGGAACCCTGGTGAGCGAGTGGGATCTGGCACGGTAGCTGAGCAGGACTTGGGACAGGCGGGTCTGCAGGGAGCCTTGACACATATTTCAAGTTTTGCTTGATGGTTTGGACTGCCCGTTCTGCCTGGCCGTTGGATGCGGGCTTGAACGGGGAAGATGTGACGTGCTTGATCCCATTGCGGGTCGTGAATTCCTTGAATTCAGCACTGGTGAAGCACGGCCCATTGTCGCTGACTAGGGCATCGGACAGGCCGTGCGTGGCATACATGGCTCGTAAGCTTTCGATGGTGGCAGTGGACGTGTTTACAGACATTATTACACATTCAATCCATTTTGAATAAGCATCCACAACAACCAAGAACATTTTGCCTAGGAATGGGTCCGCAAAGTCAACGTGGATCCTAGACCACGGTTTGGAGGGCCATGATCAGAAACATAGCGGTGCCTCTTTGGGTGCATTACACAGTTGAGAGCAAGTGTTGCATTGCCGTACACACGACTTTAAGTCTGAGTCGATGCCGGGCCGCCACACATGGGACCTGGCTATGGCTTTCATCATTACTATGCCTGGGTGGGTACTGTGTAGGTCGCGTATGAATATTTCCCTGCCTTTCTTAGGCAAAACCACGCGATTACCCCACACAAGACAGTCCGCCTGTATGGACATTTCGTCTTTGCGCCTCTGGAACGGCTTGATCTCTTTCTGCATCGCTGCTGGGTGCGCTGGACCAGCTCCCATGGAGGACACAGTTTTTTTTACCAGGGACAGTAAAGAATCCTGGCTGGTCCAGGTCCTGATCTGGTGGGCTGTAACAGGTGACTTTTCATTTTCGAATGCATTCATCACCAAGAGCAAGTCTGCAGGCTAAGCCATTTCCCCCCCCGGTGGTGGGCAATGGTAGCCGACTGCGAGCATCAGCGCAGTTCTCTGTGCCTGGTTTGTGGCGGATTACATAGTTGTATGCCAACAACGTGAGTGCCCATCTTTGGATGTGGGCAGAGGCATTGGTGTTAATCCCTTTGCTCTCTGAGAATAGCGATATGAGCGGCTTATGGTCAGTTTCTAGCTCAAATTTGAGACCAAACAGATACTGGCGCATTTTTTTCACCCCGTAAACACATGCCAGAGCTTCTTTTTCAATCATGCTGTAGGCCCTTTCGGCCCTGGACAAACTCCTAGACTCATAGGCGACTGGTTGCACACACCCGACCCTGTAGGACAACGCATCGCAAGCTAGCACTGATCGTTTACAAGAGTTATACGGAACAAGCTGATTGTTGGAGCATAACAGTTTTCTGGCTTTCTCAAAAGCAGCCTCTTGTAATTTCCTCCATACCCTTGCGTAGCACATGTAGGGGTTCTAGCAAGGTGCTTAACCCGGGTAGGAAATTACCAAAATAGTTGAGGAGTCCCAGGAACGACTGCAGCTCCATCACGTTCTGTGGTCTCGGCGCGTTCTTGATGGCTTCCGTCTTGGCGTCGGTGGGTCTCATGCCGTCTGCCGGGATTCTTCTCCCTAAGAACTTGACCTCTGGCGCCAGGAAAACACACTTCGAGTGTTTCAACCTGAGTCCCACGCGATCTAGCCGACTTAGAACCTCTTCCAGATTCTTCACGTATTTGATGGTGTCCCGACCAGTGACCAGTATGTCGTCCTGGAAAACCACGGTGCGCGGAACCGACTTTAGCAGGCTCTCCATGTTCCGTTGGAAAATTGCCGCGGCCGAACGAATCCCAAACGGGCATCTGTTGTAGATGAACAGACCTTTGTGCATGTTGATGCAGGCCTTTCGAAGATTCCTCCAGCTCTTGCATCATGTAGGCCGAGGTCAGGTCCAATTTGGTGAATGTCTTTCCTCCAGCCAGGGTCGCAAATAGGTCGTCTGCCTTGGGTAGCGGGTACTGGTCCTGTAGCGAAAAATGGTTAATCGTTACTTTGTAGTCCGCACAAATTCTGACCGTGCCGTCGCCTTTGAGACCCGGAACAATCGGACTGGCCCACTCATTGAACTCCCCCGGCACGATGATGCCTTCTCGCTGCAGCCTGTCCAGCTCAATTTCCATTTTCTCTCGTATCATATATGGTACCGCCCGTGCCTTGTGGTGATGGGCCATGTACCGGTGGATCTGCACCTTCGCCCCCGAGAAACTTCCAATGCTTGGCTCAAACAACGACGGGAATCTGCCCAGAACCTGGGCACATGAGGCATCGTCGACGGACGAAAGCACTCGGATGTCGTCCCAGTTACAGCGGATTTTTCCCAGCCAGCTTCTGCCGAACAGTGTGAGGCCATCCCCTGGCACAATCCATAGTGGGAGCTCGTGCACTGCTCCATCATTGGAGACTTTTACTGCTGCGCTGCCAATAACAGCGATCAGCTCTTTGGTGTAAGTTCTTAGTTTGGTGTGAATGGGGCTAAGCTTGAGCCTGTGCGCCTTGTTGCTCTACAGCCTGTCAAAGGCCTTTTTGCTCATTATAGACTGACTCGCACCCGTGTCCAGTTCCATGGATACTGGAATTCCGTTCAGTTCAACTTTTAACGTGATCGGTGGACATTTTGTGGTGAAGGTTTTCAGGGTTTGCAGCTCGTCTGCACATTCACTGGAGGTGTTCCATTGTTCTACAGCCTTTGCACGCATAGTGTTTGAAGTGGCATTGATGGGCTAGATGATCACCTCCACAGTGCCAACAAGGTTTTAACTGCCTCACATTAACGATTGATGGCAGATTCTGGGTCATCTGAGGTCGTGCAGCTGCCGGCATGTACATTCTGCCATATGCATTCCTGCTTGAAAACGACGTTACTTTGTGTACAGTACTGGCCAAAACCTCTTTATACTACGAAATTTGTTTGGTGTTATCGCTGCTAGACATAAATGCCTGGGCTATCGTTATGGCTTTGCTCAGGTTCGGTATTTCAACAGTCAATAGTTTGCGAAGGATAACCTCGTGGCCAATGGCAAGCACAAAAATGTCTCTTAGCATTTGCTCAAGGAATCCATCGAATTCGCAATGTCCTGCAAGGTGCCTTAGTTCGGCGACATAGCTCGCCACTTCCTGGCCTTCCGACCGTTGACACGTGTAGAACTAATACCTCGCCATCAAAACGCTTTCCTTCGGATTTAGGTGCTCCCGGACCAGCATACACAGTTCTTCATTGGATTTGGTTGTTGGTTTCACCGGAGCTAGAAGACTCTTCATGAGGCCATAGGTTGTTGCCCCACAGACGGTAAGGAGGATCATCCTACATTTGGCAGCGTTCTCATCCCCTTCCAGCTCGTTGGCCACAAAGTATTGGTCGAGTTGCTCCAAGAAGGCCTCCCAATCGTCCCCGCCTGAGAATTTTTCTAGGATACCAACAGTTCTTTGCAGTTTTACGTGGTTGTTTGTTATCTCATCGGCAATTGTTACGCTCATAATAAAGTGATACAACTGAGTACTGTATGCAATGAGTAAGTGTGACCTTAGCTCGTTTAATTAAACTCCAGAGTGCTGGTACAGCGAGGGTGGCCTGCTTATATACCGTGCTCCCGAGGGCTGCTGGGATCCCTTGGGGCTCCAACAGGTAGGCCCTCTGGTGGTGGTGTGATACAGGTTGCCAAGGGTTACATACATAACAAGAGGAAAGAAAGACTTAGATTTATATAGCGTCTTTCACGACCACTGGATGTCTCAAAGAGCTTTACAGCCAATGAAGTACTTTTGGAGTGTAGTCACTGTTGTAATGTGGGAAATGCAGCAGCCAATTTGCGCCCAAGCAAGAGAGCGGGAGAGATAAGGGGATGGTGAGGGGAGAGATTTGCCTCAAAGCCTCCTTGATAAAATGCAACATCCCCACCGACACCTGGGAGTCCCTGGCCTATGACCGCCCAAAGTGGAGGAAGAGCATCGGAAGGGCGCTGAGCACCTCGAGTCTCGTCACCGAGAGCATGCAGAAATCAAGCGCAGGCAGCGGAAGGAGCGTGCGGCAAACCAGTCCCACCCACCCTTTCCCTCAACGGCTGTCTGTCCCACCTGTGACAGAGACTGTAATTCCCGTATTGGACTGTACAGTTCCCGTACACTTTACACCGTACACCTTAGAACTCACTTTTAGTGGAAGCAAGTCTTCCTCCATTCTGAGGGACTGCCTATGATGATGGTGAGGGGAGAGATATCGGTAGGGGAGGGAAAGTTGGTGGAGGTGGGGCACTTCATATTTTAGATCTGCCTGTCTGTGATGTGCCAGCTTTACAACAATTTAAATAATCAGCAATAAACCCCCTTCACTGGATGGGAATAATCAGAAACGAGTCCCTCCACTCTCTGCCTCAGATGGTGAGGTGGGAAAGAGTTCGGATTGAAAGAGTTTGAATGTTGTAATGTGGAGCCTGCACTCAGGGTTACTTACAGCTCTGCGATGGTGGTATAGTGGTGAGCATAGCTGCCTTCCAAGCAGTTGACCCGGGTTCGATTCCCGGCTATCGCAAGAATTTTAACAAATAATGAAGGAAGAATCTGTGTGTATTTTTAGTCCCTACGCTCGATGCCTGAAGCCGGCAGCTGAGGTGTACATTAAACATGAACATTGCAGCCTGAGACATTGTTACACGTTATGGCATCTACTGCCGCCCGGTGGCCATTCTTGGTATCACCATTTAGCTTCCGGTGAATGCACTGCAGGGAGTGGCTGCTGGCCTCCTCCGTGCAGTGCAGTGGGACTGCAGGAACCAGGGGCATAACCAAGAGCCCTCCACCAATTTCTACTGATTTTCCTCCCTTCTCTCCTGATTTAGTTCTAACTGTGCCAATATCTTTCACGTACACTCATCTGTGAACTTGCACAACATGTGGAGGTATTTGACTATGGTGGGCATCACAATTGGGATCTTCCGGATTTGTTAATCACATTAATTACCCACTGCTCCAGCTGGAAGGGTGGAGAGGTAATACTTAAATACTCCCTTCAGGGGAACTTATTCTTCAACAACAAATATTCTATTGTGGCTTACTAGTTCCTTGTTTGTGAAAATGGCAAAAATGGGGTTGAGCTCGTGGCAGCTCAGGAGTTTATTCCGTAAATTGAATGGGCAACGGGCCATGAAAAGCTTGGCCTGTCGCACACTAGGCCTCGAAGCATAAACTCCAGAAAGGGAGCAGCTCTTTATTTTATATTCATTCTTAGGATGCGAACGTCACTGGCAAGGCCATCCCTAGTTGGCCTGAAAAGGTGGTGGTCAGTCGCCTTCTTGAACCACTGGCGGTTTGATGCAACTGAGGGGCTTGCTGCGCCCCTTCAGAGGGAAGTTAAGAGTCAACCATGTTGGTGTGGGACTGGAGTCACATATAGGCCAGACAGGGTAAGGACGGCAAGTTTCTGTCCCTAAAGGACACCAGTTTGGATTCTTACAATGATCCAGCAGTTTCATGGTCACTTTTACTGGTGCCATAAAGGGCCGCACTTTGCTATTAAAGTGGAAATGGAGGTGGCTGTAAAGTGGACTGATTGTTAACATGGGCGCAAGGGAACGTGTGGGTAGCATGGCTTCCTTTGATGCTGATGAGTTGGAGGGCTGCAATAAGAGAAAAGGTGCCGGCAATATGGAGGGAGATCAGTGACTGAGTCAGTGCAGTGGCCCAGGTCCCCCGTTACCGGTTGCCAATCAGGACGATGTTTTTTGGTATCAGGAGCAAGGTCACCAGCAATGTGTTCCTCACATTTCCACACAGATCTTGTGGAGCCCATCAACCATGGCCCTAAGGTGGGAATTCCCACACCCAGTGGGAGGGACTAGCTAAAGTACTGCGCACAAACGTTGCCCTTTTGCGCACACTCATTCTGCCAAAGCCGGAGGGAAGATTTCACTTGCTGGAGATGGTGGCGGATGTGGACCAGCCCGAGGTTGTGCTCTGCCATTAGGGGGTTGTCAGTGGGAACAGCAGCCATGATGTGGAGGATTGTCCTGCTCCCCTGAGAGCAATGCCCACAGTGTTCTCCTCCCAAATATATGGGCATCATGGGTTGGCGCGTAATGAAGGCATCAAGGCTACATCCTGGATAGTGGCCCTCTCTATGTATAATGGTGCTTCTGTTTTCAGATGCTGTCTGTACATGAATGGAATGGAAACTCTTCCTGTTCATGTGGGCCATGGGGTTGATATCCTGGAATGTTGGTATCGGCCTTAGCTCAGTGATACCACCCTTGCCTCTGAGTCAAGAACTTTGAGAGTTCATAGTGCCACTCCAGAAACTTGAGCACATAATCCAGGCTGACACTTCAATGCAATACTGAGGGAGTGCAGCACTGTTGGAGGTGCCATCTTTCAGATGAGACGTTAAACGTCTTCTCTCCCACGGCACTATTTCGAAGAGGAACAAGGGAGTTATCCCTGGTGTTCTAGTCAATATATATTCATCAACCAAACATAACTTCGGTGTCACTATATGCAGCCATGGTTTAAATGGGAACTTTTAGTAAAAACTTATTAGAAATGAAATAATGTCCACTGAATTTATATAACCAGGGTCACTGTGGTTCATGTTGGGCTTTCAGATCAACGGGTGCTCTGGAGGGATAGACCTTCAGGAAGACCAGGAAAACCCATCTCACTGAGCGATGAGAACATGATTGATGGTTCCAGACTGGAGGGGAACAATGGATGCAATGGTGGGTTGATGTCACATGCTTTTGAATATGTAGAAAGCAATGGTGGGTTGATTCAGAGGAATCCTCTCCCTACACTGATACTGCAAGTTTGAGGGCCTGGTCTTCGAACACTCTTTTCCTCAGATGGCCAAAGGCTACACTGGCGCACTGGAGGCGGTGTTGAATCTCCTCATCAATGACCTGCTTTTGTTAATAAAAGGCGCCTGAGGTATGGGAAATGGTCCACGTTGTCCAGGGCCGCGCCGTGGATCTTGATGACTTGGGGGTAGTGCTGTGCGGCAAGGACAGGTTGGTGGAGGACCTTTGTCTTACAGATGTTTAGCGTAAGGCCCATGCTTTCGTACGCCTCAGTGAATACGCCTCAGTAAAAACATCTCCAGCATTGAAGTACTGACCACACTTGATCAGCTCCGCTGGGCAGGCCACACTGTTCGCATGCCAGACACGAGACTCCCAAAGCAAGCGCTCTACTCGGAACTCCTTCATGGCAAATGAGCCCAAGGTGGACAGAGGAAACGTTACAAGGACACCTGCAAAGCTTCCCTGATAAAGTGCAACATCTCCACCGACACCTGGGAGTCCCTGACCAAAGACCGCCCGGAGTGGAGAAAGTGCACCTGGGAGGGCGCTGAGCACCTCGAGTCTCATTGCCGAGAGCATGCAGAAATCAAGCGCAGGCAGCGGAAAGAGTGTGCGGCAAACCAGCCCCACTCACCTCTTCCCCCAATGGCTATCTGTCCCACCTGTGACAGGGACTGTGGTTCTCGTATTGGACTGTTCAGCCACCTAAGGACTCATTCTAAGAGTTGAAGCAAGTCTACCTTGATTCTGAGGGACTGCCTATGATGATGGCTGAAAGTTATAAGTTATATTCATTTATTTGCAGTAAAAGAAAAACTTGCATTTATATAGCGCCTTTCATGACCTCAGGTCATCCCAAAGAGCTTTACAGCCAATGAAGTAATTTTGGAGTGATGTCATGTAGGAAACGCAACAGCCAATTTGCGCACAGCAAGCTCCCACAAACAGCAATGTGAATGACCAGATAATCTGGTTTTGTGATGTTGATTGAGAGATAAATATTGGCCAGGACATCGGGGATAACTCCCCTGCTCTTTGAAATAGTGCCATGGGATTTTTTACATCCACCTGAGAGCCGACGGTGCCTCATCTGAAAAGACATCACCTCCAACAGTGCAGCACTCCCTCAGCACTGGAGTGTCAGCCTAGATTTTTATGCTGAAGTATTATTGGAGTGGGACTTGAACCCACAACCTTGCTAGGCTTCAAGGTGAGTGTGCTGCCCACTGAGCCACAGCTGACAGTAAGCAAGTAGTCCTATTTCCAATTGATTATAATTAATTCCAATTCCATCTGATTATACCACATGGTACATTTTACCCTAAGATACAGCTGAGTCCAAATGAATATATAAATAATTTGCTAAATAGGGGATCACAATCTCTCAGGTCAATAATATAATGGTTGGTGCCCATTGAAGTGTGTGTCAGGTGTTAGATCCTTATGTATTAGGTGTGGAGACCTTAGACCAGTCTATGCACCGACTACTGAGGCAATATATTTTAATAACATTGGAAGAGGTTCTTCCCAAACTCAGCTCTGGGAGGCTATAATCACTAATGGGCATCTCATTTTTCAAATCTGTAATGAGCCCGGATCCATCCAGTGTTTCTGTACTTGTCCCATGACCATTTCCTTCCGCCTCGCACCATCATCCTTGCTGTCATTGAATCTCTCCTGCCTTCCACCCTATCACAGACCTTCCCTTTCCTCCTCCCCTTTCTCTGCCTCTGCACTGACTTAAAACCTGTTATAACTCTAGCCTTTTCCAGTTACGACAAAAGTTCATCAACCTGAATTTCTCCCTCCACGGACCCTGCCTGACCCGCTGAGTATTTCCAGCATTTTCTGTTATTTGAGATTTCCAGCGTTGGCAGTATTTTGCTTTTGCAATAGACCGGGTCTGCACACACCTCCTTCACTGTGTTACTGGGATGGACCGTAATATGGCCTTACTACACAGTATAAATGCACACGAGGCCCATACTTGAGAGAAGGTCACTCTGTGACCAGTAACCTTTATTAGCTAGCACTGAAGTGATGAAGGTGGATGGAGCTTCCCCTTTTATACCTGAAAGTCCAGGTTAGGAGTGTCTCCCACAAGTTCACCACCTAGTGGTCAATGTTCACACGGTGTACAACTTAGGTCCGTTTATACATGGGTTACAATGACAGTTACATGACATCACCTCCCCCCCCAAAGTCTTATTGGGATCACAGGTTAAATCTCTCTGGTGGTTTACGCTCCCTTGTAGAGCGCCTGAGTTGGGACTCCGATTGTTGGGTGCTGGCCTGAGTATCTGCTGTTTGCGGTGCCTCAGGCCTGTCTGGACTGCCCACAGTGTCTGGGCTCTCCTCCCTTTGGTTCTTGTGTTCGGTCACCTGTGGAGGAGTGAACTCTACATCGTGTTCTTCCTCTGCTTCTTCTATGGGGTTGCTGAACCTCCTTTTTGTTTGATCCACGTGTTTGCGGCAGATTTGTCCATTGGTAAGTTTAACTACCAGAATCCTATTCCCCTCTTTGGCAATCACAGTGCCTGTGAGCCATTTGGGCCCTGCAGCGTAGCTGAGGACAAAAACAGGGTCATTGACATCAATACATTGCGCCCTTGCATTCCCGTCATGGCGCCTGCTCTCAACAATTTCTTTCATGGTGGGTTGTATAAGGGATAACCTGG
Organism: Pristiophorus japonicus; assembly: GCF_044704955.1. Taxonomy (NCBI): domain Eukaryota; kingdom Metazoa; phylum Chordata; class Chondrichthyes; family Pristiophoridae; genus Pristiophorus; species Pristiophorus japonicus. The sequence goes on along the minus strand of NC_091994.1, from coordinate 49,980,337 downwards.
TTTTGAGCGTCCTTTTCATTAGCAGCTCTGCGGGTGGGACCCCTGTGAGCTAGTGTGGTCAGGATCTATTGGCCAACAGAAGGCGTGATAAGTGGCTTTGTAGGGAACCCCCTTGGATTCTGAGCATCCCCTGTTTGATTATCTGCGATGCTTGTTCCGCCTGGCCATTTGAGGCCGGCTTGAACGGTGCCGTTCTGACATGGTTGATACCATTTCCTGCCATGAAGTCCTGGAATTCAATGCTTGTAAAGCACGGGCCATTGTCGCTGACCAAGACGTCAGGTAGACCATGGGCGGCGAACATTGCCCGTAGACTTTCTACCATGGCAGAGGATGTGTTTGAATTGAGAATGTCTCACTCGAAAGGGAATATTATTTGAATGGGGAGAAATTACAACATGCTGTGGTGCAGAGGGACCTGGGGGTCCTTGTGCATGAATCCCAAAAAGTGAGTTTGCAGGTGCAGCAGGTAATCAGGAAAGCGAATGGAATGTTGGCCTTCATTGCGAGAGGGATGGAGTACAAAAGCAGGGAGGTCCTTCTGCAACTGTATAGGGTATTGGTGAGGCCGCACCTGGAGTACTGCGTGCAGTTTTGGTCACCTTACTTAAGGAAGGATATACTAGCTTTGGAGGGGGTACAGAGACGATTCACTAGGCTGATTCCGGAGATGAGGGGGTTACCTTATGATGATAGATTGAGTAGACTGGGTTTTTACTCGTTGGAGTTCAGAAGGATGAGGGGTGATCTTAATAGAAACATTTAAAATAATGAAAGGGATAGACAGGATAGAGGCAGAGAGGTTGTTTCCACTGGTCGGGGAGACTAGAACTAGGGGGCACAGCCTCAAAATACGGGGGAGCCAATTTAAAACCGAGTTGAGAAGGAATTTCTTCTCCCAGAGGGTTATGAATCTGTGGAATTTTCTGCCCAAGGAAGCAGTTGAGGCTAGCTCATTGAATGTATTCAAATCACAGATAGATAGATTTTTAACCAATAAGGGAATTAAGGGTTACGGGGAGAGGGCGGGTAAGTGGAGCTGAGTCCACGGCCAGATCAGCCATGATCTTGTTGAATGGCGGAGCAGGCTCGAGGGGCTAGATGGCCTACTCCTGGTCCTAATTCTTATGTTCTTATGTTCTTATGATCCATTTGGAGTGGGCGTCTACTACAACCAAAAACATTTTTCCCATGAAAGGATCTGCGTAGCCCACATGGATACGTGACCATGGCTTGGCGGGCCAGGACCAGGGGCTAAGGGGGGCTTCCTTGGGCGCATTGCCCAGCTGGGCATACGTGTTGCACCTGCGAACACAAAGTTCCAGGTCAGCATCTATCCCTGGCCACCAAACGTGTGACCTGGCAATTGCCTTCATCATGACAATGCCCGGGTGCTCATCGTGGAGTTCTCTGATAAACATCTCTCTGCCCATCTGGGGCATGACTACTCGGTTTCCCCACAGTAGGCAATCGGCCTGAATCGAGAGTTCATCCTTGCGCCTGTGAAATGGTTTAAATTCCTCAGGGCATGCCCCGTACGTGGCTGCCCAGTCCCCATTCAGGACACATTTCTTGACTAAAGACAGTAGCGGGTCTCTATTTGTCCAGACTTTAATCTGACGGGCTGTCACGGGTGAGCCTTCGCTTTCGAAAGCTTCAACAGCTATGACCATCTCAGCAGCATGCTCGGTTGCCACCTCAGTGGTGGCTAGTGGGAGCCTGCTGAGTGCATTGGTGCAGTTTTCAGTGCCTGGTCTGTGCCGAATTGTATAGTCATAGGCGGCTAACATGAGTGCCTACCTCTGTATGCGGGCCGATGCATTTGCATTTATGGCCTTGTTGTCGGCCAAAAGAGATGTTAGGGGTTTGTGATCTGTCTCCAGCTCAAATTTCCTGCCAAACAGGTACTGGTGCATTTTTTTTACAGCACATATACATGTTAACGCTTCCTTTTCTACCATCCCGTAGCCCCGTTCTGCCTGGGACAGACTTCTGGAGGCATAAGCTACCGGCTGTAACTGACCCTTGGCATTAACATGCTGCAACACACACCCGACCCCACAGGACGATGCATCACACGTTAAAACAAGTTTCTTACATGGGTCATATAGCGTTAACAGATTGTTGGAGCATAACAAATTTCGTGCTCTATCAAAAGCCCTTTCCTGGCTGTCCCCGCAGACCCATTCACGACCTTTGCATAGGAGCACGTGTAGCGGCTCTAACAGCATGCTCAATTTGGGAAGAAAGTTACCAAAATAGTTCAGGAGCCCCAGGATCGAACGCAGCTCCGTCGTGTTACGGGGTCTGGGTGCTCTCTGGATCGCTTCTGTTTTGGACGCAGTAGGTCTGATCCCGTCTGCTGCTACCCTCATCCCCAGGAATTCTACCTCTGGAGCTAGGAAGACGCACTTCGCCTTTTTCAGTCGCAGACCTACCCGGTTCAGTCTGCGTAGCACCTCCTCCAGATTGCGGAGGTGTTCTTCAGTATCACAACCCGTGATGAGGATGTCGTCTTGAAAAACCACTGTCCTTGGAATCGACTTGAGGAGGCTTTCCATGTTTCGTTGAAAGATCGCGGCGGCCGAGCAAATCCCAAATGGACATCTGTTGTACTCAAACAACCCCTTGTGTGTCGTGATGGTGGTCAGCTTCTTCGACTCACTCGCCATCTCCTGGGTCATGTAAGCTGAGGTCAGGTCCAATTTTGAAAAAAGTTTGCCAGCGGATAGCGTCGCAAAGAGGTCCTCCGCTCTCGGTAGCGGGTACTGGTCTTGGAGTGACACTCGATTGATGGTGGTCTTGTAATCACCACATATCCTGACCGACCCATCCGCCTTGAGCACCGGCACAATCGGGCTCGCCCAGTCACTGAATTCAACTGGCGAGATGATGCCTTCCCTCAGCAGGCGGTCCAATTCGCCTTCTATCTTTTCCCGCATCACGTACGGCACCGCTCTGGCCTTGTGGTGTACTGGCCTGGCGTCCGGGTTTATGTGAATCACTACCTTGGTCCCCATAAAAGTGCCAATGCCGGGTTGAAATAGTGAGTCAAATTTGTCCAGGACCTGTGAGCATGACATTCGCTCCACAGAAGAAATTGCTTTGACATCGCCCCATTTCCAGTTCATGACAGCAAGCCAACTCCTCCCCAGCAGTGCGGGACTGTCCCCCGGGACAATCCAGAGTGGCAATCTGTTCTCCGAATCTTTGTGGGTCACGACTACCATGGCGCTGCCTAGCACCAGAATGATCTCCTTTGTAGATGTCTGTAGCTGTGCGTCAATCGGCACTAATTTTGGCCTCCTGGTCTTGGACGCCCACAACTTGTCGAACTGTTTGATACTCATCAGGGGCTGGCTGGCCCCTATGTCCATTGATACTAGGATGCCATTGAGGAGCACTTTCATCATTATCGGTGGCGTCCTGGTGTATGAACTGTATATGTGCTCCACATGAACTCGCTGAACTTCAGCTTCCAGCGATTTCCCCCAGTGTCCATTTGGCCTCGTAATAGAAACATAGAAAATAGGTGCAGGAGTAGGCCATTTGGCCCTTCGAGCCTGCACCACCATGCAATAAGATCATGGTTGATCATTCACCTCAGTATCCCTATCCTGCTTTCTCTCCATACCCCTTGATCCGTTTAGCCGCAAGGGCCATATCTAACTCCCTCTTGAATATATCCAATGAACTGGCATCAACAACTCTCTGCGGTAGGGAATTCTATAGGTTAACAACTCTCTGAGTGAAGAAGTTTCTCCTCATCTCAGTCCTAATTGGCCTACCCCTTATCCTTAGACTGTGTCCCCTGGTTCTGGACTTCCCCAACATCGGGAACATTCTTCCTGCATCTAACCTGTCCAGTCCCGTCAGAATTTTATATGTTTCTATGAGATTCCCCTCTCATCCTTCTAAACTCTAGTGAATAAAGGCCCAGTTGATCCAGTCTCTCCTCATATGTCAGTCCAGCCATCCCGGGAATCAGTCTGGTGAACCTTCGCCGCACTCCCTTAATAGCAAGAACGTCCTTCCTCAGATTAGGAGACCAAAACTGAACACAATATTCCAGGTGAGGCCTCACCTAGGCCCTGTACAACTGCAGTAAGACCTCCCTTCTCCTATACTCAAAATCGCTAGCTATGAAGGGCAAAATACCATTTGCCTTCCTCACCGCCTGATGGACCTGCATGCCAACTTTCAATGACTGATGTACCATGACACCCAGGTCTCGTTGCAGCTCCCCTTTTCCTAATCTTCCACCATTCAGATAATATTCTGCCTTCGTGTTTTTGCCCCCAAAGTCGATAACCTCACATTTATCCACATTATACTGCATCTGCCATGCATTTGCCCACTCACCTAACCTGTCCAAGTCACCCTGCAGCTGCTTAGCGTCCTCCTCACAGCTCACACCACCACCCAGTTTAGTGTCATCTGCAAACTTGGAGATATTACACTCAATTTCTTCATCCAAATCATTAATGTATATTGTAAAGAGCTGGGGTCCCAGGATCGAGCCCTGCAGTACCCCACTAGTCACTGCCTGCCATTCTGAAAAGGACCCATTGATCACGACTCTCTGCTGCCTGCCTGCCAATCAGTTCTCTATCCACGTCAGTACATTACCCCCAATAGCACGTGCTTTAGTTTTGCACACTAATCTCTTGTGTGGGACCTTGTCAAAAGCCTTTTGAAAGTCCAAATATACCACATCCACTGGTTCTCCCTTGTCCACTCTACTAGTTACATCCACAAAAAATTCCAGAAGATTTGTCAAGCAAGATTTCCCTTTCATAAATCCATGTTGACTTGGACCAATCCTGTCACTGCTTTCCAATTTCACTGTTATTTCATCTTTAATAATTGATTCCAACATTTTCCCCACTACTAATGTCAGGCTAACCGGTCTATAATTACCCGTTTTCTCTCTCCCTCCTTTTTTAACAAGTGGTGTTACATTAGCTACACTCCAGTCCATAGGAACTGATCCAGAGTCGATAAGACTGTTGGAAAATGATCACCAATGCATCCATTATTTCTCGAACCACTTCCTTAAGTACCCTGCAGACCATCAGGCCCCGGGGATTTATCGGCCTTCAATCCCATCAATTTCCCTAACACAATTTCCTGCCTAATAAGGATACCCTTCAGTTCCTCTTTCTCACTAGACCTTTGGTCCCCTAGTACTTCCGGACGGTTATTTGTGTCTTCCTTCGTAGGGCTTACATCGTCCCAGTCCTCCTCGTACATCAACCTGGCTGCAGGCTTCCTGCACATACGCGCCAAGTGACCACTGATATTGCAGTTTCTGCAGGTATATTGCTGATACCTGCAAGGCTGTGTGTTTGCCTCCACACCTCCAACATGAGCCGTTGTTGGAAACAAAAGGTCCATTACCAGTCGATCGTCTCTGACTGTCTCTGTAACTGTCCTTAAACGCACCATTGACAGGTGTTGATGGCTCCATTACTGGCCGCATTGTCCCTTGCGATGGCATGAATCGCCGTTCAGCTAGCCATTGTCTCTGTTGAATTCCCCCTTTGGGTTCGACTACATGCTCGGGCATGTCCGATTGCCCCTGCCTGCCTGGAGAACTGTGTGCCATGTTAACAATGTTAACTCCCTGTCCAGTTGCTGCATTTAAACCAAGATTTTTGTCAAACATCATTCTGGTCTCTTCCTCCCAAGATAAATGTCTGGGCCATCAAAGCCGTCGTTTCCAAGGTCAAGTCTTTGGTCTCAATCTGTTTCCTGAAAACCCCAGCATGCCCGATGCCCTCAATAAAAAAGTCTCGCAGCATCTCCGCTCTGCATGCATATAGGAACTTACATAGGCTCGCCAGTCGCCGGAGATCTGCCACGAAGTCTGGAACGCTTTGCCCTTCTCGCCGCCAGTGCATGTAAAACCAGTGTCTCGCCATGTGCATGCTGCTCGCTGGTTTAAGGTGTTCCCCGATCAACTTACTGAGCTCTTCAAAAGTCTTGACCACCGGCTTCTCTGGCGCTAGAAGGTCCTTCATCAGGGAATAGGTCCTGGATCCACAAACCGTCAGGAGATGAGCCCTGTGTTTGTCAGCCGAATCCTGTCGCAGCCATTCCTTAGTGATGAAACTTTGCTGTACTATCTCAATAAAATTGTCCCAATCATCACCAACACAGTACCTCTCGTCTGTGCTGCTAGTGGCCATGCTCGGATGGTTTAAATCCTAGTTTCTCGTCGCCAATAATATGTCCTTACTATACAGTATAAATGCACACGAGGCCCATACTTGAGAGAAGGTCATGCTGTGACCAGTAACCTTTATTAGCCAGCACTGAAGTGATGAAGGTGGGTGGAGCTTCCCCTTTTATACCTGAAAGTCCAGATTAGGAGTGTCTCCCACAAGTTCACCCCCTAGTGGTCGATGTTCTCACGGTGTACAACTTAGGTCAGTTTATACATGGATTACAATGACAGTTGAATACATGACAGACCGGGTCTGCACACACCTCCTTCACCGTGTTACTGGGATAGACCGGCTCTGTCGCCAGTGCTGCACACAGCCCAATGGCCAATATTTAAAAATGTGTGAAACGAGGCCTGGGTCTTTTGTGAAGATAAGCGATACTAGGGAGCTTCCCAAAGTAAGCAGCGGGGTGAAGTTGCTCAGACTTCCCATCTGCTGTGTGACTGAGGTTGGAGCTCGATGGAACCCCATTCAGCCCCTCGAGCCCAATACACAGAGACAGGAGGAGAGAGAGACAGAGAGAGCGAGAGTGAGAGACAGAGAGAAAGAGACACACATAGAGAGAGAGAGAGACAGAGCCAGAGAGAGAGAGACGAGGACAGAGAGACAGACACAGAGAGAGGCAGAGACACACACACACAGAGACAGAGAGACACAGACAGAGAGAGAGACACACACACACAGTGAAACACACAGAGAGTGAGAGAGAGACACACACACACACAGAGTGAAAGAGAGAGAGTGAGACACATAGAGAGAGAGAGAGAGACACACATGGATATGTGTGTGTCTATATATAGAGAGGGAGATGTAGATGGGAGTTCCCAGCTTGTCCCGGTTTCTGATCCTTTATTCAGCAGGCTGAGCCCACCCCTCCAGCTGCTGCCTGTGTTTGCTCGGCCCCGCGTACGTCAGACCCAGAGGGAGGTTCCGGGGAGCGCAGGGAGCGGGGGTTGGTGCGGAACCTTCCCTCTGTCAGCGGCCCGGAGCTGCGGGGAGGGCGCAGCCATGGAGCGGGGAGTCCGACACACGGGCAGCTTCATCCTGCTCGCTGGGATGCTCGGTGAGTCCGGCTAATGTCCCTCAATTGTACCGCGGGGAGGGAGGGAGACGGAGATGGAGATGGAGGGGGAGAGCGGGAGCGATAGAGAGCGGGAGGGAGGGGACATTGGAGCTATAATCTTGTGTGTGAGAAAGCGAGAGAGACACTGACGGGATGCCCACACACTCCAACCCTTCCCCTCCCCTCCGCTCGCCCTCCCCTCCATCCCCCTCTCCTCCAATCTGTTTCTGATTTTAATTGTGTTTTCCCGAGGGAGATGAGGATATGAGAACAATATCAGCAGAAAAACATGGAGCGGTAAATGACGCACAGTCCTGATGGCATGAGTCTGCACACATTGAACTCACCATCGATTATTGCATTACTGGTCAATTGTATTGATTTTGAAATGAGGAGTTAGATACAGAGTAAAGCTCCCTCTACACTGTCCCATCAAACACTTCCCGGGCAGGTACAGCACGGGGTTAGATACAGAGTAAAGCTCCCTCTACACTGTCCCATCACACATTCCCAGGCAGGTACAGCACAGAGTTAGATACAGAGTAAAGCTCCCTCTACACTGTCCCATCAAACACTCCCAGGGCAGGTACAGCACAGGGTTAGATACAGAGCAAAGCTCCCTCTACACTGTCCCATCAAACACTCCCAGGGCAGGTACAGCACAGGGTTAGATACAGAGTAAAGCTCCCTCTACACTGTCCCATCAAACACTCCCAGGGCAGGTACAACATGGGGTTAGATACAGAGTAAAGCTCCCCCCTACACTGTCCCATCAAACACTCCCAGGGCAGGTACAGCACGGGTTAGGTACAGAGTAAAGCTCCCTCTACACTGTCCCATCACACATTCCCAGGCAGGTACAGCACAGAGTTAGATACAGAGTAAAGCTCCTCCAACACTGTCCCATCAAACACTCCCAGGGCAGGTACAGCACGGGTTAGATACAGAGTAAAGCTCCCTCTACACTGTCCCATCACACATTCCCAGGCAGGTACAGCACAGAGTTAGATACAGAGTAAAGCTCCCTCTACACTGTCCCATCAAACACTCCCAGGGCAGGTACAACACTGGGTTAGATACAGAGTAAAGCTCCCTCTACACTGTCCCATCACACATTCCCAGGGCAGGTACAACACGGGGTTAGATACAGAGTAAAGCTCCCTCTACACTGTCCCATCAAACACTCCCAGGGCAGGTACAGCACGGGTTAGGTACAGAGTAAAGCTCCCTCTACACTGTCCCAGATCTGCTCACAGTACTCCCCGTGTGGTCTGGCCAGGGCTTTATGGAATAGAGGGTGATGTTAATGGGGGTTCGATGTGGAAGGATGGGACGGGGCCCATGTCGAGCATAAATGCTGGCATGGACTGGTTGGGCTGAATGACCTCTTTCTGTGCCATTTATCCTGTGTAGAACATCTGAATTAGGAGGAGTCGTCGGCCATTTGCCATTCAATCAGATCACGGCTGATCTTTGACCTCAACTCCACTTTCCCACCCGATCCCTCGATTCCCACAGTGCTCAAAAATCTATCGCTCTCAGCCTTGAATATATTCAATGACCCAGCCTCCACAGCCCTCTGGGGCAGAGAATTCCACAGACTCACAGCCCTCCAAGATGGAGTATAATGTGGGAAAATGTGAGGTTATCCACTTTGGCAGGAAAAATAGAAAAGCAAATTATAATTTAAATGGAGAAAAATTGCAAAGTGCTGCAGTACAGAGAGACCTGGGGGTACTTGTGCATGAAACGCGAAACGTTAGTACGCAGGTACAGCAAGTAATCAGGAAGGCAAATGGAATGTTAGCTTTTATTGCAAGGGGGATAGAGTATAAAAGCAGAGAAGTCCTGCTTTCACTTGCAGGGTATTGCATACAGTGTAGTCTCCGTATTTAAGGAAGGACATACTTGCATTAGGAGGCAGTTCAGAGATGGTACACGAGGTTGATTTCAGAGATGAGGGGGTTGACTTATGAAGATAGGTTGAGTAGTTTGGGCCTATACCTCATTGGAATTCAGAAGAATGAGAGGTGATCTTATCGAAACATATAAGATAATGGGCCCAAGTTTCCACACGATAAAAAACGGGCGCCCCTCCGAGCTGGGTGCCCATTTTTCACGCCGAAAACGGCGCCTAAAAAAAAACTTGCGATTCTGGAGTGTTCTGCAGCTCCTTGTCTGCCTGGCGCGGCGCCAAGGGGGGCGGAGCCTACACTCGCGCCGATTTTGTAAGTGGGAGGGGGCGGGTACTATTTAAATTAGTTTTTTTCCTGCCGGCAACGCTGCGCGTGCGCGTTGGAGCGTTCGCGCATGCTCAGTGTGAAAAAAACATTGGCACTCGGCCATTTTTGTAGTTCTTTGGAGCTGTTTAATTTTTGAACATTTTTTTAATAAAAGCACATTGCCATCAGCACATCAGCACTTGCAGCCTTCTCACTGTCTCCTTCCCCCCCCCCCCTGCGGGAAGAACGGGCGCCTCCTCCCCCACCCCCGCAGGAAAGAACGGGCGCCTCCTTCCCCACCCCCCCCCGCGGGAAGAACAGGTGCCTCCACCCCCCCCCCCTGGCGGGAAGAACAGGCGCCTCCTCCTCCCTCCCCGCGGGAAGAACAGGTGCCTCCTTCCCCCCCCCCCCTGCGGGAAGAACGGGCGCCTCCTCCCCCCCCCGCGGGAAGAACAGGCGCCTCCCCCCCCCCCGCGGGAAGAACAGGCGCCTCCCCCCCCCCCGCGGGAAGAACAGGCGCCTCCCCCCCCCCCCCCCGTGGGAAGAACAGGCGCCTCCCCCCCCCCCCCCCCCGGCGGGAAGAACAGGCGCCTCCTCCCCCCCCCGCGGGAAGAACAGGTGCCTCCTTCCCCACCCCCCCCGGCGGGAAGAACAGGCGCCTCCTCCCCCCCCCGCGGGAAGAACAGGCGCCTCCTTCCCCACCCCCCCGCGGGAAGAACAGGCGCCTCCTTCCCCACCCCCCCCGCGGGAAGAACAGGCGCCTCCTTCCCCACCCCCCCCCCGCGGGAAGAACAGGCGCCTCCTTCCCCACCCCCCCCCGCGGGAAGAACAGGCGCCTCCTCCTCCCCCCTCGCGGGAAGAACGGGCGCCTCCTCCTCCCCCCCCGCGGGAAGAACGGGCGCCTCCTCCTCCCCCCCCGCGGGAAGAACGGGCGCCTCCTCCTCCCCCCCCCGCGGGAAGAACAGGCGCCTCCTCCTCCCCCCCCGCGGGAAGAACAGGCGCCTCCTCCTCCCCCCCCGCGGGAAGAACAGGCGCCTCCTCCTCCCCCCCCGCGGGAAGAACAGGCGCCTCCTCCTCCCCCCCCGCGGGAAGAACAGGCGCCTCCTCCTCCCCCCCCGCGGGAAGAACAGGCGCCTCCTCCTCCCCCCCCCGCGGGAAGAACAGGCGCCTCCTCCCCCCCCCGCGGGAAGAACAGGCGCCTCCTCCTCCCCCCCCGCGGGAAGAACAGGCGCCTCCTCCTCCCCCCCCCGCGGGAAGAACAGGCGCCTCCTCCCCCCCCCCGCGGGAAGAACAGGCGCCTCCTCCCCCCCCCGCGGGAAGAACAGGCGCCTCCTCCTCCCCCCCCCGCGGGAAGAACAGGCGCCTCCTCCCCCCCCCCCCGCGGGAAGAACAGGCGCCTCCTCCCCCCCCCCCCGCGGGAAGAACAGGCGCCTCCTCCCCCCCCCCCCGCGGGAAGAACAGGCGCCTCCTCCCCCCCCCCCCCGCGGGAAGAACGGGCGCCTCAGGCTGACTGCAGCATTCTCCGTGCCTTCACACAGGTAGGAAGATGGTTTATTTAATCTTTTCTTTGCTTATAAATGTTTATTCAGGTTGGATTTATTTGTATAATATTTGTAGAAGTATAAATAAGGATTTATTGTAGAATTTAATGACTTCCCTTCCCCCCCACCTCGTTCTGGACGCCTAATTTGTAACCTGCGCCTGATTTTCTAATGTGTAGAACAGGTTTTTTCAGTTCTACAAAAATCTTCACTTGCTCCATTCTAACTTAGTTTGGAGTACGTTTTCACTGTGGAAACTTTGAAATCAGGCGTCAGTGGCCGGACACGCCCCCTTTTGAAGAAAAAATTCTGTTCCAAAGTAGAACTGTTCTACCTGACTAGAACTGCAGAAAAAAAAAATCTGGAGAATTGCGATTTCTAAGATAGTCCATTCTCCACCAGTTGCTCCTAAAAATCAGGCGCAAATCATGTGGAAACTTGGGCCCAATGAGGGGGCTCAACAAGGTGGATGCAGAGAGGATATTTCCACTCATAGGGGAAACTAAAACTAGGGAGCATAGTCTTATAATAAGGGGCTGCCCATTTAAGACTGAGATGAGGAGGAATTTGAGGGTTATAAATCTGTGGAATTCCCTGTTCCAGAGAGCTGTGGAGGCTGGGTCATTGAATATATTTAAAACGGAGATAGACAGATTTGTAAGCGATAAGGGAGTAAAGGGTTATGGGGAGCAGGCAGAGAATTGGAGCTGAGTCCATGATCAGATTAGCCATGATCTTATTAAATGGTGGAGCAGGCTCGAGGGACCAAATGGCCTACTCCTGCTCCTATTTTTTATGTTCTCTGAGTGAAGAAATTCCTCCTCATCTCAGTCCTCAATAGCCGACCCCTTATTCTGAGACTGTGACCCTTGGATCCAGACTCCCCAGCCCGGAGAAACATTCTCCCTGCATCTACTCTGTCAATCTCTGTAAGATATTTTGCACATTGCAACGAGATCGCCCTTTTTCTTGTTTTTCTGTTATTCTGTGGTGGCTACAGGTTTGACCAGCTCTCGCTGGGTCCATGTGCCTCCCGGACCCCTCTACAGGGTCGAGGGAACCCACATCAGCATTTCCTGCAATGTGACGGATTACGATGGGGCCAGGGAGCAGGACTTCGAGTGGACGGTGTCAAAACTGGAGGCCCCCGAGAGAGCGATCAGTGTCGTGAGCACACGGGACCCCGACTTCTCTTATCTGGCCTACCGAGGGCGAGTGGGTGCAGGAGATGTGTTCATCCACCGCCTCGCCCCTGACTCCGTGGAGTTACACATGAGGTCCCTGCAGAAGCAGGATGAGGGGGAGTTTGAGTGTTACACACCGTCGAACGACAGGAAGTACCAGGGCATGTACAGTGCCAAGGTCATGCTGAGAGGTTGGTGCGGGACTGATGGGAAAAGAACTGAGTCCCATTGGGATTGTGTACAGTGGGAGTGAATGGGACGGGGTTGGGTCCATTGGGATTGTGTACAGAGGGAATGAATGGGAAGGGATTGGGCCCATTGGGATTGTGTACAAGGGGAGTGAATGGGAAGGGGCATGGGTCCATTGGGATTGTGTACAAGGGGAGTGAATGGGAAGGGATTGGGTCCATTGGGATTGTGTACAGAGGGAGTAAATGGGAAGAGGTTTTGGTCCATTGGGATTGTGTACAAGGGGAGTGAATGGGAAGGGGTTGGGTCCACTGGGATTGTGTATAGAGGGAATGAATGGGAAGAGGTTTTGATCCATTGGGATTGTGTACAGTGGGAGTGAATGGGAAAGGGTTGGGTCCATTGGGATTGTGTACAAGGGGAGTGAATGGGAAGGGATTGGGTCCATTGGGATTGTGTACAGTGGGAGTGAATGGGAAGGGGTTGGGTCCATTGGGATTGTGTACAAGGGGAGTGAATGGGAAGGGATTGGGTCCATTGGGATTGTGTACAAGGGGAGTAAATGGGAAGAGGTTTTGGTCCATTGGGATTGTTTACAAGGGGAGTGAATGGGAAGGGGTTTGGGTCCATTGGGATTGTGTACAAGGGGAGTGAATGGGAAGGGGTTTGGGTCCATTGGGATTGTGTACAGTGGGAATGAATGGGAAGGGGTTGGGTGCATTGGGATTGTGTACAAGGGGAGTGAATGGGAAGGGATTGGGTCGATTGGGATTGTGTACAGTGGGAGTGAATGGGACAGGGTTGGGTCCATTGGGATTGTGTACAGAGGGAGTGAATGGGAAGGGATTGGGTCCATTGGGATTGTGTACAAGGGGAGTGAATGGGAAGGGGTTTGGGTCAATTGGGATTGTGTACAAGGGGAGTGAATGGGAAGGGATTGGGTCCATTGGGATTGTGTATAGAGGGAGTAAATGGGAAGAGGTTTTGGTCCATTGGGATTGTGTACAAGGGGAGTGAATGGGAAGGGGTTGGGTCCACTGGGATTGTGTACAGAGGGAATGAATGGGAAGAGGTTTTGATCCATTGGGATTGTGTACAGTGGGAGTGAATGGGAAAGGGTTGGGTCCATTGGGATTGTGTATAAGGGGAGTGAATGGGAAGGGATTGGGTCCATTGGGATTGTGTACAGTGGGAGTGAATGGGAAGGGGTTGGGTCCATTGGGATTGTGTACAAGGGGAGTGAATGGGAAGGGATTGGGTCCATTGGGATTGTGTACAAGGGGAGTAAATGGGAAGAGGTTTTGGTCCATTTGGATTGTGTACAAGGGAAGTGAATGGGAAGGGGTTTGGGTCCATTGGGATTGTGTACAGTGGGAATGAATGGGAAGGGGTTGGGTGCATTGGGATTGTGTACAAGGGGAGTGAATGGGAAGGGATTGGGTCTATTGGGATTGTGTACAGTGGGAGTGAATGGGAAGGGGTTGGGTCCATTGGGATTGTGTACAAAGGGAGTGAATGGGAAGGGATTGGGTCCATTGGGATTGTGTATAAGGGGAGTAAATGGGAAGAGGTTTTGGTCCATTGGGATTGTGTACAAGGGGAGTGAATGGGAAGGGGTTGGGTCCATTGGGATTGTGTACAAAGGGAGTGAATGGGAAGGGATTGGGTCCATTGGGATTGTGTACAAGGGGAGTAAATGGGAAGAGGTTTTGGTCCATTGGGATTGTGTACAAGTGGAGTGAATGGGAAGGGGTTGGGTCCACTGGGATTGTGTATAGAGGGAATGAATGGGAAGAGGTTTTGATCCATTGGGATTGTGTACAGTGGGAGTGAATGGGAAAGGGTTGGGTCCATTGGGATTGTGTACAAGGGGAGTGAATGGGAAGGGATTGGGTCCATTCGGATTGTGTACAGTGGGAGTGAATGGGAAGGGGTTGGGTCCATTGGGATTGTGTACAAGGGGAGTGAATGGGAAGGGATTGGGTCCATTGGGATTGTGTACAAGGGGAGTAAATGGGAAGAGCTTTTGGTCCATTGGGATTGTGCACAAGGGGAATGAATGGGAAGGGGTTTTGGTCCATTTGGATTGGATGTAATGATATCTTATCGTGTTCTCTCTCTCTCTCCCTCCTTTTCTCCCTCTATCTCTTTCTGGCTCACTTTCTACATCTATCTCTCTTTGTCTCTCCCTCTTTCTCTCCCTCTCCCTCTCCCTCTCTGTCTGTCTCTCTCTGTCTCTGTCTCTCACTCTCTCTGTTTCTCTCTCTCTCTCTCTCTGTCTGTCTCTGTCTCTATCTGTCTCTGTCTCTCTCGCTCTCTGTCTCTCTCTCTCTGTCTGTCTCTCTCTCCCTGTCTCTCTGTCTCTCTCTCTCTCCGCCTCTCTCTCTCACTGTCTCTCTCTCTCTCTCTCTTTCTGTCTGTCTGTCTGTCTGTCTCTCTCTTTCTGTCTCTCTTTCTCTCTTCCAGTCCTCCCGGACACCCTGCATCTCTCCGGTCCCTCCGACGCACATCACCGCCTCGCGGTACGCGAGGGCGAACCCCTGGCATTACTCTGTCGCGCTGCAGTCCTTACAGCGCCGCACACCCACCTCTCCGTCACCTTCGTCCGCGACGGGAGCGACGGCCGACAGATGGTGATTGGGCTGGGACGCGACCTGACGGTGGAGACGGATGGCCAGGGGCCTTACTGGGCTCGATACGCCCAGGGAGACATCGGGGTGGAGAAGATCAGAGGCAACGCCTACCACCTAAAGGTCGACCACCTCAAGACTCAGGATGCAGGCAGCTACCACTGCACAGCAGCCGAATGGATCCTGGACCCCGACGGAACCTGGCAGAAGATCCTGGAGAGGACCATCCCCCTGGTCAACCTTTCGGTGGACCCCATCGGTGAGCGGAACTCGTACACCTGCTCGTCACACACTCCCAGGGCATGGGGTTAGATACAGAGTAAAGCTCCATCTACACTGTCCCATCAAACACTTCCAGGGCAGGTACAGGGGGTTAGACACAGAGTAAAGCTCCCTCTACACTATCCCATCAAACACACCCAGGGCAGGTACAGCACTGGGTTAGATACAGAGAAAAGCTCCCTCTACACTGTCCCATCCATCACTCGCGGGCAGGTACTGCATGGGTTAGATACAAAGTAAAGGAGGAGAATGTGGGTTTAGACTGGGTGGGATATTAATGGGTATGGGAAGTGAGGGAGTGAGTTTCATTAAACTGGGTGGGGATATTAAAGGGTGTGGGGGAGTGAGGAGGTGAGTGGGATTAGACTGGGTGGGATATGAAAGGGATGAAATGGAAATTGTGATGCCTTACTTTGCCGAATATGCATTTTTTTAAGTGTCCTGTGAAGCGCGTTGGGACGTTTCACTATATTAAAGTCGCTGTATAAATACAATTTGTTGTTGAGGTAATATCCCGCTGTGATCTTGCTCTGCCTAATGTCTGTGTTTCCCCGCTCCCTCCCCTGCAGATCTGACGCTGGGAGCCAAGGCCTCGGTGGCCCCCACCATGTTCTACCGGGGGGACACGGTGGACCTGCACTGCAACGTGAGCCTGGGGGTCGGCGAGGAGCAGGAGGAGGTGGCGCTGTCGGTGGGCTGGTGGGCCAAGGGGGAGGATGCCCTGGCGGGGGTGGACAGGAGGGGCGTGAGCCTGCCCACGGCCCTGTGGAGGAGGACAGCGGCAGGCAGCGAGCTCTCAGCCGACTGGGTGGCTCCACGCTGCTTCCGGCTGCGGATTTACAGAGCCACGCGGGAGGACGAGGGGCAGTATCACTGTGTGGTGACATGTTGGGCCCGGAGTCCTGGCAGAGGGTGGTACCAGGTGGCTAGGGCTCGATCCCAGCCCCTCACCCTCTACCTCTACCTGTCACGTGAGTGTGGCGCAGTTTGGGGGAGGGGGTGAGGAGTCCCCACAGCTCAGGGGGTGAGGAGACCACAGTTTGGGGAAGGGTTGAGGAGACCACACTGTTGGGGGAAGGGTTGAGGAGACCACATTTTGGGGAAGGGTTGAGGAGACCACAATGTTTGGTGAAGGGTTGAGGAGGTCACGCTGTTTGGAGAAGGGTTGAGGAGGTCACACGCTTTGGGGAAGGGTTGAGGAGGTCACGCTGTTTGGAGAAGGGTTGAGGAAGTCACACGGTTTGGGGAAGGGTTGAGGAGGTCACACAGTTTGGGGAAGGGTTGAGGAGACCACAGTTTGGGGAAGGGTTGAGGAGACCCCAGTGTTTGGGGAAGGGTTGAAGAGACCACAGTTTGGGGAAGGGTTGAGGAGACCACAGTTTGTGGAAGGGTTGAGGAGACCACACTGTTTGGGGAAGGGTTCAGGAGACCACAATTTGGGGATGGGTTGAGGAGACCACAGTTTGGGGAAGGGTTGAGGAGACCACAGTTTGGGGAAGGGTTGAGGAGGTCACACAGTTTGGGGAAGGGTTGAGGAGACCACAGTTTGGGGAAGGGTTGAGGAGACCACACTGTTTGGGGAAGGTTTGAGGAGATCACACTGTTTGGGGGTTTGAGGTGATCACACAGTTTGGGGAAGGGTTGAGGATACCACAGTTTGGGGAAGGTTTGAGTAGATCACACAGTTTGGGAAGGGTTGAGGAGATCACAGTTTGAGGAGGGTTGAGGAAACCACAGTTTGGGGAAGGGTTGAGGAGACCACACAGTTTGGGGAAGGGTTGAGGAGACCACAGTTTGGGGAAGGGTTGAGGAGACCCCAGTGTTTGGGGAAGGGTTGAGGAGACCACAGTTTGGGGAAGGGTTGAGGAGACTCCAGTGTTTGGGGAAGGGTTGAGGAGACCACACTGTTTGGGGAAGGGTTGAGGAGACCACAGTTTAGGGAGGGGTTGAGGAGACCACAGTTTGTGGAAGGGTTGAGGAGACCACACTGTTTGGGGAAGGGTTGAGGAGACCACAGTTTGGGGATGGGTTGAGGAGACCACAGTTTGGGGAAGGGTTGAGGAGACCACAGTTTGGGGAAGGGTTGAGGAGGTCACACAGTTTGGGGAAGGGTTGAGGAGACCACAGTTTGGGGAAGAGTTGAGGAGACCACACTGTTTGGGGAGGTGAGGAGATCACAGTTTGCGGGGGTGGGGGGGGCGGTGAGGAGACCACACAGTTTGGGGAAGGTTTGAGGAGACCACACAGTTTGGGGAAGGGTTGAGGAGACCACACTGTTTGGGGAAGGGTTGGGGAGATCACACAGTTTGGGGAAGGGTTGAGGAGACCACACTGTTTGGGGAAGGGTTGGGGAGATCACACAGTTTGGGGAAGGGTTGAGGAGATCGCACAGTTTGGGGGGGTGAGGAGCTCACACAGTTTGGGGAAGGGTTGAGGAGGCCACAGTTTGGGGAAGGGTTGAGGAGGCCACAGTTTTGGGAAGGCTTGAGGAGATCACAGTTTGGAGAAGGGTTGAGGAGATCACAGTTTGGGGAAGGGTTGAGTAGATCACACAGTTTGTGGAAGGGTTGAGTAGATCACACAGTTTGGGGAAGGGTTGAGGAGATATCACAGTTTGTGGAAGGGTTGAGGAGATCACACAATTTGTGGAAGGTGAGGAGATCGCACAGTTTGGCGAAGTGTTGAGGAGATCACACAGTTTGGAGAGGTGTGGAGATCATAGTTTGGGGAGGTGAGGAGTCACAGTTAAAGACTCCCCAAGCTTCCCAGTCCCTGTTGCTCTGCTCTGACGACCAACCTTCCTGTTTTTCAGCGTCTGACACGCTCCTCATTCCCATGGTTGTTGGAGTTGTGATATCCCTCATCGTGACGGTGACGATTATTAGCTCCGTGACGTGTTGCTTTCTGCGCCGGCTGGCCAAGAAGTAATGCGGTCACGTCGCAAGAACCAAGGAGGTGAGTCCGGACCCCTTCTCGCCCTCTAAGTTGGCTGCCGTGACCCCCCCCCGGGGATCCCCCGACCAGCACAGGAAGATCCCAGATTCACCAGCCGCCCCCCTCCCTCACGCTGATCTCTGCTTTTCTTCACAGGGATTCTGATGATGGTGGGAGCAGGAAGATGGAGGGAGCGGCGAGGTCTGAGCGAGGGAAACTGACCTCGAACCTGACCCGGATCTTCGAGACTGAACCCTGAGCCCCACACTGAACCCTGAACCCCCACACTGAACCCTGACCCCCAACACCGAGCCCCAAATTTGCCCCAATATTCTTTGTCTCTCTCTTTCTGTCTCTCTCTCTCTCCCCCCTCTCTCTCTCTGTCTGTCTCTCTCTGTCTGTCTCTCTGTCTCTCCCTCTGTCTCTCTCTCCCCCTCTCTCTCTCCCCCCCCTCTCTCTTCCCCCCCCTCTCTCTCCCCCCCTCTCTCTCCCCCCCTCTCTCTCCCCCCCTCTCTCATTCCATCTCTCTCATTCCATCTCTCTCATTCCATCTCTCTCACTCCATCTCTCTGTCTCTGTCTCACTCTCTCTCTCTCCCGATCCTGGGATCACATCCCTCACCCTCATCCTGGGCAAGATGCGGCACATGTTGCCGGGATACTGTCGGGGGGGGAAATGCACGGACCCTGAAACCACCCCCTCCCCCCTCCCCCCCGGCACACTGTCCCCTGGGGGTTCCCTCAATGGGCGAGCCTTGCATTAGTCACCTCCTGTTCAACAGCTCGTTAATCACTGACGAACTGTCGGTAACAAAACTACCCATGCGAGAACAACTGCCTGATTGGGATGGGTTAGTGATACCTTGAGACACACAGTTACACAAACACACATACACACGCACTTACAAAATGACCCCTAACAGAACTGTGTGCACAGCGCATGGTTTAATGTTATTCCATCAGTCGTCCACTAGAGGGAGTAGTTCACTAGTCCACAACAATGGGATAGTGATTGGTTATCGGATGCAAATCACTGATTCGAATGAGTAGGTTAAGTGGCGAGTTATAGACATCAGCCATCGATGAGGGAATAATTTTCTTAGGCAGTCCCTCGGAGTCAAGGAAGACTTGCATCCACACTAACATAAGTTCTCAGGTGATTGAACAGTCCAATACGGGAATACAGTCTCTGTCACAGGTGGGACAGACAGTGGTTGAAGGAAAGGGTGTTGGGGAGTCTGGTTTGCTGTATTCTCCGTCCGCTGTCTGCGCTTGTTTTCTGCATGCTCTCGGTGACGAGACTCGAGGTGCTCAGCGCCCTCCCGGATGCTCTTCCTCCACTTAGGGCGATCTTAGGCCCAGGGATTCCCAGGTGTCAGTGGGGATGTTGTACTTTATCAGGGAGGCTTTGAGGGTATCCTTGAAACATTTCCTCTGCCCACCCGAGGCTCACTTGCCGTGTTGGAGCTCTGAGTAGAGCGCTTGCTTTGGGAGTCTCGTGTCGGGCATGCCCGACACATGTGGCCTGCCCAGCGGAGCTGGTCGAATGTGGTCAGTGCTTCGATGCTGGGGATGTTGGTTGATCGAGAACACTGTCCTCCCAGGGGTTTTGCAGGATCTTGCGGAGGCAGCGCTGGTGGTATTTCTCCAGCAATTTGAGGTGTCTACTGTATATGGTCCACGTCTCTGAGCCATACAGGAGGGCGGGTATCACTACAGCCCTGTAGACCATAAGCTTGGTGCCAGATTTGAGGACCTGATCTTCGAAAACTCTTTTCCTCAGGCAGCCGAAGGCTGCGCTGGCGCACTGGAGGCGTGTTGGACCTCATCGTTGATGTCTGCGCTTGCTGATAGTAGGCTCCCGAGGTATGGAAAATGATCCACGTTGTCCAAGGTGTCGTGTGGATCTTGATAACTGGGGGTGGGGGGGGGTGCAGTTGTGTGAGGCAGGGCCAGGTTGGTGGAGGACCTTTGTCTTATGGACGTTTAGTGTAAAGCCCATGCTTTCGTACGCTGCCAGTGTGCTTAACGGATCGACTGTCGACTCAATGTTTAAAGGAGAAGTATGATTGCTGAAGGTTAACCGATCCCCGGGTTAATGGGTAACCGTCACTGATTAGTATTTAACCCGCTCTGGGCCCAATAGTTTGCGACGGTCGCCAGACAATGGTCGAGTGCCGCTCGAGAGCAGTGTTACAATTGGTCGGTGGGTGGATACCTTTCAACTAGAGCTCATGTGATTGGTTAACCCACGGCTCGCTCTCCGACCATTTATCAAGTGGCTGAAATGGAATAAATTTATTTATTGAACCAAATCAAACTGGAGTGCGCTCATTCTTACTGACTTGCTACCATAACAACAAATTGCATTTATATCGCGCCTTTAACCTAGTGAAACGTCCCAAGGCGCTTCACAGAGAGCGATTATCAAACAGAATTCGACCCCGAGCCGCATAAGGAGATATTAAGGACAGGTGACCAAAAGCTTGGTCAAAGAGATCGATTTTAAGGAGCGTCTTGAAGGAGGAGATGTTTAGGGATGGAGTTCCAGAGCTTTGGGCCCCAGGCAACAGAAGGCACGGCCACCGATGGTGGAGCGATGGAAATCGGGGGATGCTCAAGAGGACAGAATTGGAGGAGCGCAGAGACCTCGGGGGTTGGGGGGGGGGCAGGGAGAGGGGTTGTAAGAGGTTACAGAGATAGAGAGGGGTGTTGGGGCTGGAGGAGGTTACAGAGATAGGGAGGCGTGTAGGGGCTGGAGGAGGTTACAGGGATAGGGAGAGGTGTAAAGGCTGAGAGGAGGTTACAGATATAGGGAGGGGTGTAAGGGCTGGGAGGAGGTTACAGAGATAGGGAGAGGCTGGAGGGGGTTACAGAGATAGGGAGGGGTGTAAGGGCTGGAGGAGGTTACAGAGATAGGGAGGGGTGTAGGAGCTGGAGGATGTTTTACTGAGTTAAAGGCGCTATTTTTGAGTGTGTACACCAGTAGAGGGTGGTCCATTAGTGCTGAACAATGTTCAGTTCTGGGCCCCACACCTGCGGAAGGAGATACTGCCTTTGGAGGGAGTGTTGCGTAGGTTTACCAGATCGAGACCCAGACTCCAGGGATTAAATTGCGAGGAGAGATTATACACAAACTAGGGTTGTATTCCCGGTGTTGTGTATGGAGAAAGAGTCAGACTGAACACTGAACTCAAAGTAAAGTGTGACCGTAGTCTTTTATTGCAGGTCTCCAGAGTGCCTCTCCAACCTGTGAAGCCTCCTTAAATACCTGTGCTCCCAAAGGATTATGGGATCCCTTGGGACACGAGGAATGAGCCCTCTGCTGGCTGTACAGAGTAAATATGTCCACATATATAACAACATTCCCCCGCAAAGTCAATAGTGTAACTATTTACAATGTGAGTTGATCTGGGGCCCTTCTTGCCCTGATCGTCTCGATGTGAAAGCTGGTGTTGTTGAATCATTTGTTGGGCCCTGCAGGGCTGCGGTGGATAATGGGTTCTGCTTCGTGGTCAACCGTGGTGTCGGTTGCCACTGGTGTGTGTGTTGGGGAACAAAAAAGTTAGGGTCCAAGGTGGGTTGCTCAGGGTAGTCCATGAATCTGAGTTTGATTTGCTCCAAGTATTTCCGGTGAATGAGTCCATTTGAAAGTTTGACCCGAAACACCCTGCTCCCCTCTTTGGCCACAACAGTGTCAGGAAGCCACTTGGGACCTTGTCCATAATTTAATGCAAATACAGGATATTGACTTCAATCTCGCATGACACATTTGCGCTATCATGGTATGCACTTTGTTGAAGCCGCCTGCTCTCTACCTGTTCATGTAGATCAGGGTGAACTAACGAGAGCATTGTCTTAAGTGCTCTTTTCATGAGCAGTTCAGCAGGTGGGATCCCAGTGAGTGAGTGTGGTCTTGTGCGGTAGCTAAGCAAGACTCGGGATAAGCGAGTCTGCAGTGAGCCTTCAGTTACCCTCTTCAAGTCTTGCTTGATGGTTTGTACTGCTCTCTCTGCCTGATCATTGGACGCTGGTTTAAACGGGGCAGATGTGACATGTTTGATCCCGTTATGGGTCATGAATTCTTTGAACTCAGCACTGGTAAAACATGGCCCGTTGTCGCTCACCAGGACATCGGGTAAGCCGTGTGTGGCAAACGTGGCCCGCAGGCTTTCAGTGGTGGCAACGGATGTGCTAGCCGACATTATCTCAGATTCAATCTACTTGGAGTATGCCACAAGGAACATTTTATCCAAGAACGGGCCTGTATAGTCGACATGTACCCTAGACCATGGTTTGGAGGGCCAAGACCATAAACTTAGCGGCGTCTCCCTCGGTACATTGCTTAACTGCAAGCATGTATTACATCTGTGAACGCAGGACTCTTAAGTCCGCGTCGATACCGGGCCACCATACGTGGGATCTGGCTATCGCTTTCATCATTACGATGCCTGGTTGTGTATTGTGGAGGTCATTTTTGAAGGTGTCTCTGCCCTTCTTGGGGACCATTACTCGATTGCCCCACGGAAGGCAGTCTGCCTGTATAGACATTTCATCTTTGCGGCGCTGGAACAGCTTTATATCTTCCTGCATTTCCACTGGGACATTGGACCAGCTCTCATGAAGCACACAACTTTTGACTCGAGATAATAAGGGGTCCTGGCTTGTTCAGGTTTTGATCTGCCGGGCAGTGATGGGTGATTGCTCACTCTCAAATGCTTCCATAACCATGGCTAGATCTGTGGGCTGCGCCATTTCCACCCCTGTGGTGGGCAATGGCAGCCTACTGAGAGCATCGGCGCAGTTTTCTATGCCTGGCCTGTGGCGGATGCCGTAGTTGTATGCGGACAACGTGAGCGCCCATCTCTGGATGCGGGCCGATGAGTTGGTATTTATCCCTTTACTCTCGGAAAGCAGAGATATAAGTGGCTTATGGTCAGTTTCCAATTCGAATTTTAGCCCAAACAGGTATTGATGCATTTTCTTGACCCCATAGACACATGCTAACGCTTCTTTTTCAATCATGCTGTAGGCTCTCTCGGCCTTAGACAGACTCCTGGATGCATAAGCAACCAATTGCAGTTTCCCAAAATCATTAGCTTGTTGCAACACACACCCGACGCCATATGACGACGTATCACATGCTAGTACCAAACACTTACATGGATCATACAACACAAGCAATTTGTTTGAGCATAACAATTTTCTCGCTTTTAGAAAGGCATTTTCTTGGCTTTTGCCCCAAACCCATTCACCCCCTTTTTGTAGTAAGACATGCTGTGGTTCTAGCAGTGTGCTGAGACCCGGTAAGAAGTTACCAAAGTAGTTCAAGAGTCCCAGAAACGACCGCAGCTCCGTCACGTTCTGTGGCCTCGGTGCATTCTCGATTGCCTCCGTCTTTGTGTTGGTGGGCCTGATGCCGTCCGCTGCAATCCTCCTTCCCAGGAACTCCACTTCAGGCGCCAGGAAAACGCACTTTGAGCGTTTTAACCTGAGCCCCACGCGGTTGAGTCGACTAAGAACCTCTTCCAGATTCTGCAGGTGCTCGACTGTGTTCCGATCTGTGACCAAGATGTCGTCCTGGAAGACCACGGCGTGCGGGACCGACTTCAGTAAACTTTCCATGTTTCTCTGGAATATCGTCGCTGCTGATTGGATTCCAAACGGGCATCTGTTATAAACAGAAAGACCTTTGTGCGTGTTGATGCAGGTGAGGGCCTTCGATGATTCCTCCAGTTCCTGCCTCATGTAGGTTGAAGTCAGATCCAGCTTCGTGAATGTCTTTCCTCCTGCCAGCATTGTCGGCTTTTGGTAGTGGGTATTGGTCCTGCAGGGAGAAACGATTGATAGTTACTTTGTAATCGTCACAGATTCTGACGGTGCCGTCTCCCTTGAGGACTGGGACAATAGGACTGGCCCACTCGCTGATCTCGATCGGTGAAATGATGCCCTCTCGCTGCAGCTGGTCTAGCTCAATCTCTACCCTTTCTCTCATCATGTACGGTACTGCTCTCACCTTGTGATGGATGGGTCGGCCCCCGGAATTAGGTGGATCTGCACTTTTGCTCCTTGGAATTTCCCGATGCCTTGTTTGAACAGCGAAGGAAATTTGTTTAAGACCTGGGCACACGAAGTGTCGTCAGCGGGCGATAGCGCTCGGACGTCGTCCCAGTTGCAGCGTATCTTTCCCAGCCAGCTCCTGTCGAGCAGCGTGGGACCATCGCCCGGTATCACCCAGAGTGGTAGCTTGTGCACCACTCCATCGTAGGAGACCATTATGGTAGCACTGCCGATTACAGGAATCAGTTCTTCAGTGTAAGTTCTTAGTTTCGTGCGAACTGGAGTTAAGACTGGCCTTGAGGCCTTGTTGCATCACAACCTTTCGAAAGTCTTTTTGCCCATGATGGACTGACTCGTTCCCGTGTCCAGCTCCATTTAGTTCAATATTCAGCATTATCGGGGGACAATTCGTGGTGAATGTGTGCACCCCACGTACCTCTGCCTCCTCTTTCTGAGGCTCTGGTTCATAGTGATCCTCCGTGGATCTGTTCTCCTCTGCAACGTGGTGGTTTGCAGATTTAACAGGCTTAGCAGCTCGCCTGTACACTCGTTGGAGGTGTCCCATTGTTCCACAGCCCTTGCAAACGTACTCTTTGAATCGTCATGAATGGAAATGATGATCACCCCCGCAGCGCCAACAAGGTGTTAATGGCCTTGCATTCATCGCCCTTGATGATGGACTCTGAATCATCTGCGGATGCGTAGCTGCAGGTATGTGTGACCTGCCCTGTATGTTACGATTTGAAAACAATATCACTTTGTTCACAGTACTTGTAGCAGCACTTGTGTGCTGAGAGATTTGCTTAGTATTGTCACTGGTGGCGATGAATGCCTGGGCTATCGCTATGGCCTTACTCAAGGTTGGGCTCTCTAACAGTCAAAAGTTTGTGAAGTATGGTTTCGTGGCCAATGCCAAGTACGAAAAAGTCTCTGAGCATGTGCTCCAAATGTCCTTCGAATTCACAATGTCCTGCAAGGCGTCTCAGCTTGGTGACATAACTCGCCACTTCCTGGCCTTCAGACCTTTTGTAAGTGTAGAACCGGTACCTTGCCATCAGAACGCTTTTATTTGGGTTCAAATGCTCTCGGATCAGTGTGCACAACTCGTCGTATGATTTCTCTGTGGGTTTCGCTGGAGTGAGCAGATTCTTCCTGAGGCCATACGTCGGTGCCCCACAAACGGTGAGGAGGATCGCTCTATGTTTGGCAGCGCTCTCTTCCCCATCTAGCTCGTTGGCCACGAAGTATTGGTCGAGTCGCCCCACAAAAGTTTCCCAATCATCTCCCTCCGAAAATTTCTCCAGAATGCCCACTGTTCTCTGCATCTTTGGGTTCGCTATCTGTATCTCGTCACCAGTTATGTATGGAGAAAGAGTCAGACTGAACACTGTGAGCTCAAAGTAAAGTGTGACCGTAGTCTTTTACTGCAGGTCTCCAGAGTGCCTCTCCAACCTGTGAAGCCTTCTTAAATACCTGTGATCCCAATGGATTATGGGATCCCTTGGGACTCCGGGGAGTGAGCCCTCTGGTGGCTGTACAGAGTAAATACAAGTCCACATGTATAACACCTGGGAATTTCGAAGGTTCAGGGGGGGATCTGATCGAAGTTCTCGAGATATTAAGGGGAACAAATCGGGTAGTTCGAGAGAAAGGATTCCCGCTGGTTGGGGAGACTCGGACGAGGGGGCACAATCTGAAAATTAGAGCCAGATCTTTCAGGAGTGAAGTTAGGAAATACTTCTACATACAAAGGTTGGGAGAAGTTTGGAAATCTCTCCCGCAAATGGCAATTGATGCTGGGGGTTGATTCTTAATTGTAAATCAGACATTGGTCGCTTTCTACTAAGGAGGACACAAACAACCTTCCGGATATAAAAGGGGTCAGAGGGTCCAGTAAGAAGGAGGAACTGAGGGAAATCCTTATTAGTCAGGAAATTGTGTTGGGGAAATTGATGGGATTGAAGGCCGATAAATCCTCAGGGCCTGATGGTCTGCATCCCAGAGTACTTAAGGAGGTGGCCTTGGAAATAGCGGATGCATTGACAGTCATTTTCCAACATTCCATTGACTCTGGATCAGTTCCTATGGAGTGGAGGGTAGCCAATGTAACCCCACTTTTTAAAAATGGAGGGAGAGAGAAAACGGAATTATAGACCGGTCAGCCTGACATCAGTAGTGGGTAAAATGATGGAATCAATTATTAAGGATGTCATAGCAGCGCATTTGGAAAGAGGTGACATGATAGGTCCAAGTCAGCATGGATTTGTGAAAGGGAAATCATGCTTGACAAATCTTCTGGAATTTTTTGAGGACGTTTCCAGTAGAGTGGACAAGGGAGAACCAGTTGATGTGGTGTATTTGGACTTTCAGAAGGCTTTCGACAAGGTCCCACACAAGAGATTAATGTGCAAAGTTAAAACACATGGGATTGGGGGTAGTGTGCTGACGTGGATTGAAAACTGGTTGGCAGACAGGAAGCAAAGAGTTGGAGTAAATGGGTACTTTTCAGAATGGCAGGCAGTGACTAGTGGGGTACCACAAGGTTCTGTGCTGGGGCCCCAGCTGTTTACATTGTACATTAATGATTTAGACGAGGGGATTAAATGTCGTATCTCCAAATTTGCGGATGACACTAAGTTGGGTGGCAGTGTGAGCTGCGAGGAGGATGCTATGAGGCTGCAGAGTGACTTGGATAGGTTAGGTGAGTGGGCAAATGCATGGCAGATGAAGTATAATGTGGATAAATGTGACGTTATCCACTTTGGTAGTAAAAACAGAGAGACAGACTATTATCTGAATGGTGACAGATTAGGAAAAGGGGAGGTGCAATGAGACCTGGGTGTCATGGTACATCAGTCATTGAAGGTTGGCATGCAGGTACAGCAGGCGGTTAAGAAAACAAATGGCATGTTGGCCTTCATAGCGAGGGGATTTGAGTACGGGGCAGGGAGGTGTTACTACAGTTGTACAGGGCCTTAGTGAGACCACACCTGGAATATTGTGTACAGTTTTGGTCTCCTAACTTGAGGAAGGACATTCTTGCTATTGAGGGAGTGCAGCGAAGGTTCACCAGACTGATTCCCGGGATGGCGGGACTGACATATCAAGAAAGACTGGATCAACTGTGCTTGTATTCACTGGAGTTCAGGGGATCTCATAGAAACGTTTAAAATTCTGACGGGTTTAGACAGGTTAGATGCAGGAAGAATGTTCCCAATGTTGGGGAAGTCCAGAACCAGGGGTCACAGTCTAAGGATAAGGGGTAAGCCATTTAGGAGTGAAATGAGGAGAAACCTCTTCACCCAGAGAGTGGTGAATCTGTGGAATTCTCTACCACAGAAAGTTGTTGAGGCCAATTCACTAAATATATTCAAAAAGGAGTTAGATGTAGTCCTTACTACTAGGGGAATCAAGGGGTATGGCGAGAAAGCAGGAATGGGGTACTGAAGTTGCATGTTCAGCCATGAACTCATTGAATGGCGGTGCAGGCTCGAAGGGCCGAATGGTCTACTCCTGCACCTATTTTCTATGTTTCTATGTTTCTGTTAATCAAAGGTATTAAGGGATATGGGCCAATGGCGGGTGGATGGAATTAGGTCGCAGATCAGCCGTGGTCTCATTGAATGGTGGAACAGGCACGATGGGCTGAATGGGCCTCCTGTTCCTGTGTAACGGGCCTGAGGGGCTGAATGGGCCTCCTTCTGTTCCCCGAGGTTCCTGCAACTCTGAGGCAATTCAGCCCCTCATAGATCGGGCATGCAGACAATGTGGCCCATCCATTGGAGCTGATCGAGTGTGGGCAATGCTTCGAAGCTGGGGATGGTGGCCTGAGTGTGAACACTGACATTGGTGTGCCTATCCTGCCAATGGATTTACAAGATCTTGTGGAGGCAGTGTTGGTGGTACTTCTCCAGTGTTTTCAGATGCCTTCTGTACATAGTCCATGTCTCTGAGCCATATAGGAGGGCGGGTATCACTACTGCTCTGTAATCCATGAACTTGGTGCTGGGTTTGAGGTCTTCAAACATTCTCTTCCTCAGGCGACCGAAGGCTGCACTGGCACACTGAAGGCGGTGTTGGACCTTGTCGTTGACGTCTGCCCTTGTTGACAGTAGGCTCCCGAGGTATGGAAAATGGTCCACGTTGTCCAAGGCCTCGTCATGGATTTTGATACTCGGGGGGGCAGCACTGTGTGTCGGGGGCAGGTTGGTAGAGGACCTTTGTCTTATGGATGTTTAGTGTAAGGCCCATGCTCTCGTATGGCTCGGTGAACATGTTGACGATGGTTTGGAGTTTGACCTCTGAGTGTGCTCAAATGAAAGCGCTGTCTGCATACTTTAATTCAATGACAGAGGATGGGACGACCTTGGATCTGGACTGGAGGTGACGGAGGTTGAACAGTTTCCTGTTTGTAGATTAGCTCCACTCCAGCAAGGAGCTTATTGAGCGTGAGATGGAGCATTGCAGCAAGGAAGATTGAGAAGAGCGTTGGTGCGATGACACAGCCTTGCTTGACTGTGGTGGATCCGTTGGTCAGGATCGCGACTTGCATGTCATCGTGAAGCAGGCGGAGGAACGTGAAGAACTTTTGAGGAGAACACTCCATAATCCCTCCCATTGACAGTGTCGAAGGCCCTTGTGAGGTCAAAGAAGGCCATGTACTGAGGCTGGTGCTGCTTCCTGCATTCTCTTGAATTTGACGTGTGGTGAAGATCATGTCCATTGTGCCCCTCAGTGGGCGGAATCCACATTGCAACTCTGGGAGGAACTCTTCAGCCACTGGGAGAAGGCGATTGAGGAGAATTCTTGCGATGACTTTTCCTGTAGCAGACAGCAGGGATACTCCTCTGTAATTACCGCAATCGGACTTGTCACCTTTCTTGTAGATGGTCACGATTACGGCGTCTCTGAGATCTCCTGGCATACTCTCCTCCTTCCGAGTAAGAGAAATGAGATCATGTATTTGCACCAATAGTGCTTCTCCACCATGCTTTAGTGCTTCGCCGGGGATTCCATCTGCTTCTGAGGCCTTGTTGTTCTTCAGTTGTCGGATGGCCTTTTCAACCTCATGCCGGGCTGGGGTTGTGCTGAGATGGTGGTGGGTGGCATGCTGCGGGATGGAATCGAGGACACTCACATCGAAGACAGAATCTCGGTTAAGGAGATCTTCGAAATGCTCCTTCCAGCGGGCACTGACTGCCTCTCTGTCCTTGACGAGTACCTCCCCATTCTTGGCCAGTAGTGAGGTAGGGCCTTGGGTGCTTGGGCCGTAGGTGGTCTTGACTGCGCTAAAGAATCTTCGCAAGTCATGATTGTCGGCTAGTAGCTGGATCTCCTGCGCTTTCTCCACCCACCATGTGTTCTTTAGGTCATGAGTTTTCTGTTGGACCTTGGCCTTCAGACGTCTGTAGAGCTGCTTTCTTGCTCTCGAGTTGTGTTGCTGTTTCTGGTTCAAGAATGCCTTGCAGTTGCGGCTTATTAGCTCCTGACCATTCTCATCGAACCAGTCTTGGTGTTTCCTGGTCGAGTGACCGAGTGTCGCTTCACAGGTGCTAATTATGGAGGCTTTGATGGCAGACCAGGCACTGTGGGCATTCTGTGTCTCTGCTTCACTGGGAGTCGTCAGGTTGGTTGTGAGG
Organism: Pristiophorus japonicus; assembly: GCF_044704955.1. Lineage (NCBI taxonomy): Eukaryota > Metazoa > Chordata > Chondrichthyes > Pristiophoridae > Pristiophorus > Pristiophorus japonicus. The sequence goes on along the minus strand of NC_091994.1, from coordinate 49,950,364 downwards.
CGCTGGCTGAATAGTGCTTTCTTAGCAGGGTCTTTGAGTGCTCCAGCGTTGATTTTCCTGCTGCATTGTTTCTGTTGCCATCGCTGCTTTGGGGCTACCTTGATGGAGATGACAAAGCGGATTAGGCGGTGGCCCATCCAGCAGTCGTCAGCTCCTGTCATGGCACGGGTGATGCGCACATATTTGCAGTCCCTCGCTCGGACGATGACGTAGTTGAGCAGATGCCAGTGTTTGGAGTGAGGGTGCTGCCAGACAGCCTTGTACTTGTCTCTGACGGAACAAGGTGTTGGTTATGGCAAGACCATGTTCTAAGCATGTGTGTGTGTATGTGCATTTGGACACGTGTGTGTGTGTGTGTGTGTGTGACAGTGTGCATGTGAGGGTGTGCGCGTGTGTGTGTACGAGTGTGCGTGCACACGTGCGTGGGTGTGCGTGCGAGAGTGCGTGTGTGAGAGTATGCCTGAGGAAAAGAGTATTTGAAGACCAGACCCTCAAATCTGCCACCAAGCTCATGGTCTACAGGGCTGTAGTAATACCCGCCCTTGAGTATGGCTCAGAGATGTGGACCATGTACAGTAGACACCTCAAGTCGCTGGAGAAATACCACCAACGATGTCTCCGCAAGATCCTACAAATCCCCTGGGAGGACAGACGCACCAACATTAGCGTCCTCGATCAGGCCAACATCCCCAGCATTGAAGCACTGACCACACTAGATCAGCTCCGCTGGGTGGGCCACATTGTCCGCATGCCAGACACGAGACTCCCAAAGCAAGCACTCTACTCAGAACTCCTTCATAGCAAACGAGCCCCAGGTGGGCAGAGGAAACATTACAAGGACACCCTCAAAGCCTCCCTGATAAAGTGCAACATCCCCACTGTCACCTGGGAGTCCCTGGCCGAAGACCGCCCTCTGATCCATACTGTAGTGCGGGTATTACTACAGCCCTGTAGAGCATGAGATTGGTGGTAGATTTGAGGGCCTGGTCTTCAAACACTCTTTCCCATAACAACTATCTGCCCCACCTGTGACAGGGACTGTGGTTCTCGTATTGGACTCATTTTTAGAATTTTTGGACTCATTTCCGAGGGACTGCCTGTGATGATGATACTGATGATGAGTGTGTGCAACCTCATGCTTCCCCCATTTAGAGTTTCAGTGTGCAGTTCCACCAAGTGCCAACAGATGGCCTCATGCCATTGCACACTGGCAAATGGTCAGCGGCTTCCCTGCTCGTGTTGTGCAAACTTGCACAGCCCTTCCCACCAACTCTTGTCCCCTTGTTTGACGGAAGTCCTCCCTACGCGAGTAAACAGGGGTGGGGGCTCTGCCTCACCTCCGGTGAAGTTGCGGGAGGGGAGTAGGAGCAGCTCCGAGGAAATTATTTTGTAATGACACATGTGAGAATGTAGGAACAGGAGGAGGCCATTCGGCCCCTCGAGCTCGCCCCGCCATTCAATGAGATCATGGCTGATCTGTTTCAATGTGGGCAAGCCAAGAGATAATGATGAGCGTAAGCAAAACATTAATAAGATCTCAATTAGAATACTGTGTGCCATATTGGGCTCGTTAGAGAGGCTGCAATGCTTGTTATGAGGAAATACAAATAGGAGCGAAGATTTGAACAATAGATTCTTTTCATTAGGATAACACAGATTATGATAGAAGTGTTTAAAATTACGAAATTATGGTTGAGAGTAGACACAGATCATTGTTCCCAGTAATTGAAGGCTTTAGAACGAGGGGCCACAGATACATATTTAATGTGAGAGATTCAGATCAGAGGGCTGGAGAATCTTCTTCACTCAGAGAGTTGCGAGACTATCGAATTCATAGAATCATAGAAATTTATGGCACAGAAGGAGGCCATTCGGCCCATTGTGTCCGCGCCGGCCAACCAAGAGCTATCCAGCCTAATCCCACTTTCCAGCTCTTGGTCCGTAGCTTTACATAGAAACATAGAAAATAGATGCAGGAGTGGGCCATTCGGCCCTTCGAGCCTGCACTGCCATTCAATAAGATCATGGCTGATCATTCTCTCAGTACCCCTTTCCTGCTTTCTCTCCATACCCCTTGATCCCCTTAGCCGTAAGGGCCATATCTAACTCCCTCTTGAATATATCCAATGAACTGGCATCAACAACTCTCTGCGGCAGGGAATTCCACAGGTTAACAGCTCTCTGAGTGAAGAAGTTTCTCCTCATCTCAATCCTAAATGGCCTACCCCTTATCCTAAGACTATGTCCCCTGGTTCTGGACTTCCCCAACATCGGGAACATTCTTCCCGCATCTAACCTGTCCTGTCCCGTCAGAATCTTATACGTTTCTATGAGATCCCCTCTCATCCTTCTAAACTCCAGTGAATAAAGGCCCAGTTGATCCAGTCTCTCCTCATATGACAGTCCAGCCATCCCTGGAATTAGTCTGGTGAACCTTCGCTGCACTCCCTCAATAGCAAGAATGTCCTTCCTCAGATTAGGAGACCAAAACTGTACACAATATTCCAGGTGAGGCCTCACTAAGGCCCTGTACAACTGCAGTAAGACCTCCCTGCTCCTATACTCAAATCCACTAGCTATGAAGGCCAACATACCATTTGCCTTCTTCACCGCCTGCTGTACCTGCATGCCCACTTTCAGTGACTGATGAACCATGACACCCAGGTCTCGTTGCACCTCCCCTTTTCCTAATCTGCCGCCATTCAGATAATATTTTGCCTTCGTGTTTTTGCCCCCAAAATGGATAACCTCACATTTATCCACATTACACTGCATCTGCCATGCATTTGCCCACTCACCTAACCTGTCTAAGTCATCCTGCAGTCTCTTAGTGTCCTCCTCAAACCTCACACTGCCACCCAGTTTAGTGTCATCCGCAAACTTGGATATTACCCTCAGTTCCTTCATCTAAATCGTTAATGTATATTGTAAATAGCTGGGGTCCCAGCACTGAGCCCTGCGCGCTTTGAAGATTATGGTACTGCAAGCGCACATCCAAGTACTTCCAGGGTCAGTATATGAGTCAATATTCAAGCAGAGATTGGATAGGTCAATGAAGGAACAGGGAATGAAGGGATTGGGAACGAGCTGAGTAAATGTGATTATTACAACTCTTTGCTCGTGAAGGGTAAACATCGGACTGGATGGATTGAAAGGCCTATTTCCGTCTTGTAACCTCTATGTATTTCTGTTGACTGACTAAGCAATTGACATTAGCCATCACCACTTCCCTTGTTGTGTTAATGTATTTTCACACACAGAAGTTAAGTTAGCATTTACAGTAAGAACAGAAACAGAGATAGCCCTGAAGGAGCTAGAATTCAAACAGCAGTCACTTCAAAAAGAGTTATAACTGCAGAACAGGCCTGCAGGAGACAACTGAAAGGGAAGTGGGTATTCAGCCTCCTCTGCCTATGATGGATGGATGATTAGAGGCAGACCTTCCAACGAGAGATGAAGGAGCCCACATAAACTCAGCAAGGATTTGCTCAGCGAGAAACATATGATCATCGGATTCATCAAATAACTCGCACAGTGGCAGAAGTAGTTACACAACACTGTCAGAAAACCAATGATCATGTCACACAACTGGTCCCAGAAGCCTCATGGTGGGCTTAGCTTAAACAGATGGCCCTCCCGCTGAACAGCAGGTGCTCAGGTCCAGGGCCCAGCACACGTGGCAGGGCCAGAGCCTGCCTCCACGATGCTGTCCTCTCTCCTGGTGACGGCTCATGTGACCTTTCTGCCCGATCCGTCAGATGCCTGTTCATGTCGGTGTCAGGATACAGGACCAGGCTTCCCAACCACCACCCTGTGACGACAAAAACTCCTCCCAGGACTCAGTGGCTCCGGGACAAGAGCTACCTTGGTCCCAGGAGCCTCTTGGTACCACAGCCAAGCACCTGGGCCCAGCTTGCAGCATTAAGATGGTTTTAAGGACAACACAGGGAGCCCCAGGGTTCGGTATGGTGGAAGATATGGTGCACAGTTAATCCACTTTGTTGTATGAAGTCCAGTATTCGATATATATCTGTTCTTTGGATTTTGTGTGTGGCACCTTGGGACATTTTGCCATGTTACAGGTACCTATATAAATACAAGTTGTGGCTGTTGTTTGAGAGGCTGTTTGGAGGTCACTTTGCAATGGGTCACAGCTTATCCTCTGCCTGCTTACTGAACCATTGCCCCTTACTCAGACCTCATGGAGGGACCAGCGTGATCTCCAGACTGGTGGAAGGTGTCATGTATCTTACATTATTATATATAACTGTATACTAACATGCTATACATGACTGTAATAAGATATGACCTGTAACCACCAGCATATCTTACCACTGGGGGTGCACTTGCAAGAGACAGGTATATAAGCACAGGTCTCAGGCAAGTGCAGCATTCCAGAGCTGTGAAATAAAAGGTGCAGGTCCAGAGTGACCTTGACTTCACGACATGCCTCGTGTGAATCTGTACTGAGGGGACAGGACTTTATAGTGGTGACGGGTTACGGGATTACAGAATCCACAGAATGGCGAACAACGGATCAGATGAAAAGTACAACGCGGGAGACAATTGGGAGGACTTTATAGAAAGGCTCCAGCAAAGCTTTGTAACCAAAGACTGGTTAGGCAATGATACGGCAGACAAGAGAAGAGCCCATCTCTTGACCAGCTGTGGCTCGAAAACATACGCTTTAATGAAGGATCTGTTGGCACCTGAGAAACCAGCAAGCAAGTCGTTTGAAGAATTGAGCACACTGGTAAGAGACCACCTGAAGCCAGCGAGCAGCCTACACATGGCCAGACACAGGTTCTACAACTACAGACGCTGTGTGGGCCAGAGCATACCCGACTTTGTGGCGGAACTTTGGAGGTTGGCTAGTTTATGTGAGTTCTCCGATGAACTGAGGAGAGAAATGCTGAGAGACTTTTTCATTGAAGGAATAGGCCACGCAGGCATATTCTGAAAGCTCATAGAGACCAAGAACCTGACCTTAAAGGCAGCAGACATTCTTGGTCGTGGAAGAAGAAACGAGGTTGATTTACAATACAGGTACGACAACTAACGAAATAATGGAACAAGGAGTTCACAGCATTAGAAAAGCTGCTACCCCCACACACAGACAAAACTGGCAGAACAGGCTTTCGACAGCAAGCAGTGGCAACAGAAGCCATCAAGGGCCACAGGAACGGCCGTTCACACCTCATCAACCCACAATGAGAGCAATCAACTCCAAACTGAGAGAAGCTCAAGAGAGATCAGCCAGACGCAGCTCATTCTTTGCAAGCAGTCTGTGCTGGAGGTGTGGGGGTGGGCACTCGTCAAGGAAATGTCGATTTCAGCAGGCTGTTTGCAGGAACTGTGAATATACAGGGCATTTGGCCCGCATGTGCAAAAAAACGGCAGCTCGGCTGGTATACGAATCGGATGGGTCGGAAAGCGGACTAGAAGACAGTGGGGACAGTACCCGGCACACCGATGTACAGCGGGTCAACACGATCAATGGCCGCTGCTCCTACGACAGGATGCCTCCTATAATGATGAGTGTCCTACTCAACGGGATATCTGTCAACATGGAGCTGGATACAAGAGCGAGTCAATCTCTCATGGGCGCTCAACAATTTGAACAACTGTGGCCACATAAAAGAGACAGACCAAAACTCACAAGGGTCGACACCAAACTAAGGACCTATACCAAAGAAATCGTACCAGTCCTCGGCAGCACCATGCTCTCTATCACACACAAAGGGACAGTGAACCGACTTCCCCTGTGGATTGTCCCCGGAGACCCCCCAGCACTGCTGGGGAGAAGCTGGCTGGCAAAACTAAACTGGAAATGGGATGATGTCCATGCCATGTCATTAGAGGAATGGACCTCCTGCTCAATAGTTATAAAGCGATTTGAACATCTCTTTCAGCCAGGTGTGGGCACTTTCAAAGGGGCCAAAGTCAAAATCTACATCACACAGGATGCTAGACCAGTCCATCACAAGGCCAGAGCTGTACCCTTTGTGATGAGGGAAAAGATTGAACACGAACTAGACAGGCTTCTGCGGGAAGGCATTATATCACCTGTGGAATTTAGCGACAAGGCAAGTCCCATCATCCCAGTCATGAAGCCTGATGGATCCGTACGAATCTGTGGGGACTACAAATCTACCATAAACAGAGTCTCCCTACAGGAACAGTACCCGCTGCCCAGAGCGGAGGACTTATTTGCCACATTGGCTGGAGGTAAACTTTTCTCAAAATTAGACCTCACATCTGCGTATATGACGCAAGAATTGACCGAGGAATCCAAGCTACTCACCACCATCAACACACATCGAGGCCTTTTCATGTACAATCGATGCCCATTCGGCATCAGGTCGGCAGCTGCCATATTCCAGCGCAACATGGAGAGTCTGCTCAAGTCCATCCCGGGGACGGTTGTATTTCAAGACGACATACTTATCACGGGCAGGGACACCGACTCCCATCTCCGTAATTTGGAGGAAGTACTAAAGCGGTTGGATCGGGTAGGCCTACGAGTCAAGAAATCCAAGTGCCTGTTTCTCGCACCCGAGGTTGAATTTTTGTGCAGAAGGATTGTCGCTGATGGAATCCGCCCAACAGAGTCCAAAACAGAAGCAATTCGCCTGGCACCCAGGCCCCGGAATGTCTCAGAACTGCGCACCTTTCTCGGGCTACTCAATTACTTTGGGAACTTTATGCAGAACTTAAGCACACTGCTGGAGCCTCTCCACGTGCTACTCAGGAAGGGGTGCAATTGGTTTTGGGGGGAACGCCTAGGAACGCGCCTTCAATAAGGCACGCAACCTTCTGTGTTATAACAGTGTTTTGACTTTCTTTGACCCAGGTAAAAAGCTAGTTCTCACATGCGATGCGTCAGCGTATGGGGTCGGGTGCGTTTTGCAACATGTCAATAGTGTGGGCAAATTACAACCCATAGCTTATGCCTTCAGGTCACTTTCGCGGGCGGAGTGCGGGTACGGAATGGTAGAGAAGGAGGCGCTTGCGTGCGTGTACGGTGTCAAAAAGATGCACCAATACCTTTTCGGGGCCAAGTTTGCATTAGAAACCGACCACAAGCCCCTCACGTCCCTCCTATCTGAGAGCAAGGCAATAAACGGCAACACCTCGGCGCGAATTCAATGGTGGGCACTCATGCTGGCGTCCTACGACTATACCATAAGGCACAGACCAGGCACAGACAACTGTGCCGACGCGCTCAGCAGGCTACCCCTGGCGACCACGGAAGGGTCTGACGAACAGGACTGTGAGATAGTCATGGCAATCAATGCCTTTGAGTCCACAGGTTCGCCCATGACGGCTCGCCAAATCAGAGCCTGGACGGCCAGCGACGCACGTTATCCTTAGTAAAAAGATGTGTCCTAACCGGTGACTGGGCAGAGGCTCGCGATGCATGCCCAGAGGAATTAAAACCCTTTCACAGGCGCATGCATGAGCTATCACTACAAGCAGACTGCCTGATGTGGGGCAGCCGAGTAGTCATGCCTCTGCGAGGCAGAGAGGCATTTGTCCGGGAGCTCCACCGCGAGCACCCGGGGATCGTTCTCATGAAGGCCATAGCCAGATCCCACGTCTGGTGGCCTGGTATTGACGCGGACTTGGAGCTCTGCGTCCGAAGGTGCACTATTTGTGCCCAACTCAGCAATGCCCCCAGGGAGGCTCCACTAAGCCCCTGGCCTACCAAACCGTGGTCGCGGGTGCACGTAGACTATGTGGGCCCATTCATGGGCAAAATGATCCTCGTAGTTGTAGATGCATTTTCAAAGTGGATCGAATGCACCATTTTAAACTTGAGCACAGCCTCCACCACTGTGGAGAGCCTCGCAACCATGTTTGCAACGCACGGAATCCCTGACATATTAGTCAGTGACAATGGTTCGTGCTTCACCAGCGCAGAATTCCAAGACTTTATAATTGACCACGGCATAAATCACGTCAAGACGGCACTGTTCAAGCCGGCCTCCAACGGCCAGGTGGAGCGAGCAGTGCAAATCATTAAACAAGGCATGCTTAAAATCCAAGGTCCCACGCTGCAGGGTCGCCTGTCGCGACTGCTGTTGGCATACAGATCGTGGGATCCCCCCCGCGCAACTGTTGATGAAAAGGACTTTAGAAACAAGGCTCTCATTAATCGTCCCAGACATGCACGAAATCGTTGAGGCAAAGCGCCGTAAGCTGACTGAGTACCATGACAAAAATTCGAGGGGGAGATGGAATGAGATAGGGGACAAAGTGTTTGTACTAAACTATGGCAGGGGTCCCAAATGGCTTGCAGGGACAGTAGCAGGCAAGGAAGGAAACAGGCTACTGGTAGTACAAATGGACAATGGCAAAACCTGCCGGCGGCATGTCGACCAAGTCAAAAGCAGGTTTACCAACAGCACTGCGGAACCAGAGGCAGACTACAATGTGGAACTCGCACCACACCTGGTGGACAGACAGAGGGAACAACCTGAGGAAAGGTCAATCCCAACAGACAGCCCAGGTGAGTCAACAACAATCACACCAATCGAAACAGACAGCCCAGGCGAGATACCAGCAACCATACCCAAAGAAAAACAGACACCAAGGCAAACAACTGAACCACAACTCAGACGCTCCACGTGAGAGCGTAGACCACCTGAGAGACTGAACTTATAAAGACAATAAGACCTTGGGGGAGGGTGATGTCATGTATCTTACATTATTATATATAACTGTATCCCAACATGCTATACATGACTGTAATAAGATATGACCTGTAACCACCAGCATACCTTACCACTGGGGGTGCACTTGCAAGAGACAGGTATATAAGCACAGGTCTCAGACAAGTGCAGCATTCCAGAGCTGTGAAATAAAAGGTGCAGGTCCAGAGTGACCTTGACTTCACTACATGTCTCGTGTGAATCTGTACTGATGGGACAGGACTTTACAGTAGCCAGTCGCAGTCCCCCGAATGCTCCCCAGTGAGATTGGTCAAAAATAAACCCATTAGCATGGCTGTTATCTCAGGAGGTGCTGGGATACGATTGTACAAGGGGCCAATTCTCCCGTACACCGTCAGGGAGCCAATTCTCCCGTACTCCATCAGGGGGCCAATTCTCCCGTACTCCATCAAGGGATCAATTCTCCCGTACTCCATCAGGAGGCCAACCATGCTCCCGTACTCCATCAGGGGGCCAATTCTCCCGTACTCCATAAGGGGGCCAACCATTCTCCACTACACCATCAGGGGGCCAACCATTCTCCCGTACTCCATCAGGGGGCCAATTCTCCCGTACTCTTTCAGGGGGCCAACCATTCTCCTGTACTTCATGCAAGCACCCATTCTTCACTGCGACCTAAAATGGTGAGTTTTAACTGGCTATTTAACTGTAGAAGGCATTACAACAGAATCCAATTCTGTCCTCAATTCAGCTCCAAATACAGTGGCCGCGATTTCTTGTACCTGGCGGGGTCGGATGTGGGGGGTCATCGTGGCGGGTCGCGACCCCGTTCCTGATTCCATGCCGCCCCTCAGATCGTCTTTGTGTTAATGGGGCCTATTAAAGCCGCCCTGTGAGTTACCCGGCACAATTAAATGGTCTGGGTCTGATGACGTACGTTTCAAGACGGGATATTTAAAGGAGCCAGGGCCATTTTGCATTTGCAGGTTCATCTAGGAGAATGCAGGCAGCACACTGCCTTATTGGCCTGCTGGAAACAGTGCCAAACATGACTGTACTGAGAGAGAGGGCTGCACCCAGGTTCTCTGATGGCTCCTCCATATGCATGTGGAGTGAGTCAGGGCACCCTTCTGATGGGTGTAAAAGTCCTCCCCAGGAGACTAAAGGAGCCTGGCTCCAGGTAGCCGAGGAGGCGAACAGCAGGCATGTGGTGAGGAGGACCTGGGGGCAGTGCCGCAAACGTTTCCACGTTCTTGTGAGATCAGGAAAGGTGAGTGCAAAGCCACACTCAGCTTCATCCTGCTGTGCCTCTCATCACATTCCCATCACTCTGCCTTCCCAAACTTACTCCTGCACAACATTACTCACATCAACATACCTTGCACCTTCATCCTCCCTCTCTCTCTCTATATCTGCATTATCACATCCCAGCGCAGTTAATTACACCTTGGTTGGTCCCTTGGGGCATAGAGTAGTGATTGCCACCTGATGTCTCACAAATCATATTGTGTATCTGTAAAGCATGCACTCCACAAGCATATGGAGGAGCCATCAGAGAACCTGGGTGCAGCTCTCTCTCTCAGTACAGTCATGTTTGGCACTGTTTCCAGCAGGCCAATAAGGCAGTGTGCTGCCTGCATTCTCCTAGATGAACCTGCAAATGCAAAATGGCCCTGGCTCCTTTAAATATCCCGTCTTGAAACGTACGTCATCAGACCCAGACCATTTAATTGTGCCGGGTAACTCACAGGGCGGCTTTAATAGGCCCCATTAACACAAAGACGATCTGAGGGGCGGCATGGAATCAGGAACGGGGTCGCGACCCGCCACGATGACCCCCCACATCCGACCCCGCCAGGTACAAGAAATCGCGGCCACTGTATTTGGAGCTGAATTAAGGACAGAATTGGATTCTGTTGTAATGCCTTCTACAGTTAAATAGCCAGTTAAAACTCACCATTTTAGGTCGCAGTGAAGAATGGGTGCTTGCATGAAGTACAGGAGAATGGTTGGCCCCCTGAAAGAGTACGGGAGAATTGGCCCCCTGATGGAGTACGGGAGAATGGTTGGCCCCCTGATGGTGTAGTGGAGAATGGTTGGCCCCCTTATGGAGTACGGGAGAATTGGCCCCCTGATGGAGTACGGGAGCATGGTTGGCCTCCTGATGGAGTACGGGAGAATTGATCCCTTGATGGAGTACGGGAGAATTGGCCCCCTGATGGAGTACGGGAGAATTGGCTCCCTGACGGTGTACGGGAGAATTGGCCCCTTGTACAATCGTATCCCAGCACCTCCTGAGATAACAGCCAATAACTGTTAGGAACACCCAATAACTGGCGACGAGAATACGAATCCAACGCAAAGGTGCAGCAAACTGTGGGCATCCTGGAGAAGTTCCAGGAGAGTGAGGACTGGGAAGCCTATGTCGAACGGCTAGACCAGTACTTTGTAGCCAACGAGCTGGACGGAGAAGGAAGTGCTGCAAAAAGGGGAGCGGTCCTCCTCACAGTCTGCGGGGCACCGACCTACAGCCTCATGAAGAATCTTCTGGCTCCGGTGAAGCACACAGATAAGTCGTATGAGGAGCTGTGTACACTGGTTCGGGAGCATCTTAACCCGAGGGAGAGCATGCTGATGGCGAGGTATCGGTTCTATATGTGCCAGCGATCTGAAGGTCAGGAAGTGGCGAGCTACGTCGCAGGACAATGGCTACCTGGAGCAAATGCTCAGAGACTTTTTTGTACTGGGCATTGGCCACGAGACCATCCTACGAAAACTTTTGACTGTAGAGACACCGACCCTCAGTAAGGCCCTTGCGATAGCACAGGCGTTTATGTCCACCAGTGATAACACCAAACAAATCTCTCAGCACACAAGTGCTAGCAATGTTCATAAATTAACTGGAACTGTGTTTGCGAGCAGAAATGTACAGGGAAGAACCCACGAGTCTGCAACTGCCAGCAAGCCTCAGGTGACCCAGATGACTCAGAGTCCGCGACAAAGAATGAATGCAAGGCAATTCACACGTTGTTGGCGTTGTGGAGGCTTCCATTGAGCCTATTCATGCCGCTTCAAAGGGTATGTTTGCAAGAGCTGGGGAACAATGGGGCACCTCCAACGAGCTTGCAAACGAGCTGCAAGCTCTGCAAAACCTGCTAACCACCACGTGGCAGAGGAAGATCAGTCCATGGTGGATCAAAGCAATTTTGAGCCTCAGAGAGAGGAGGCAGATATTGAAGTACACGGGGTGCACACATTTTTTACGAAATGTCCACCTATAATGCTCAACGCAAAATTGAATGGCTTACCCATAGCCATGGAACTAGACACTGGCGCTAGCCGATACATCATGAGTAAAAAGATGTTTGAGAGACTGTGGTGCAACAAGGCATTCAGACCAGCCCTGAGCCCCATCCACACGAAACTGAGAACGTACACCAAAGAGCTTATCACTGTCCTGGGCAGTGCCATGGTCAAGGTCACCTACGAGGGCACGGTGCACGAATTGCCACTATGGATTGTCCCGGGCGATGGCCCCACACAGCTTGGAAGGAGCTGGCTGGCCAAAATCTGCTGGAACTGGGATGACATCCGTGCGCTATCACATGTTGATGAGTATTCAAGTACCCAGGTTCTGAAAAAATTTCCTTCCTTTTTGAGCCAGGCATTGGAAACTATTCCGGGGCGAAGTTGCGGATCCACTTGGTCCCAGAGGCTCGACCCATTCATCACAAGGCGCGAGCGGTACCTCACATGATGAGGGAGAGAATGGAAATCGAGCTGCAACGTGAGGACATCATCTCCCCAGTGAAATTCAGCGAGTGGGCCAGCCCGATTGTTCCAGTACTCAAAAGTGATGGCACGGTCAGGATTTGCGGCGATTATAAAATAACTATTAATCGCTTCTCGCTACAGGACCAATACCCGCTACCTAAGGCAGACGACCTATTTGCGACGCTGGCAGGAGGCAAGACTTTCACCAAGCTCGACCTGACTTCGGCCTACATGATGCAGGAGCTGGAGGAGTCGTCGAAGGGCCTCACCTGCATCAACATGCACAAGGGATTATTCATCCACACAGTCGGTTGCCTGCAGCGATCTTCCAGAGAAACATGGAGAGCCTACTCAAGTCAGTACCACACACGGTGGTCTTTCAGGACAATATATTGGTCACGGGTCGGGACACCGCCGAGCACCTACAAAACCTGGAGGAGGTCCTCCAGCGACTGGATCGTGTAGGGCTGCGGCTGAAGAGGTCGAAATGCGTCTTCATGGCAACAGAAGTGGAGATTTTGGGGAGAAAGATCGCGGCGGATAGCATTTGGCCCACGGACGCCAAGACAGAGGCTATCAGGAACGCGCCCAGGCCACAGAATGTCACGGAGCTGCGGTTGTTCCTGGGACTCCTCAACTATTTTGGTAACTTCCTACTGGGGTTAAGCACCCTTTTAGAGCTCCTACACGTGTTATTGCGCAAAGGTGAGAACTGGGTATGGGGAAAAAACCAAATGATTGCATTTGAGAAAGTCAGAACCATTTTATGCTCCAACAAGCTGCTTGTATTGTATAACCCGTGTAAAAGACTTGTGCTAGCATGTGACGCATCATTGTACGGAATCGGGTGTGTATTACAACAAGCTAACATTGTGGGGAAGTTGCAACCTGTCGCCTATGCTTCCAAGAGCTTGTCTAAGGCCGAGAGGGCCTACAGCATGATTGAGAAAGAGGCATTAGCGTGTGTGTTCGGCTAAAGAAAATGCATCAGTACCTGTTTGGCCTCAAATTTGAGCTGGAAATCGATCACAAGCCCCTCACATCCTTGTTCGCTGAAAACAAGGGGATAAATACTAATGCCTCAGCCTGCAGACAAAGGTGGGCACTCGCGTTATCAGCGTATAACTATACCATCCGCCACAGGCCAGGCACTGAGAACTGTGCGGATGCTCTCAGTCGGCTACCATTGCCCACCACGGGGGTGGAAATGGCGCAGCCTGCAAACTTGTTGATGGTGGCGCAGCCCGCAGACTTGTTGATGGTCATGGAAGCGTTTGAAAATGATAAATCACCTGTCACGGCCCGCCAGATTAGGACTTGGACCAGCCAAGATCCTCTGCTGTCCCTAGTAAAAAACTGTGTACTGCATGGGAGCTGGGCCAACATCCCCGGTGAAATGCAAGAGCCAATCAAGCTGTTCCAGTGGCGAAAGGATGAGCTGTCCATTCAGGCAGACTGCCTGTTGTCGGGTAACCGCGTAGTGCTACCAAAAAAGGGCATCTCGGATCTCCACAGCACACACCCGGGTATAGTAATGATGAAAGCGATAGCCGGATCCCACGTGTGGTGGCTCGGTATCGACTCTGACTTAGAGTCCTGTGTAAGGCAATGCAGCGTATGTGCTCAGTTGAGCAACGCACCCAGAGAGGCACCACTAAGTTTGTGGTCCTGGCCCTCCAGACCATGGTCGAGGATCCATGTTGACTATGCGGGCCCGTTTCTCGGTAAAATGTTCCTGGTGGTGATGGATGCTTTTTCAAAATGGATTGAATGTGAAATAATGTCGGGAAGCACCGCCACCGCCACCATTGAAAGCCTGAGGGCCATGTTTGCCACCCACGGCCTGCCTGACATACTGGTCGGTGACAACGGGCCATGTTTCACCAGTGCCGAATTTAAAGAATTCATGACCCGCAATGGGATCAAACATGTCACCTCGGCCCCGTTTAAACCAGCCTCCAATGGGCAGGCAGAGCGGGCAGTACAAACCATCAAACAGAGCCTTAAACGAGTCACAGAAGGCTCACTCCAAACCCGTCTGTCCCGAGTACTGCTCGGCTACCGCACGAGACCCCACTCGCTCACAGGGCTGCCCCCGTTGAGCTACTCATGAAAAGGACACTTAAAACCAGACTCTCGCTGGTTCACCCCAACCTGCATGATCAGGTAGAGAGCAGGCGGCAGCAACAAAATGTAAACGATGGTCGCGCCACTGTGTCACGGGAAATTGATCTGAATGACCCTGTGTATATGCTAAACTATGGACATGGTCCCAAGTGGATCGCGGGCACGGTGATAGCTAAAGAAGGGAATAGGGTGTTTGTAGTCAAACTAGACAATGGACAAATTTGCAGAAAGTACCTGGACCAAATGAGGCTGCGGTTCACAGACTGCCCTGAACAACCCACAGCAGACACCACCTTTTTCGAGCCCACAACACACACCCAAAGGATCAACGATACCACGCCGGATCAGGAAATCGAACCCATCATGCCCAACAGCCCAGCAAGGCCAGGCTCACCTAGCAGCCCTGGAGGGCCAACAACACGCCAGCCCAGCGAGGGCACAGCCAACACACCAGAACAGACATTTGTACCGAGGTGGTCCACCAGGGAAAGAAAGGCTCCCGACCGCCTCACCTTGTAAATAGTTTTCACTTTGACTTTGAGGGGGGAGTGATGTTGTGTATCTGTAAAGCATGCACTCCCATGTTCCGCCACCAGGGAGCTCATCCCCTGAAGTCCCAAGGGATCCCAGCATCCTTGGGAGCACTGTATATAAGCCGGCCCCTAAGGCCTGTTCCTCACTCTGAAGTCTCTTATTAAAGGCTAAGGTCACTGTTACTTTAACCTCCCTGTGTGCAGCCTCATCTGTGTTAGGAACACAATAAATCACAAGTGAGCAAGAGCAAATGGTGGAGACAGTGACAGCAGTGGAAACTCCTCGTGAGCTGTAGGCAGTCACTGAGCCTTGGGGGCCATCCCGAAACAGGGCGATCCTGGAGCTGGACGGACAAGTGCAGGAGGCTCTGGCAGGTCTTGCGAGTGCGTTGACTGCCGGTGTTCAGAGAATGGGTGAGTCTTTCTGCAACATGAGCACCACCGTGAAGCAGGCAATTGTGACTTTAGGATCCATGGATAGGATGGCCACCTGCATGGAGCAGCTCAAGCGCCAGTCGTAGGAGCAGTTGGTGTCTGTGCAGAATAGATGGGTATCTGTGGAGAATAGATGGGTATCTGTGGAGGATAGATGGGCATCTATGGAGAATAGATGGGTATCTATGGAGGATAGATGGGTATCTATGGAGGATAGATAGGTATTTATGGAGGAGAGATGGGTATCTATGGAGGAGAGATGGGTATCTATCGAGGATAGATGGCTATCTATGGAGAATAGATGGGTATCTATGGAGGATAGATGAGTATCTATGGAGGATAGATGGCTATCTATGGAGAATAGATGGGTATCTATGGAGAATAGATGGGTATCTGTGCAGGATAGATGGGTATCTATGGAGAATAGATGAACATCTGTGGAGGATAGATGGGTATCTATGGAGGATAGATGGGTATCTGTGGAGAATAGATCCCAGAAGCTCATAATTGTCCTCTCTAGGGGGGATGTCAGCATAGACTTGGGTCCTCATGGGCCCCACTGCTGTGCAGAAGGTGCTCTGCTGCTTCTTGCTAGCAGGAAAGTGTGGGTGGCACATGAGGATGATGCTGACAGGGGTTATGGAAGTGGAGGCTCCTCTCAAGTGCTCACACTTCTCTCCCATTGCCTCCCCCTCAGTCAGAGCCCTAGACGTCTCCTCAGATCGCGATGGCCGAGTCTGCTTCTGCACAGTTGCAGGAGCAGCAGACTTTGGCGGAGCCATCAGAGGCTCCAAAACCAAAAGGTTACAAAAACAGAGGTCCGCCAAAAGTGTCTACGCAGTCGCAGCAGGGAAGTGAGCAGGCTGCCTCTACCTCTGCAGAAGCATCAGGGGTTGCAGCTCCTAGAAACACGCAGAAGTGAAAGATGAAACAGAAGTAGATTTACAAGGGGAGCCACTTGGGCGTTTTAGTAAAGGTTTGTGTAAAGTTTCCGTTACTCTGATGTCACATATAAAAAGCTTTATTTTCATCACTTTGCAGTCATGGACGAATTTGCGCCTTTGGAAGTGGCTGAGTGAGTTGGAGTGAATGGTGAGACATAACGTTACCTCCAGCAATGGGGGTCGGTGTGAAAGAAATGGTTTGGTCATTGTAGGGATGCTTTATGGTGTTGTTGGGGAGAGGGGGAACCTGGCACAGCATGTGTCAGCCATATGGTTGTAATGCAGGAAGTTAAGTAAATCTGGCCATGGTGAGGCCATCCCTGCCCTCTTGGGCAGTAATGTGCTACGGTGCTGGTGGGATCTGGACCTCAGGTCCTCTTCCAGCTGATGCTCCACCTCCTCTGAAGAGGTGGTGCACTCAGAGCCTTGCTCCTCATGCAATGCTAATCCTTGTTGCTGCGCTATGTTGTGCAGGGCACAGCTCCACGATTCTGGAGACCCTGGCTGGTGCGTACTGAAGGGCTCCTCCAGATCAGTCAAGGCACCTGAATCTTATTTTCAGCATGCCTATTGTTTGCTCCATGACACATCTGGTGGACATGGGGCTTTCATTATATCTCTCCTCGTCCTCAGTGCGTGGCCTGCTCAAGGTTGTCATGAGCCATGTCTTCAGTGGTTAACCCTTGTCTTCAAGCAGCCAGCTGGTAAGTCTGTTGGGAGGGATGAAGAGCTGAAGGAGGGTGGATTGTCACAGGGTGAAAGAGTCATGGCAGCTGCCTTGAAATCTGGTGCACATGTATGATGATCTTTTTATGGTTGCAGACGAGCTGCACACTGAGAGAGTGGAAGCCCTTGCAGTTCACAGACAATCGCAGGATAGCTCAGATGAATACGTGGCTTGAGGAGTGGTGCAGAAGGGAGGAATTCAAATTCCTGGGACATTGGAACTGGTTCTGGGGTAGGTGGGACCAGTACAAACCGGACAGTCTGCACCAGGGCAGGACCGGAACCAATGTCCTAGGGGGAGTGTTTGCTAGCGCTGTTGGGGAGGGGTTAAACTAATATGGCAGGGGGATGGGAACCTATGCAGGGAAGTAGAATGGAAGCAGAAGCAAAAGATAGAAAGAAGAAAAGTAAAAGTGGAGGGCAGAGATACCCAAGGCAAAAATCAAAAAGGGCCACATTGCAGCAAAATTCTAAAAGGGCAAAATGTGTTAAAAAGACAAGCCTCAAGGCTCTGTGTCTCAATGCGAGGAGTATTCGTAATAAGGTGGACGAATTAACTGCACAGGCAGCAATGAATGAATATGATATAATTGGCATCACGGAGACATGGCTCCAGGGTGACCAAGGCTGGGAACTCAACATCCAGGGGTATTCAACATTCAGGAAGGATAGACAGAAAGGAAAAGGAGGTGGGGTAGCGATGCTGGTTAAAGAGGAAATTAACGCAATAGTAAGGAAGGACATTAGTTTGGATGATGTGGAATCGGTATGGGTGGAGCTGCGGAATACCAAAGGGCAGAAAACGCTAGTCGGAGTTGTGTACAGGCCACCAAACAGTAGTAGTGAGACTGGGGACAGCATCAAACAAGAAATAAGGGATGCGTGCAATAAAGGTACAGCAGTTATCATGGGCGACTTTAATTTACATATAGATTGGGCTAACCAAACTGGTAGCAATACGATGTAGGAGGATTTCCTGGAGTGTATTAGGGTTGGTTTTCTGGACCAATATGTCGAGGAACCAACTAGAGGGCTGGCCATCCTAGACTGGGTGATGTGTAATAAGAAAGGACGAATTAGAAATCTTGTTGTGCGAGGCCCCTTGGGGAATAGTGACCATAACATGGTAGAATTCTTTATTAAGATGGAGAATGATGGAGTTAATTGAGAGACTAGGGTCCTGAACTTAAGGAAAGGTAACTTCGATGATATGAGGCGTGAATTGGCTAGAATAGACTGGCAAATGATACTTAAAGGGTTGATAGTGGATAGGCAATGGCAAACATTTAAAGATCACATAGATGAACTTCAACAATTGTACATCCCTGTCTGGAGTAAAAATAAAATGGGGAAGGTGGCTCAACCGTGGCTAACAAGGGAAATTAAGGATAGTGTTAAATCCAAGGAAGAGGCATATAAATTGGCCAGAAAAAGCAGCAAACTGGGAGAAATTTAGAATTCAGCAGAGGAGGATAAAGGGTTTAATTAGAAGGGGGAAAATAGAGTATGAGAGGAAGCTTGCCGGGAATAGAAACTGACTGCAAAAGCTTCTATAGATATGTGAAGAGAAAAAGATTAGTGAAAACAAACGTAGGTCCCTTGTAGTCAGATTCAGGTGAATTTATAATGGGGAACAAAGAAATGGCAGACCAGTTGAACAAATACTTTGGTTCTGTCTTCACGAAGGAAGACACAAATAACCTTCCGGAAGTACTAGGAGACCGAAGGGCTAGTGAGAAGGAGGAACTGAAGGATATCCTTATTAGGCAGGAAATTGTATTAGGGAAATTGATGGGATTGAAGGTCGATAAATCCCCGGGGCCTGATAGTCTGCATCCCAGAGTACTTAAGGAAGTGGCCCTAGAAATAGTGGATGCGTTTGTGATCATTTTCCAACAGTCTATCGACTCTGGATCAGTTCCTATGGATTGGAGGGTAGCTAATGTAACACCACTTTTTAAAAAAGGAGGGAGAAAGAAAACAGGTAATTATAGACCGGTTAGCCTGACATCAGTGGTGGGGAAAATGCTGGAATCAATTATTAAAGATGAAATAGCAGCGCATTTGGAAAGCAGTGACAGGATCGGTCCAAGTCAGCATGGATTTATGAAAGGGAAATCAAGCGTGACAAATCTTCTGGAAATTTTTGAGGATGTAATTAGTAGAGTGGACAAGGGAGAACCAGTGGATGTGGTGTATTTAGACTTTCAAAAGGCTTTTGACAAGGTTCCACACAAGAGATTGGTGTGCAAAATTAAAGCACACGGTATTAGGGGTAATGTACTGACGCGGATAGAGAACTGGTTGGCAGACAGGAAGCAGAGAGTCAGGATAAACGGGTCCTTTTCAGAATGGCAGGCAGTGACTAGTGGGGTGCCATAGTGCTGGGACCCCAGCTATTTACAATATACATTAATGATTTGGATGAAGGAATTGAGTGTAATATCTCCAAGTTTGCAGATAACACTAAACTGGGTGGCAGTGTGAGCTGTGAGGAGGACGCCAAGGGGCTGCAGGGTGACTTGGACAGTTTAGGTGAGTGGGCAAATGCATGGCAGATGCAGTATAATGTGGATAAATGTGAGGTTACCCACTTTGGGGGCACAAACATGAAGGCAGAATATTATCTGAATGGCGGCAGATTAGGAAAAGGGGAGGTGCAACGAGACCTGGGTGTCATGGTACATCAGTCATTGAAAGTTGTCATGCAGGTACAGCAGGCGGTGAAGAAGGCAAATGGTATGTTGGCCTTCATAGCTAGGGGAATTGAGTATAGGAGCAGGGAGGTCTTACTGCAGTTGTACAGGGCCTTGGTGAGGCCTCACCTTGAATATTGTGTTCAGTTTTGGTCTCCTAATCTGAGGAAAGACATTCTTGCTATTGAGGGAGTGCAGCGAAGGTTCACCAGACTGATTCCCGGGATGGCAGGACTGACATATGAGGAGAGATTAGATCGACTGGGCCTTTATTCACTGGAGTTTAGAAGGATGAGAGGGGATATCATAGAAACATATAAAATTCTGACGGGCCTGGACAGGTTAGATGCAGGAAGAATGTTCCCGATGTTGGGGAAGTCCAGAACCAGGGGACACAATCTTAGGATAAGGGGTAAGCCATTTAGGACTCAGATGAGGAGAAACTTCTTCACTCAGAGAGTTGTTAACCTGTGGAATTCTCTACCGCAGAGAGTTGTTGACGCCAGTAAGAGGGAGTTAGATATAGCCCTTACGGCTAATGGGATCAAGGGGTATGGAGAGAAAGCAGGAAAGGGGCACTGAGGTGAATGATCAGCCATGATCTTATTGAATGGTGGTGCAGGCTCGAAGGGCCGAATGGCCTACTCCTGCACCTATTTTCTATGTTTCTACATTTCTATGATGGGGTGCCTTCATGGCCACATGTATGCAGTCGATGACATCCTGCACTCGTGGGAAACCAGCCAGAGCGGCAAAGGCCAGAGCCTGCACAGTAACACTGGCTTCATCAGGAGCAAAATTGATATAATTGGCTGACTTTCAAAGAGGGAATTGGTGACCTGTGTGATGCTGGTGTTAGGTCTCATCATAGTCTGATTCTGAGAACCAAGGTGAGGCAGTATGAATGGCATCCATGCTGATGGCAGGTCAAGTAGAGATGACAGAAGCGATCTGTCAATGGTGTGATAGGTTCCACCAATGAGGCGACTGTTGATGCCGATGTTGCTGGAAACACACAGTCTCTAGAAAGCTAAATCTGTGCTGGCAATGCAGTCAGCAGCTATATCTGCCTGAGGAAAGTGATCAGCTGTGGGGCTGGAGTTTTTATTGTGCTTTCCATGCTGTGCAGTAATCAGCTGGATCAATGGCCACTCACCTCCCACCTCAGGCTCACAGACGTGGTTCCCGAACTGCATGAATCCTATGCTCATATAGGGAAATTTGAAAGATAGGGTTAAAAAGACTCTTAAGGGTCTGACAAGTAGCTCATAATGATTTAAATTAGCTGCTGCTCAGATCACTTATGCGCAGGCTAAAGTGCCCGAAGGAAAGGCGGGTGGGGGCGGGATGATGGTGTGTCCCCAACCTGCAGCAAGATTTTTCAAATTTCCCACCCATCCTGCCTCCAATTGTGCCCCTACGGACCCAGAAAGGTCATTGGATAGCGATCACGCACGAGACCCTGAATAGATTTTTCCCCTCCCGGAGTCGGGGTGCTGAGTGCAATTGGAGCATCCATACTACCACATCAACTAAGTTCAGGTAACTGAATCTTGGACCTTTCTAGTCTTTATGACTCAACAACAACCTGTACTTATATAGCGCCTTTAACATAGTAAAGCGTCCCAAGGCGCTTCACAGGAGGGAAATCAGACAAACATTGACACCGAGCCAAAGAAGGAGACATTCGGACCGGTGATCAAAAGCTTGGTCAAAGAGGCAGGTTTTAAGGAGCGTCTTAAAGGAGGACAGAGAGATAGAGAGGTGGAGAGATTTAGGCAGGGAATTCCAGAGCTTAGGGCGGAGGCAGCAGACGACACCATGATGGGGCAAAGGAAGTCAGGGTGTGAAAGAGGTCAGACATCAGCAGTACATCGGTGAAGAGTCGAGGTCCAATATGTGTAGTATGTGGAGAAAGAGTCAGACTGAACACTGTGAGCTCAAAGTAACGTGTGACCTTAGTCTTTTATTGCAGGTCTCCAGAGTGCCTCTCCAACCTGTGAAGCCTCCTTAAATACCTGTGCTCCCAAAGGATTATGGGATCCCTTGGGACTCCAGGGAATGAGCCTTCTGGTGGTTGTACAGTGTAAATACAAGTCCACATATATAACAACATTCCCCCCCAAAGTCAATAGTGTAACTATTTACAATGTGAGTCGATCTGGAGCCCTTCTTGCCCTAATTGATCATCTCAGTGTGAAAGCTGGTGTTGTTGAATCATTTGTTGGGCCCTTGCTCGGCTGTTGTGCAGCTGGCCTTGCTGGGCTGTCTGGTGTGTTGGGCCCTGCA
This sequence comes from Pristiophorus japonicus, assembly GCF_044704955.1. Classification (NCBI taxonomy): domain Eukaryota; kingdom Metazoa; phylum Chordata; class Chondrichthyes; family Pristiophoridae; genus Pristiophorus; species Pristiophorus japonicus. The sequence goes on along the minus strand of NC_091994.1, from coordinate 49,928,165 downwards.
AGGCTGCTGTGGATGATGGGTTCTGCTTCGTGGTCAACCGTGCTGCTGGTTGCCACTGGTGTGTGTGTTGGGGGATCAAAAAAGGTAGGGTCCAAGGTGGGTTGCTCAGGGTAGTCTGTGAATCTGAGTTTGATTTGGTCCAAGTCTTTCCGATGAATGAGTCCATTTGAAAGCTTGACCCGAAACACCCTGCTCCCCTCTTTGGCCACGACAGTGCCGGGAAGCCACTTGGGACCTTGTCCATAATTTAATACAAATACAGGATCATTGATTTCAATCTTGCGTGACACATTTGCGCTATCATGGTATGCACTTTGTTGAAGCCGCCTCCTCTCTGCCTGTTCATGTAGATCAGGGTGAATTAACGAGAGCCTTGTCTTAAGTGCTCTTTTCATGAGCAGTTCAGCAGGTGGGATCCCAGTGAGTGAGTGGGGTCTCGTGCGGCAGCCAAGCAGGACTCGGGATAAGCGAGTCTGCAATGAGCCTTCAGTTACCCTCTTCAAGCCTTGCATGATGGTTTGCACTGCTCTCTCTGCCTGACCATTGGACGCTGGTTTAAACAGGGCAGATGTGATATGTTTGATCCCGTTACGGGTCATGAATTCTTTGAGCTCAGCACTGGTAAAATATGGCCCGTTGTCGCTCACCAGGACATCAGGTAAGCCGTGTGTGGCAAACATGGTCCGCAGGTTTTCAGTAGTGGCAGTGGACGTGCTAGCCGACATTATCTCACATTCAATCCACATGCAGTACGCGTCTACACCACAAGGAACATTTTACCCAAGAACGGGCCTGCATAGTCGACGTATAACCTAGACCATGGTTTGGAGGGCCAAGACCATAAACTTAGCGGTGTCTCCCTGGGTAAATTGCTTAACTGCAAGCATGTATTACATCTGTGAAAGCAGGACTCTAAGTCCGTGTCGATACCAGGCCACCACACGTGGGATCTGGCTATTGTAGAATTTACCAATATCTTGCAAAGATTCCAGGTACCTTTCCCCTACAGAGGAGAAGAATCCCTTTCTGGGCTTTTAAAATGAGTTTAAAGGGGCAGGCAAAGCCTGCGGGGGATAAAAGGGGATGCATTCATGGAGACACCCCCCCCCCCCCCCCCCAGTGTTTGGACTCATAGGAAAGGGAATTCAAAATGGACCTGTATTGCAGAAGCTTGAGATCCCCTAAACATCTATGGGAAGGAGCATATCAATTTTAAGAGTGTACAACATTTTGGCTGCGAAAAAGAGTTACCAAATACAGGAGGTGGAGCCAACGTCTGAAGCAAATTCGTGTATTAAAGACCCCAGACTGTCTGGGGGAACTATTCACCCTCTAAGAGATAATCGAATTACCCAATCAAGCACAATGGAAATCATGGTCAAGAAACTGGACAATTCTGAAACAATGCAAAACCACATTCTCACATTCTCACACCCTAATCGAGTTACTGCTGACAAAGGAGACATTTGAAAATCAGTGGACAGAACAGTTTAAACAGAGCCCAAGAGATTTGATGGGAGATAACGGAGCCTTTTTTTGGAATATATCTATCCCCCAGTTTTTACAAGGAAAGACCAGCAAGGAGCAGCATGCAGACTGGAACACAGACACAGACACAAGCAGCTGGAGCTGGGGGGTAAAGAAATGGAGCAGTGAAGGAAGCTACTAGAACTCATCAAGAACTGACTGAGCACGAGGCCCATGAAATGGAAGGTTGTCAGCAACCAAATTGACAACCCGGGCCACCACAACCAGCAAAACGACCAACCGAAACCAACTCAGCAAAAACCAAAGAATCGACATTTATTTCCACTCTACAATCTACTTCGGAACGACCAACGGGTGAGAAATTACCAAAAAGGACTAACTAAAACTATTCCTAACCAAAGAAAGTGGGTATTTACCCCATACATCCAAAACGCAACTTAGCACATCAACGGATGCACCCCAACCGAAGACTATGCAGTCCGAAGTCCTCTTCTCCGTCCGGGGTACAGCTCACCTAGAAGGCCAAGTGCAGCGAACCCCGAAACCGCGATTCACCGGCAACTGTCTAAAAGGGGATTGGTGAGCATAGTCCCTGAACTCTCAGAGCTATAACTTAGTTAGTTAGGGGAATTGGGGGAGGAAGGCTGGGATAACTTGTGTAAATGTATCTGCATTCTCCTCTTTACCCCATTTAGAGTTTAAGCTGAATTCTTTTCCCCACAGGCTGCAATTTGACATTTTATTCAATGTGTTGTACCCCTCAGTGTGTATTGGTCTGTGTGTGTTATTAAAGGTGTGCCTTTTACTTATTTTTAAACACAATAAAACCATACCTGCTTCCTACCTTGAAACCGATTGTCTGTCCAAGTCTATCACCGTCCCTTCATAATTCCAGTGTTTAGAACCAAGGGTGTGGGAGCGATTCGGAACCGCTCATATAAGGTCAGAAGGGAAAGCTGACCCCCTGCAAACCACCCCTTACACTATCGCTTTCATCATTACGATGCCTGGGTGGGTACTGTGGAGGTCATTGATGAAGGTGTCTCTGCCCTTCTTGGGGATCACTACTCGATTGCCCCACAGAAGGCAGTCTGCCTGTATAGACATTTCATCTTTGCGCCGCTGGAACAGCTTTATCTCTTCCTGCATTTCCACTGGGACACTGGACCAGCTCCCGTGAAGCACACAGCTTTTGACTAGAGATAATAAGGGGTCCTGGCTTGTCCAGGTTTTGATCTGCCGGGCAGTGACGGATGATTGCTCACTCTCAAATGCTTCCATAACCATGGCTAGATCTGTGGGCTGTGCCATTTCCACCCCTGTGGTGGGCAATGGCAGCCTACTGAGAGCATCGGCGCAGTTTTCTGTGCCTGGCCTGTGGCGGATGGCGTAGTTGTATATGGAAAACGTGAGCGCCCATCTCTGGATGCGGACCGATGCGTTGGTATTTATCCCTTTACTCTCGGAAAACAGAGATATAAGTGGTTTATGGTCAGTTTCCAATTCGAATTTTAGCCCAAACAGGTATTGATGCATTTTCTTTACCCCGTAGACACACGCTAATGCTTCTTTTTCAATCATGCTGTAGGCTCTCTCAGCCTTAGACAGACTCCTGGATGCATAAGCAACCGGTTGCAGTTTCATTAGCTTGTTGCAATGCACACCCAATGCCATATGACGACGCATCACATGGATCATATAACACAAGCAATTTGTTTGAGCATAACAATTTTCTCGCTTTTACAAAGGCATTTTCTTAGCTTTTGCCCCAAACCCATTCACCCCCTTTTTGTAGTAAGACCTGCTGTGGTTCTAGCAGTGTGCTGAGACCCGGTAAGAAGTTACCAAAGTAGTTCAAGAGTCCCAGAAACGACCGCAGCTCCGTCATATTCTGTGGCCTCAATGTGTTCTCGATTGCCTCCGTCTTCGCGTTGGTCGGCCTGATGCCGTCCGCCGCAATCCTCCTTCCCAAGAACTCCACTTCAGGCACCAGGAAAACGCACTTTGAGCGTTTTAACCTGAGCCCCACGCGGTTGAGTCGACTAAGAACCTCTTCCAGATTCTGCAGGTGCTCGACTGTGTTCCGATCTGTGACCAAGATGTCGTCCTGGAAGACCACGGTGTGCGGGACCGACTTCAGTAAACTTTCCATGTTTCTCTGGAATATCGCTGCCGCTGATCGGATTCCAAATGGGCATCTGTTATAAACAAAAAAACCTTTGTGCGTGTTGATGCAGGTGAGGACCTTCGATGATTCCTCCTGTTCCTGCGTCATGTAGGCTGAAGTCAGATCCAGCTTCGTGAACGTCTTTCCTCCCGCCAGTGTTGCAAAAAGGTCGTCGGCCTTTGGTAGTGGGTATTGGTCCTGCAAGGAGAAACGATTTATAGTTACTTTGTAATCGCCACAGATTCTGACGGTGCCGTCTCCCTTGAGGACTGGGACAATAGGACTGGACCACTCGCTGAACTCCATCGGTGAAATGATGCCCTCTCTTTGCAGCCTTATCATGTACGGTACTGCTCTCACCTTGTGATGGATGGGTCGCGCCCCCGGAATTAGGTGGATCTGCACTTTTGCTCCTTGGAATTTCCCGATGCCTTGTTCGAACAGCGAAGGAAATTTGTTTAAGACCTGGGCACACGAAGTGTCGTCAGTGGGCGATAGCGCTTGGACGTCGCCCCAGTTCCAACGTATCTTTCCCAGCCAGCTCCTGTCGAGCAGCGTGGGACCATCGCCCGGTACCACCCAGAGTGGTAGCTTGTGCACTGCTCCATCGTAGGAGACCTTTACGGTAGCACTGCCGATTACAGGAATCAGTTCTTTAGTGTAAGTTCTTAGTTTCGTGCGAGCTGGAGTTAAGACTGGCCTTGAGGCCTTGTTGCACCACATCCTTTCAAAAGTCTTTTTGCCCATGATGGACTGACTCGTTCCCGTGTCCAGCTCCATTGACACCGGGAGTCCATTTAGTTCAACATTCAGCATTATCGGGGGACAATTCATGGTGAATGTGTGCTCCCCACGTACCTGTGCCTCCTCTATCTGAGGCTCTGGTTCGTCATGATCCTCCGTGGATCTGTCCTCCTCTGCAACATGGTGGTTTGCAGGTTTAACAGGCTTTGCAGCTCGCCTGCACATTCGTTGGAGGTGTCCCATTGTTGCACAGCCCTTGCAAACGTACTCTTTGAATCGGCATGAATAGAAACAATGATCACCCCCGCAGCACCAACAAGGTGTTAATGGTCTTGCATTCATCACCCTTGATGGTGGACTCTGAATCATCTGCGGACGTGCAGCTGCAGGTATGTGTGACCTGCCCTGTACGTTATGATTTGAAAATAACAGTACTTGCAGCAGCACCTGTGTGCTGAGAGATTTGCTTCATATTGTTACTGGTGGCAATGAACGCCTGGGCTATCGCTATGGCCTTACTCAAGGTTGGGGTCTCTATAGTCAAAAGTTTGCGAAGTATGGTTTAGTGGCCAATGCCAACTACGAAAAAGTCTCTGAGCATGTGCTCAAAATGTCCTTCAAATTCGCAATATCCTGCAAGGCGTCTTAGCTCGGTGACATAACTCATCACTTCCTGGCCTTCAGACCTTTTGTAGGTGTAGAACTGGTACCTCGCCATCAGAATGCTTTCCTTCAGGTTCAAATGCTCTCGGACCAGTGTGCACAAATCATCGTACGATTTCTCTGTGGGTTTCGCTGGAGTGAGCAGATTCTTCATGGTGCCCCACAGACGGTGAGGAGGATCGCCCTTCGTTTGGCAGCGCTCTCTTCCCCATCTAGTTCATTGGCCACGAAGTATTGGTCGAGTCGCTCCACAAAAGTTTCTCAATCATCTCGCTCCGAAAATTTCTCCAGGATGCCTACTGTTCTCTGCCTCTTTGGGTTCGCTATCTGTATCTCGTCGTTTGGAGAAAGAGTCAGACTGAACACTGTGAGGTCAAAGTAAAGTGTGACCTTAGTCTTTTATTGCAGGTCTCCAGAATGCCTCTCCAACCTGTGAAGCCTCCTTAAATACCTGTGCTCCCAAGGGATTATGGGATCCCTTGGTACTCCAGGGGATGAGCCCTCTGGTGGCTGTATAGAGTACATACAAGTCCACATATATAACACTATGAGAAAGAGAAAGAAAGACTTGCATTTATATAGCACCTTTCACGACCACCGGATGTCTCAAAGCGCTTTACAGCTTATGAAGTACTTTGGAGCATGGTCACTGTTGTAATATGGGAAATACAGCAGCCAATTTGCGCACAGCAAACCCCCACAGACAGCAATGTGATAATGACCAGAAAATATGTTTTTGTTATTTTGATTGAGGGATAAACATTAGCCAGGACACCGGGGAGACCTCCCCTACTTTTCTTTGAAATAGTGCCATGGGATCTTTTACATCCGCCTGAGGGGGCAGACAGAGCCTCGAAAGCTGGCACCCCGACAGTGCAGCACTCCCTCAGCACTGCACTGGAGTGTCAGCCTAGATTTATGTGCTCACAACCCACAACCTTCTGACTCAGAGACGAATGTGTTATTGACTGAGCCACAGCTGACAGATAACTATCCTACTAGTTATACTTCCCCTTTAAAATTAATTAATCCCATGCATTTTATTGAGCTTGACAGCATTATTTTGTAGTAAAAGCAAAAAATAATCTGATGACAAATCACATGACCGAAATCCCAGAGAGTTAGTTTCACTTCCGTCACACACTGGTTTAGGAGCACGAGATGTGACATTTTGAATCAACAGTTAGTATGATCACAAACCAGCCAAGGCAGCAATTGAATTAAGGGCGTGAAGCTTGTGCATTGTACTAATCCTGGAACCCCTCTTTTTTTAAGCAAGAATCAGTACCTTTATTGGTTTGAAACTTCTGTCAGACACTTTTTGCAAGACTCAAATGATAGGAAAGCAATTGCAAAGCACTACCATGTCATTAGGGGCCGCTGGTTTGAGGGGAGTAACTCAAATACATTGGACCCCACTTATTTAATGGGGTCTCTGGGTTGTGTCCATCTGCAAGGCTGCACAATTAAACAAAGGGATCCAAAATCGCTATTTCTATTGGCTCAAGTTTGTCACCAATCATGGTCAGAAGGTTTGCTCTGGGCCAGGGCCAGGGTTTACTGTTCTACAACAAACCCAATGGGGCATCCCTGGGATCTTCAAAACCCTTTACTTTGAGCCATTGTCTGAGCCAACAGGTCGCAGTAAGGTCAATCTGAATGAAGATTTGAAAAGCCAGTGGAATATGATGCAAAGTTTGGAGGCCTTAATAAGCCAATTTGTGGAAATGGACTCTGTCCTGCGTCACACAGCTAATGGTAGGACAACAGGCATGGGCAATATTCACACAGATTTCCTAAAAGTTCCTCTATAGGTGGGGAAGCGGTGTATTGGTGATCATCTTGAAGAACTGTGCCAGGAACTACTGATTCACCTTGGAGGTGAATAGGGCTCTGATATCCCCAGTGTACCGGCTCTGATATCCCCAGTGTACCGGCTCTGATATCCCCAGTGTACCGGCTCTGATATCCCCAGTGTACCGGCTCTGATATCCCCAGTGTACCGGCTCTGATATCCCCAGTGTACCGGCTCTGATATCCCCAGTGTACCGGCTCTGATATCCCTATGAGCTCTCGGCAGTCCAGAGCACAAGCAGGGCGATCTTACTAAGTCAAAAACCATCAAAGAATTTCATTGATATCAGTAGCTCTTAAAATGGCTCTTTGTGTTGTCCTCGTGCACACATCAGATACTCTGGAGGCCTGTGGACTATGCAACCAGGAACAGGCTGAATTTTGCTTTTGTAGTGGATGTGTAGGTCAGGTTGTATATTTGCAGATTGCTGTGGGACTCGGGAAAACCACTTACGTTGCTTTTAGCGATTTTTTGCTGTGTAAAAGCTGGAAGCTGTGAAGTAGATGGTCAAGCCTTGGATTTTATTTGGCAAGTGTGCTCGAGCTCTAAGATCCATGTAAAGTTCAATGGGAGACTCACGTAACATAAAAGAGGAGTGAGGTAAGGTCACTGTCACTCATTCTATTTAATGCCTTCATCCGCCATCATCACAGTCCCTTGGAATCGAGGAAGACTTACTTCCACTCTAAAAATGAGTCCTTAGGTGACTGAACAGTCCAATATGAGAACCACAGTCCCTGTCACAGGTGGGACAGATAGTCGTTGAGGGAAGGGGTGGGTGGGACCGGTTTGCCGCACGCTCTTTCCGCTGCCTGCGCTTGGTTTCTGCATGCTCTCGGTGATGCGACTCGAGGTGCTCAGCGCCCTCCCGGATGCACTTCCTCCACTTAGAGCGATCTTTGGCCAGGGACTCCCAGGTTTCGGTGGGGATGTTGAACTTTATCAGGGAGGCTTTGAGGGCGTTCTTGTAACGTTTCCTCTGCCCACCTTTGGTTTGTTTGCCATGAAGGAGTTCCGAGTAGAGCGCTTGCTTTGGGAGTCTTGTGTCGGGCATGTGAACAATGTGGCCGGCCCAGCAGAGCTGATCAAGTGTGGTCAGTGCTTCAATGCTGGAGATGTTGGCCTGGTTGAGGACGCTAATGTCGGGTGCGTCTGTCCTGCCAGGGGATTTGCAGGATCTTGCGGAGACATCGTTGGTGGTATTTCTCCAGCGACTTGAGGTGTCTGCTGTACATGGTCCATCTATCCGCCATCTTTTGGATGGCACACAGGAACTATACAGGTGTAGATTTCTCATGTGTTTGGCTTCGTCACCCCTGAAAATGTGGATGGGTTTCCAGTAACGTCGGATACCCAGCTGAGCTAAAGTAAATTAATGGCAAGTTTATTTTTAAATTAATGTTTAGACTTGCATTGAGAAATCCAATCCTCTAATTTCTACAGGTTTAATGGTGTCCTGGTTTTCTCAGTGCCTGGTCAAGATAACAACCCGTTCACATTCTAAGAGCAAGCCCGTTACCTCAAAAAAGAAGTCTTAGCAGCTCCTCTAAGACTGTGTTCCAAGATTAAACAGTCGTTGGCCCTGAAGGAACCAATTGGGTTGGGCAATAAGATTTCACCACAGTGCAATAGGGAAATATTCCAATAGCAAAGAGGAAGCTAAGCAACAGAACCCTTCCCTTGCGGAGACCAAACATTGATCAAGGGCAGTGACAATGGTCACATGAAGCTGTGTCACCCAGGGAGGAGTTTCGGAGCACCGATTAGATCGCAGAACCGTTCCCTGTTATCAGTCTCTCCGGCAGCATCGTGTTGAGAGGAGGGGAATCATTGAAAGGTAAGGGTTTGCGGGTCGGAAATCTGCCTTGAAATATGTTTTTGGTGGGAAATGAAATATTGGGGTTAGATCTAAGCGAGGGGCGAGTTAAACATCTCTGCATTTCCTGGGATCAGCATCTTCAGGATCCAGGAAACTCGCTGCAACTTGCACTTGAGTCAGAATTGGGACTTGACCAGAAAGTGGAGGAGCGCTGGTCGGGCGCTGCTCCCAAAGATTGCTCCTCCGCCCAAGGGCTGCGCTGAAATCCAGCTCTCACTGAACCTGTACAAACGGAGAATTCAAACACCTATGTTTCTTGGTTGCTCTTCAAACAGAAAATTAATGAAGAAACGATATTAAAGGGGTAGCGCCTCCGAGGGATTGGGGTTTGTGACTGAAGAAGCTTTTAGTTTCGGTTTGATGTGGACTTGGTTCCAAGTGTAAATTCTTCATTCGCTTTCATTGTTTCTCATTTTTCTCCCGAACCCATATCGTGTCTCTATGGTTTTATCTTATTTTCATAGGCGTTTTAAAAAAAAGTTATTTTAGTGACTGCCGCAATGGGAAATGAACAAACTTTCTCTACCTCCCCCACTACCACCTCCAGCGAGGGCACAATCGGACTTCACTGGGTATTACACTGGGGGTATCAGGGCCCTGGGCTATTACACTAGGGGTATCAGGGCCCTGGGCTATTACACTGGGGGTATCTGGGACTGTACACTGGGGGTAGCTCGTTCAAACGGAATGCAACACCTGTGCCATGTGGGAATTCCTGGATGCTTCCCCCAGCGGGGATGACCACATGTGCAGGAAGTGTCTCCAGCTCCTCCAACTCGAGCGCCGAGTCTCGGAGCTTGAGCGAGGACTGGAGGCACTGAGGAGCATCTGAGAGAACGAGAGGTACGTGTATAGCACATTTCAGGTGTTCGTCACCTCATAGATTAAAAGGGTACAGGAGGATAGGGAATGGGTGATCGTCGCACACAAGAGTATGGCGAGGCAGGTAGTGCAGGAATCCCCTGAGGCTATCTCGCTCTCCAACCGGTGCTCTATTCTGACTACTGGTGAGGGCGGTGATGCCTCTGGGGAGTGCAGCCAGGGCCAAGTCCACAGCACCGTGGACTTGGGGGGGTGGGGGGAGGAAGAAGACAGGAAGGGCTATAGTGATAGGAGATTCAATAGTTAGGGGAGCAGATAGGCGCTTCTGCGGCAGCAAAAGTGACATCAGGATGGTGTGTTGCCTCCCTGGTGCAAGGGTCAATGATGTCACTGAGTGACTGCAGGACATTCTGGGGAGGGAAGGGGAACAGCCAGTGGTTGTGGTCCACATTGGTACCAACGACATAGGTAGAAAGAGGGGTGAGGTCCTGAAAGCTGAGTCTATGGAGCTAGAAGTAAGATTGAAAGCCAGGACCTCAAAGGTGGTAATCTCGGGATTACTGCCAGTGCCATGTACTAGTGAGGATAGAAATAGGACGGCTAGTCAGATAAATACGTGGCTGGGGCATTGGTGTAGGAGGGAGGGCTTTAGTTTCCTGAACAATTGGGACCACTTCTGGGGTAGGTTGGACCTGTAAAAGTCGGACAGGTTACACCTCAACAGAGACGGGACCAATGTTCTCGCGGGTAGTTTTGATAGTGCGGTTGGGAGGGCTTTAAACTAGCTTGGCAGGGGGATGGGAACCCAGGAGAGGGGTCTGAGCTAGTTAGAGTGGGTGAGAGCTCAGATGAACAGAACTCCAAGAAAGAATGCAAAAGGCAGGAGGCAACAGAGCAGAGTAGCACTGGGGTAAGTGTAAATCACAACGTGATAGGAAGGGACAATATGTATGAATATAAAGGGGCTGCAGGAAGGGTCAAAACTGAAAATCATGGTTTAAAAATAGTATTAAAACACTTTACCTAAATGCACGCAGCATTCGAAACAAAGTAAATGAGTTGACGGCACAAATCATTACAAATGAGTATGATTTGGTGGCCATTACAGAAACGTGGTTGCAGGGTGGCCAAGACTGGGAATTAAACATACAGGGGTATCTGACAATTTGGAAAGATCGACAAGAAGGGAAAGGAGGTGGGGTAGCTCTGTTAATAAAGGATGATATCAGGGCAGTTGTGAGAGATGATATTGGCTCTAATGAACAAAATGTTGAATCATTGTGGGTGGAGATTAGAGATAGTAAGGGGAAAAAGTCACTGGTGGGCGTAGTTTATAGGCCCCCAAATAATAACTTCACGGTGGTACGGACAATAATCAAGGGAATAAGGGAGGCATGTGAAAAAGGAACGGCAGTAATCATGGGGGATTTTAACCTACATATCGATTGGTCAAATCAAATTGCACGGGGTAGCCTTGAGGAGGAATTAATCGAATGCATATGGGATTATTTCTGAGAACAGTATGTTACAGAGCCTACAAGGGAGCAAGCTATCTTAGATCTGGTCCTGTGTAATGAGACAGGAATAATAAACGATCTCCTTGTAAAAGATCCTCTCGGAATGAGTGATCACAGTATGGTTGAATTTGTAATACAGATTGAGGGTGAGGAAATAGTGTTTCAAATGAGCGTACTATGCTTAAACAAAGGGGACTACAGTGGGATGAGGGCAGAGTTGGCTAAAGTAGACTGGGAACACAGACTAAACTGTGGCACAATTGAGGAACAGTGGAGGACTTTTAAGGAGCTCTTTCATAGTGCTCAACAAAAATATATTCAGTGAAAAAGAAGGGCGGTAAGAGAAGGGATAACCAGCCGTGGATAACCAATGAAATAAAGGAGAGTATCCAATTAAAAACCAATGCGTATAAGGTGGCCAAGATTAGTGGAAAACTAGAAGATTGGGAAAATTTTAAACGAAAGCAAAGAATGACTAAGAAAGCAATAAAGAAAGGTAGATAGGTTATGAAAGTAAACTTGCGCAAAACATAAAAACAGATAGTAAAAGCTTTTATCGATATATAAAATGGAAAAGTGTGACTAAAGTAAATGCTGGTCCCTTAGAAGATGAGAAGGGGGATTTAATAATGGGAAATGTGGAAATGACTGAGACCTTAAACAATTATTTTGCTTTGGTCTTCACAGTGGAAGACACAAAAACCATGCCAAAAATTGCTGGTCACGGGAATGTGGGAAGGGAGGACCTTGAGACAATCACTATCACTAGGGAGGTAGTACTGGACAGGCTAATGGGACTCAAGGTAGACAAGTCCCCTGGTCCTGATGAAATGCATCCCAGGGTATTAAAAGAGATGGCGGAAGTTATAGCAGATGCATTTGTTATAATCTACCAAAATTCTCTGGACTCTGGGGAGGTACCATTGGATTGGAAAGCAGCTAATGTAACGTCTCTGTTTAAAAAAGGGGGCAGACAAAAGGCAGGTAACTATAGGCCGGTTAGTTTAACATCTGTAGTGGGAAAAATGCTTGAAGCTATCATTAAGGAAGAAAAAGCGGGACATCGAGATAGGAATAGTGCAATCAAGCAGATGCAACATGGATTCATGAATGGGAAATCATGTTTAACTAATTTACTGGAATTCTTTGAGAATATAATGAGCATGGTGGATAGAGGTGTACCGATGGATGTGGTGTATTTAGATTTCCAAAAGTCATTCGATAAGGTGCCACACAAAAAGATACTGCAGAAGATAAAGGTACGCGGAGTCAGAGGAAATGTATTAGCATGGATAGAGAATTGGCTAACTAACAAAAAGCAGAGAGTCGGGATAAATGGGTCCTTTTCAGGTTGGCAATCGGTGGTTAATGATGTGCCACAGGGATCGGTGCTGGGATCACAACTGCTTACAATATACATAGATGACCTGGAAGAGGGGACAGAGTGTAGTGTAATACAATTTGCAGATGACACATAGATTAGTGGGAAAGCGGGTTGTGTAGAGGACACAGAGAGGCTGCAAAGAGATTTGGATAGGTTAAGCGAATGGGCTAAGGTTTTGCAGATGGAATACAATGTCGGAAAATGTGAGGTCATCCACTTTGGAAAAAAAAACAGTAAAAGGGAATATTATTTGAATGGGGAGAAATTACAACATACTGCGGTGCAGAGGAACCTGGAGGTCCTTGTGCATGAATCCCAAAAAGTTAGTTTGCAGGTGCAGCAGATAATCAGGAAGGCGAATGGGATGTTGGCCTTCATTGCGAGAGGGATGGAGTACAAAAGCAGGGAGGTCCTGCTGCAACTGTACAGGGTATTGGTGAGGCCGCACCTGGAGTACTGCGTGCAGTTTTGGTCACCTTACTTAAGGAAGGATATACTAGCCTTGGAGGGGGTACAGAGACGATTCACTAGGCTGATTCCGGAGATGAGGGGGTTACCTTATGATGATAGATTGAGTAGACTGGGTCTTTACTCGTTGGAGTTCAAAAGGATGAGAGGTGATCTTATAGAAACATTTAAAATAATGAAAGGGATAGACAAGCTAGAGGCAGAGAGGTTGTTTCCACTGGTCGGGGAAACTAGAACTAGGGGGGCACAGCCTCAAAATACGGGGGAGCTAATTCAAAACCGAGTTGAGAAGGAATTTCTTCTCCCAGAGGGTTGTGAATCTGTGGAATTCTCTGCCCAAGGAAGCAGTTGAGGCTAGCTCATTGAATGTATTCAAATCACAGATAGATAGATTTTTAACCAATAAGGGAATTAAGGGTTATGGGGAGCGGGCGGGTAAGTGGAGCTGAGTCCACGGCCAGATCAGCCATGATCTTGTTGAATGGTGGAGCAGGCTCGAGGGGCTAGATGGCCTACTCCTGTTCCAAATTCTTATGTTCTTATGTTCTTATGTATCAGGGCCCTGGGCTATTACACTGTGGGTATCAGGGCCCTGGGCTATTACACTGGGGGTATCAGGGCCCTGGGCTATTACGCTGGGGGTATCAGGGCTCTGGGCTATTACACTGGGGGTATCTGAGACTGTACACTGGGGCTATCTGGGACTGACACTGGGGGTATCTGAGATTGTATACTGGGGATATCGGGGCTGGTACACTGGGGATATCAGGAATAATAATAAACTTGAGATCATCCAAAATTCTGCTGCCCGCCTCCTAACTCACAGCAAATCCCGTTTACCCATCATCCCTTTGCTTTCTGACCTACACTGGCTCCCGTTGCACCAATACGACAATTAAAATATTCTCCTCCTCCTTCATGTTCATATTCCTTCATGGCCTCGCCCCTCCCCATCTCTGTAACCTCCTTCAGTCCTGCAACCCTCTGAGAACGCTGAAGTTGCAACACAACTTGTGCATCCATGACTTCATTCATTCTGCCATTGGTGACCGTGCCTTCAGCCATCTGGGCCCAAAGCTCTGGAATTCCCTCCCTAAGCCACTTCGCCATTCCACCTCTCTCTCCTCCTTTAAGACGCTGCTTAGAATCTACCTCTTTGCCCAACCTGTCTTAAGGTCTTCTTCTTTGACTTGGTGCCAATTTTTGCCTAATTTCTCTCCTTGGGACACTTTTTAATGTTAAAGGCGCTATATAAATGCAAGTTGTTATTGTTGCAAGAAATGCATTTTATTCAGTAATTGCAAAGACTTTAAACCCAGGAGAATAGTATTTAAGTCTATATTTCAATATCCAGAGGAACAAACAGTGTCTGATGTATGCATATGATTTCTCAATTTTTACTTGTTAGTTCAAGCAGACACACTGCAGCCCTGAACGAGTGTACCAGAATCTGATCTATTAGTTGTGAAGCATTGGGAGAGTTAACTGTACCTGGTTTTCTGGTGTAACAATGTACAGACTAGCTTCTACGCACTCTTAAACCACACAGTATAACTTGTAATCAGTGAGATCTGAGATTTTCTCCACAGATAACAATGTGTGAGCAGCTTCTGACATTGGTTAAGTTCTGTACCAAACCTTTATTGAGAAAACAAAAGTTTTGTTTGAGAGGTCTGGTGCGAAACACATCACCGGTTAATCCGCTCTCACATACTGTTGCTAATGGTCGTATAGTACATTCAGCAGTGGGTGACCAGGACATCTTTTTAGAAATTCTTGGCTTTTAAATGACCACACAGTTTTATTGAAGCTGCTCATTCAATTTTAAAAGTGGCTCAACTGCCTAGTTGTAACTATCACTATTTTTGACGGTACCAAATTGTCTTTGGCAGTCTTGGATCTTGCATTCTGTAACTGCCAACAGATATATGTATCTAGGATTTAGTTGAAAATAAGTTTGTTATGGCTTGATGCCAATCGGGAACGCGGCAAATATTGGAATTTGCCTTGGTAACTAGCTCCAAGATGGATTCCGCTCATTTTCTCAAACCTGAAATGGATTTCCTGAAATGCGTTGCTTATTTTACAGCTGTTTAACAACAACAACACCAGCTTGTATTCAGAAAGAAAGAGCTTCATAGAATCTTATAGCGCAGAAGGAGGCCATTCGGCCCTTCGTTCCCATGCCTGCTCTTTGAAAGCTGTCCACTTAGCCCCACTCCTACTGTTTCCCCAAAGCCCTGCAAATTGCAACTTTAAATGATATCCTGCCTTTCACATTAAATAAGCTTCACAGCCAATTAATTACTTTTTGAAGCATAGCCAGTGTCGTGTGGGCAATTGTGGCAGCCAATGTGCACACTGCAAGGTTCCACAAGCAACAAATGTTTGACCTGTTGATCTGTGTGTGAATTGAATTCTATATTGGTAGTTGCAGACTCTGAAGTATTAAGCCAGCTACGATTCGACACAGCAGGGGTGAATTTCCAAGGGACTTCTTGCCATCATCTATTGGAATTTCAGCAGGCATCCGTGGAAACCCTAGAGAAATGGCGGAAGTGCCATTTATGCTTTTCCTCCGGAGTTTCCGCAGATCTTCCGATGAATTTACAGCAATCAGGAGAACCCTCTTGGAAATTCATGCCCAATGTGTATTTACATCCTCATTCGCATTCATCGGGCCCAGCATGGTAGTGTTGTCTGACCATAGAGAAACATTTGGAGTATCTGTGCTATCCCACTTGCCAAAATAATACCCTTACTTTGATCTTCAAAGGAATTAAGGGGTTAACTGAAACTTAGACGTGGATAAGACAAACCTTTCCCCAGCTTAATGTAAAACCAAAGCATGCTGCCTGGGTCCCGCGAATACATATGTGGCTCCAGCCTTGATTCCATCCTCTTCTGCTTGCCAAATCAGGCTAAGCCCAGAGGCACAGAACCTTGGTGGACTGCTTAACGCTTAGCTCAGATTCTTCCTCAATTACAATCCGCCACCAAGATCGCTTTCATTCACCTCATTGATTGCCACACCCGTCTCTCCTCTTCTAGTCCCAAAACCCTAATCCATACTTTTATCGACTTTCGCAAAATTGTCCTTTCTGCCCTTCCTGTTTTCACTATCCAGAAACTACAAGGCATCTAGAATACAAATGTCCTCACCCACACTGAAGATCATATCCCCATCATCCCTTTCCTCACCAAGCTCTGTTGACTTTCCATGTCCAAGAGAATAAACTTCATGATTCTTGGCCTAATCTTTAAACTCCTTCAGCATTCACACCTGCCTTCCTTTGTGAGTTCCTCTAGCCCTATGTCCCAGTGTAGCCCTCTCAGTTCTCCCAGAATCTAGAACACAGAAACAGGCCATTCTCCCAATCTGGTCTATGCTGGTGTTTATACTCCATATTAGCCTTCATCCACACTAATTATCTCTTCCCACCCTGTCCCCATATCCCTATGTTCCCTTCTCCCTCAAATCTGCCATGGCCAGAACTCCATGGTGCAAAGTGCCAACTAGCACCGATGGCAACGCTTGTCCATGGTTGGCACCAGTGGTGTGCTGTCTTGGGTGGCACAAGGAGAAGCCACCTGTAGCGATACCTCATTGATCTTGCCCTGGAACCAGCTCTTTAAAATAAATGCAGCATAAAGGGTGGTCTCAATGCTATCTGCACCAACTATTCCATGTGACAGCACAATCCACATTCGCACCATTTTCTGTCCAAAGAAGTTCCTCCTAAATTCTTTATTTGATCTGCTACTGGATATGCTATATTTATGTCTGCTTGTTTTGGACTTGCCCACAAGTATAAGCAGTTTCGCCGCATCCACCCTTGCCTTAAGGCTGCTCATAAATCGCTCAACCATCAGTGGCTGTGCCTTCAGTTGCCTGGGCCCCAAGCTCTGGAACTCCCTCCCTAAACAGCTCTGCCCCTCTACCTCTCTTTCCTTCTTTAAGACGCTCCTTAAAACATAGGTCTTTGACCAAACCTGCCGTAATTTCTTCTTATGCGGCTTGGTGTCAAATTGTGGTCTTATAACACTCCTGTGTAGCCCCTTGGGACATTTTGCTATGTTAAAGGCGCTGTATAAATACCCGCCGTAGTTGTTGCTCTGACTTTCCATTCCAGAATGGAAATCAGAGCCCTGGGTAGAAACACTGAAGAACTGACTATGCACAAGATCGGCCTGACATTGTTGTTCAAAAGTCCCAAACACTGCCCTAAAACAAATGAGACAGGTTTATATGATGAAGTAGTTTCCCAGTGTCACATGCAACTATAAACTGCCCAGCCACAGATTTAGCCAACATTAGTTTAAGGTGCACTGTGAAAATGGCCACAACTCCACGGTGGAATATACCATCCAGCACCGGCGGCAGCTCCCGTCGATGGTTCCCTCCAGTGGTGCTGTGCCTCGCGTGGCCCAAGAAGAAGCCACCTTATTGATATTACACTGGAACCAACTCTTTAAAATAAATGCACCACAAAGAGCTCAGGTTTCTTCAACTTGGGACTTAGAAAGGCTCAGAATGAAACCGATCGACGTTGGACATAAGCTACAAACTATCACAAGCATGTCATTCCAGCGGATTGTACATGGGTGGTTGTTAATGGCCTCTTGTTGACTGTAGTGTGTTCATTTTATTAGGAAATCCATAATGAAGGCCTCCTTCCTTTCCGTTGGCTTGGTGGCGGCCTTTCTGGCTGTTGCCTCCGCGCACACGTTTGATCCTGCATTGCACGAAGCCTGGCTGAACTGGAAGTCATTTCACAATAAGCAGTACGAGGAGGTAAGTGGCTGAAACAAGCGAACTTCAGTCAAATCGCACTGCCTGTATATCCATGGCAATGCCCATAACCACAAATTGTACCCAACTCCCATAGTTTATTCTTGTTCAGCCAGTGATGTTATAATGAGAGGTCACAGTGTTGGGTCTTTTCTGTTCTTATTCCATATATTCTGGCTTCTGTATTTTAGAATATTCTCTTGGGTAAGTCTTAGCTTCCTATGGCTGGCTCTAGTATCCTGTTGGGCCAGACCAGCCCTCTACACTGCAGGTAGAAGAGATCTTGCACCTTGTACCAGCGTAACACCCAGCACTCCAATAATCAGAGAATCGGGGCCCCTTTACTTCCTCTTTCCAAGATCTTCTTTTGTTAACAACATGGTGAAGCTCTGTACACGGGGCAGCTGCCAAGTGGAAGCCAGGAAGGGAGACATATCTCCCAGTAGAGCCTATAGTCTCATTCTGACGGGTTTAGACAGGTTAGATGCAGGAAGAATGTTCCCAATGTTGGGGAAGTCCAGAACCAGGGGTCACAGTCTGAGGATAAGGGGTAAGCCATTTAGGACCGAGATGAGGAGAAACTTCTTCACCCAGAGAGTGGTGAACCTGTGGAATTCTCTACCACAGAAAGTAGTTGAGGCCAATTCACTAAATATATTCAAAAGGGAGTTAGATGAAGTCCTTACTACTCGGGGGATCAAGGGTTATGGCGAGAAAGCAGGAAGGGGGTCCTGAAGTTTCATGTTCAGCCATGAACTCACTGAATGGTGGTGCAGGCTAGAAGGACTGAATGGCCTGCTCCTGCACCTATTTTCTATCTCTATCTATTCTATTAGAGCTCCTATCACTTACTTTGTGTATGATGCAAAAGCCTGTCCCTTGATTTGTTCTCTTCTAGCAAAGAGAGAAAATCCCAGACAGCATCATCCCACGACAATAAATGTTGGCTGAGAAACACATGAAGCAGCATCTCTACTTTTATAGATACAGGGGAGGCACATGAACTCCATGTTAATGTATATGTCCAACTACTGTCTGGTTACCTGCAGCATTAATGTCTGGTCTTTATTATTTGTTTTAATGGCAAGGCCAGCATTTATTGCCATCCCTAGTCACACTGAGATTGATACAACTGGGTGACTTACTAGGTCACTGGAGTCATACGATTTCCTTCTGAAAAGGGCATTTGTGAACCAGTTGGATTTTTATGACAATCTGACAGCTTCATGGTACCATACTGATTTTGTAAACTGAATTCAAATTCTCAAACTGCCATGGTGGGATTTGAATTCACTACCTCTCGATCATTTGCCAAGGCCACAGGATTACTAGTCCAGTAACATAACCACTACACTACCGTACCTGTATTGCATGGGCAGAGAACTATAGGCCCCACAAGCTGGTAATGTTGCATCCAGCCATATGGCCAAGTGTTCAACATACATTTGAGAATGTGGGGGGAGGGGGGGCTTCCCTCTTCAGGTGCAGGGATTAGGAAAAGGGGGCAGAGATGCGTTACAAGAGGTTGTCCCACTACACTGCCCTGGGCTGACCCAGAGTGCTGTTACTGAACCCGGGCCTGTACCTGCGCAGGTGCAGACCCAGCGTAAGAATGTAAGTGAAGTGGGAGGGGTAGCCGAAGAAATGTGGTGGAGCGACTTATGTCGGAACCATCTGAAGACGGCAGATCACCCCAGGTTTTATTCCCCACTCCAGCGCGCTCAGGAGCCTCACTGGACAAAAGATAGGTCACAGTGCCAGTAGCCAGGGGTGTAGTTGTGGGCCAGGCCAGGGCAATTTTTAGGCACCTCTCACCTTCACCGGCACAGCACACCTCAGGTAGGCAGCACCTGTCAAGTACCCAGAGGGATCCCAGAAAGAACAATCGGTCTCAGTAACCAGACACCATCAAAACTCCTACTTGCTAATCAGTCTTTTATCAAAATATTTCTGTGTAACTTTATAAGCATTTTCTTTCTTCTTTATCTAACAAAACACAAACCCCTCTCTAAAAATCCTTGCAATAGCGGCACTACTTTGATAAACAATGACTGACCCTCACTACCTCCCATTGATCGTCCTGGATGGTCCAAATGTACTAAATGAAAATGTTTTAGTGTATGATTCTTTCTGTGACAAACTACTTGTTCCCATTTGTTTGTGGCTCAAGACATCTAAGCCGCAAAAACAAGATGGCTTCAGGGCAGTTTCACTTCCCTATTTCCGACTGTTTTTGTACTCCGAGAACTTGTTGTGTGAGATTTTCAGCCTCTGCCTACTTGGGGCACTGGTCTGTGCCAAAAACAAACATGTCGTTGTGTATTCTAAATATAGTGAAGTGCTTTTATTTTTTATTATTGTTTTTAGCTTCTCTGCTGTTGTAGGCCCTGAATACTTTAAGCGACCATTTTTCAAGGCGTGTGCCAATGAATAAATTCACTGTGGGAGCAGCTCAGTCAAGCCCAATTCTGTCCTCAACCATGGCCCACACACACATGCATTTTTCCAGCAGAAGTTGCTGTATGTAAGGCAGGAACGGTTGACTCATGCCTGGGACCAGCCTATGCACCCATTCTCTGAGCAGGGCAAGATGTATGTCAATGGGAGTGGGGGGCAAAATGGGAAGAAGGAAATGGGAGAGAAAAGAAATAGCATATAAAATAAACACAATGAATCAATTTGAGGCAGAGCCGTGCACATGCGGGTTGTTGCTGTTTAGCAGTGACCTCTGTTTTCGGCGATTGAGGTCACGGCTGAACAGGGTGGGTCATTTATGACTGAGGTGAGGAGACATTTCTTCACTCAAATGGTTGTAAATCTTTGGCATTCTCTACTCCAGAGGGCCGTGGATGCTCAGTTGTTGAGTATATTCAAGACAGAGATCGATAGATTGTTTGATATTAAGGGAATAAAGGGGCGTGGGAGTAGTTCAGGAAGGTGGTTTTGAGGTCGAAGATCAGCCATGCACTCATTGAATGGTGGAGCAGGCTATTTCTGCTCCTGTTTCTTATGTTTTTATGTTTAGTCTGTCAAATCGCAGAAGTAAACAGCCAGAGTGCGAACGACTGTACTACCCAATCCCTTCCTAATGCAAGAAAAACAATTGCAATCAAACAATATTGACCATTTTCAATTGTTCCTTTCACGATATTGTAAGAGCGAGGCTTTGGACTTAGTGGCAGCATTCCTGCCTCTGGGTTGGAAGATGCAGGGTTCAAACCCCAGTCCAGACAGATCGCAATTCTGGGTTGGCATCCAGCTGGTTGCTCGGTCTGGTTGTATAGGTTGTGGGAGTCAATAAAACCCTCCCCCATACCGGACTAACCAGCCTAACAGCTGGTATAAAGACAGGTATAGGCATGGACGGAGTGTTTATGTTACGGCCTATCAGACTGTTAGTCAGCCGGCAAATCCTTCCACTATTTCACTCCATTCTCTGAGGGAAGAGTGCAAGATACCACAGCAACTACATTTGAACAATTATAGAGGCGTTTTAAAATATAAAGTTACCATGTACCTTGTCACGTGACCAATTTGTCTTCTGTTTTTTCTCTAAGAATGAAGGTAATTACAGGAGGACGGTGTGGGAGAAAAACTTACAATTAATCCAGCTACATAATCTGGAGCACTCGATGGGGAAACACTCATTCCTGATGGGAATGAACCAATTTGGAGACTTTGTGAGTGGGAATATAATTGTTGTGTTACAATAAGGAATTTGGCTTCTAAGATACAGACCAGAGTATGTGGTATTGAGTTATACAGACCAAGAAGACCCAAGGCCCTAATCTATACTGCGTTAGCCGACCTCAGCCAGGGAGGTAATGGAGGTAGTCTAATTAGCCTCAGTGCCCCTGGGATCAGGAAGCTTGGTCACTATCCAGTGATCTCTGATTGGAGGCTCATCAGGTGAATGTTCATCTCTGGCGCCTATCGGGTGGGTGGTTGGTGGAGAGATTGCTCTGTCTCCCCCGAGGGTATTGGCAAGAGACATGATCACTTTTAGTGCTCGAGCCTCAGTGCAACAGGCCAGCTGCCAGTACTCATTGAGCTGCTGATGCGGAGCTCGGCGTTGGGGAGGGCGGGACAACCAGCCGAGCAGGCGTCCATCGCTGGCCTGCAGCAGCCCTTTAAAGATGGAAGCGTTGCGCGTGAAATGGAGCAGCGAGTGAGATGTTGTAGCAGCACCCACAGCTGCAAGGAGAAGCCTTTAAGGCTCAAAACGCTCAAGGGACTGAAGAAAGACTGAGTGCCAGATCTGTCTCCAGTATTCCCTAACTGCAGTCTGGGAATATGTGGCTTCCTGATCTCTACCACCCATGGGCGGGTTAAGTCGGTAGCGGTGGCATTGGGAGTACTAATCATCATCAGCAGCATAGGCAGTCCCTCGGGGTCGAGGATGACTTGCTTCCACCCTAAAAATTAGTTCTCAGGTGACTGATGAACTCATTTTAAACGGTGGAAGATGCCTGTGTGTGAATTATTTTACTAGTAGCTCCAGTTGGCCCCTATTTGCTTCTTTCCAATGGGAGCATGGCCTCCTGTCAGGGACCTCCAAAATTAGAACAGCTGGATCTCCAGCAGCAAATTGGCAGCTTGTTTCATTTTTTCCTTCAGTTCCCTCAGCATCCCATCTGATCCTGGTGACTTATCTATTTCAAGTATAGCCAGCCTTAGTACCTCTTCTTTATCAATTTTTATCCCATCCAGTATCTCCTGGTGAAGACAGATGCAAAGTATTAATTCAGTACCTCAGCCATCCCTCTGCCTCCATGCGTTGATCTCCATTTTGATCCCTAATCGGCCCCACCCCTCCTCTTACCATTTACTATTTATATGCCTATAGAAAACTTTTGAATTCTCTTTTATGTTGGCTGCTATTCTATTCTCATACCCTCTCTTTGCTCCTCTTATTTTCTTTTCCACTTCTCTTCTGAACTTTCTGTAATCAGCCTAATTCTCAGATGTATTCCCAACCTGGCATCTGTCATACTCGCTCTTTTTCTGCTTCATCTTACTCTCTATCTCTTTCGTCATCCAGGGAGCTCTGACTTTAGTTGCCCTACCTTTCCCCCTTGTGGGAATGTACCTCTACTGTACCTGAACTATTTTCTCTTTAAAGGCAGCCCATTATTCCACTACAGTTTTGCCTGCCAATCTCTGATTCCAATTTACCCAGGCCAGATCCTTTCTCATCCCACTGACATTTTCCTTCCTCCAATTAACTCTAGATTGCTCCCTGTCCTTTTCCATAGCTAATCTAAAACTTATGATACTATGATCACTGTTCCCTAAATGTTCTCCGACTGACACTTGCTCCACTTGACCCATCTCATTCCCCAGAACCAGATCCAGCAATGCCTCCTCCCTCATTGGGACGGAAACATACTGATCAAGAAAGTTCTCCGGAACACACTTCAGAAATTCTTCCCCCTCTGTGCCCTTTACACTATTATTATCCCAGTCTATATTAGGATAGTTGAAGTCCCCCATTATCACTACTTTATAGTTCTTGTATAAGAACATAAGAACATAAGAATTAGGAACAAGAGTAGGCCATCTAGCCCCTCGAGCCTGCTCTGCCATTCAATAAGATCATGGCTGATCTGGTCGTGGACTCAGCTCCACTTACCCGCCCTCTCCCCGTAACCCTTAATTCCCTTATTGCTTAAAAATCTATCTATCTTTGACTTGAAAACATTCAATGAGCCAGCCTCAACTGCTTCCTTGGGCAGAGAATTCCACAGATTCACAACCCTCTGGGAGAAGAAATTTTTTCTCAACTCGGTTTTAAATTGGCTCCTCCGTATTTTGAGGCTGTGCCCCCTAGTTCTAGTCTCCCCCACCAATGGAAACAACCTCTCTGCCTCTATCTTGTCTATCCCTTTCATGATTTTAAATGTTTCTATAAGATCACCCTTCATCCTTCTGAACTCCAAGGAGTAAAGACCCAGTCTACTCAATCTATCATCATAAGTTAACCCCCTCATTTCTCGAATCAGCCTAGTGAATCGTCTCTGTACCCCTTCCAAAGCTAGTATATCCTTCCTTAAGTAAGGTGACCAAAACTGCACGCAGTACTCCAGGTGCGGCCTTACCAATACCTTATACAGTTGCAGCAACACCTCCCTGCTTTTGTACTCCATCCCTTTCGCAATGAAGGCCAACATTCCATTTGCCTTCCTGATTACCTGCTGCACCTGCAAACTAACCTTTTGGGATTCATGCACAAGGACCCCCAGGTCCCTCTGCACCACAGCATGTTGTAATTTCTCCCCATTCAAATAATATTCCCTTTTACTGTTTTTTTTCCCCAAGGTAGATGACCTCACACTTTCCGACATTGTATTCCGTCTGCCAAACCTTAGCCCATTCGCTTAACCTATCCAAATCTCCTTGTAGCTTCTCTGAGTCCTCTACACAACCCGCTTTCCCATAATCTTAGTGTCATCTGCAAATTTTGTTGCACTACACTCTGTCCCCTCCTCTAGGTCATCTATGTATATTGTAAACAGTTGTGGTCCCAGCACTGATCCCTGTGGCACACCACTAACCACTGACTTCCAACCGGAAAAGAGCCCATTTATCCCGACTCTCTGCTTTCTGTTCGCCAGCCAATTCTCTATCCATGCTAATACATTTCCTCTGACTCCGCGTACCTTTATCTTCTGCAGTAACCTTTTGTGTGGCACCTTATCGAATGCCTTTTGGAAATCTAAATACACCACATCCATCGGTACACCTCTATCCACCATGCTCGTTATATCCTCAAAGAATTCCAGTAAGTTAGTTAAACTTGATTTCCCTTTCATGAATCCATGCTGCGTCTGCTTGATTGCACTATTCCTATCCAGATGTCCCGCTATTTCTTCCTTAATGATAGTTTCAAGCATTTTCCCCACTACAGATGTTAAACTAACCGGCCTATAGTTACCTGCCTTTTGCCTGCCCCCTTTTTTAAACAGAGGCGTTATATTAGCTGCTCTCCAATCCGCTGGTACCTCCCCAGAGTCCAGAGAATTTTGGTAGATTATAACAAATGCATCTGCTATAACTTCCGCCATCTCTTTTAATACCTTGGGATGTATTTCATCAGGACCAGGGGACTTGTCTACCTTCAATCCCATTAGTCTGTCCAGCACTACCTCCCTAGTGATAGTGATCATCTCAAGGTCCTCCCTTCCCACATTCCTATGACCAGCAATTTTTGGCATGGTTTTTGTGTCTTCCACTGTGAAGACGGAAGCAAAATAATTGTTTAAGGTCTCAGCCATTTCCACATTTCCCATTATTAAATCCCCCTTTTCATCTTCTAAGGGACAAACATTTACTTTAGTCACTCTTTTCCGTTTTATATATCTGTAAAAGCTTTTACTATCTGTTTTTATGTTTTGCGCAAGTTTACCTTCGTAATCTATCTTCCCTTTCTTTATTGCTTTTTTAGTCATTCTTTGCTGTTGCTTAAAATCTTCCCAATCCTCTCGTTTCCCACTAACCTTGGCCACCTTATACACATTAGTCTTTGATTTGATACTTTTCTTTATTTCCTTGGTTATCCACGGCTGGTTATCTCTTCTCTTGCCGCCCTTCTTTTTCACTGGAATATATTTTTGTTGCGCATTATGAAAGAGCTCCTTAAAAGTCCTCCACTGTTCCTCAATTGTGCCACCGTTTAGACCTTGTTTCCAGTCTACTTTAGCCAACTCTGCCCTCATCCCACTGTAGTCCCCTTTGTTTAAGTATAGTACTCTCATTTCTGACACAACTTCCTCATCCTCAATCTGTATTACAAATTCAACCATATTGTGATCACTCATTCCGAGAGGATCTTTTACGAGGAGATCGTTTATTTTTCCTGTCTCGTTACACAGGACCAGATCCAAAATGGCTTGCTCCCTTGTAGGCTCTGTTACATACTGTTCTAAGAAACAATCCCGTATGCATTCTATGAATTCCTCCTCCAGGCTACCCCCTGCGATTTGATTTGACCAATCGATATGTAGGTTAAAATCCCCCATAACTACTGCCGTTCCTTTTTCACATGCCTCCATTATTCCCTTGATTATTGCCCGCCCCACCATGAAGTTATTATTTGGGGGCCTATAAACTACGCCGACCAGTGACTTTTTCCCCTTACTACCTCTAATTTCCACCCACAATGATTCAACATTTTGTTCATTAGAGCCAATATCATCCCTCACAACTGCCCTGATATCATCCCTTATTAACAGAGCTACCCCACCTCCCTTCCCTTCCTGCCTATCTTTCCGAATCGTCAGATACCCCTGTACGCTTAATTCCCAGTCCTGGCCACCTTGCAACCATGTCTCTGTAATGGCCACCAAATCATACCCATTTGTAATGATTTGTGCCGTCAACTCATTTACTTTATTTCTAATGCTTCTAATGTATCTCTCTTTAATTTCTCTGCAAATTTGCTCTTCCATTTTGTTCCCACTAGTTGGTGGCCTATAGAATACACGTAGTAGTGTAATGTCACCTGTATTATTTTTTTAACTCTAGCTATATTTATTCTGTCCTTGACCCTCCAGGACATCCTCTCTCTCCAGCACTGTAACATTCTTCTTAACCAATACTGCCACACCACCTCCTATCTTTCCTGAACACCTTACATCCAGGAATATTTAATACCCAATCCTGCCCTTTTTTGAGCCAGGTCTCCGTTATTGCCACGACGTCATATTGCCATGTGGCTATTTGCACCTGCAGCTCACCAACCTTGTTTACTATGTCTCGTGCGTTCACATACACACACTGTAAACCTATCTTACACCATCCTGTGTTTTCTCTTAGTCTGACTCCACCTAATACCGAACTATTTATTACTCTAGTGCTAGCCGTCTCTCCCAATCCTTTGTGTCCTTTGCTTGTCCTTTCCAATGCTACATCGTGGTGCCCATCCCCCTGCCAACTTAGTTTAACTCCCCCGCTCCCACCCCAACAGCACTAGCAAACCTCCCTGTGAGGATATTGGTACAGGCTCTGTTGAGGTGCAACCTATCCGGCCTGTACATAGAAACATAGAAAATAGGTGCAGGAGTAGGCCATTCGGCCCTTCAAGCCTGTACCACCATTCAATGAGTTCATGGCTGAACATGCAACTTCAGAACCCCATTGTTGCTTTCTCGCCATACCCCTTGATCCCCCTAGTAGTAAGGATGACATCTAACTCCTTTTTGAATATACTTAGTGAACAGGTCCCGCCTCCCCCAGAATGCCCCAGGAATCTGAAGCCCGCCCTCCTGCACCATCTCTCCAGTTACGTATTCATCTGCTCTATCCTCCTATTTCTATACTCACCCACGCGTGGCACCGGGAGTAATCTGGAGAATACTACCTTTGAGGTCCTCCTTTTTAATTTATTTTCTAGCTCCCTAAAATCTGCCTGCAGGATCTCATTCCTCTTTCTACCTATGTCGTTGGTATCAATATGGACCATGACCTCTGGCTGTTCACTCTCTCCCCCCAGAATATTCTGCAGCTGCTCAGCGATGTCTTTCACCCTGGCACCAGCGAAGCAACATACCATCCTGGAATCATGTCTGTGGCCGTAGAAATGCCTGTCTGTTCCCCCCCACCGCTATTACCTTTCCAATCTTCCTCCTCCCCTCTTGTACAGCTGAGCCACCCGTGATGCCATGGACTTGGCACTGGCTGTACTCCCCAGAGAAACCATCGCCCTCACCAGTGAATACTGGTTGGAGAGCGAGCTGCACGAGTTTGCCAAACCTGGACAGGGGTATCTCCAGCTAGGGTTCTTGTTCCTGATCTCCATGGAGTAATTCCGAGTGGAAAGTGCGCCAGTGTGGACATCAGCTAAGAATAAGATTGGCCCCAGCTGTGATGCCAACAAGGTAAAATAACCTTCTGATTATCACTGTCTAAGCTTACACCTAAAGAATCACACAGAAGGACTAAAAATAGATTCCAACATGAATCATGAGCTTTGGAAGAGAAGAAGTGGGGAAAACCCAGGGCCGGTAAGAATTCCATTCTCATTACTCAATCCAACCAGCCTTAATTGTGTATCTCGGAAAGAATCAGCATTCTTAATAGTAGAATGCAGGTTAACTGGTCGGGATTTATTCAGCCTGAAGTTCCTGTTCCATATTGGAATAACTATAGTTGGTAGTTGTAGATTGGACCAAGCACAAGCTTTTCATGGCTGAAAAGTCAGTGTGAGCTGCCACTTCTGATCTGCTTATTTGCTTTGTGGGTTTAAGGGTTTTTTGGTGCTGACCCTAACTAACAATCTGTTGATTATTACAGACAGTTGAGGATTTCCATCAATTTATGAATCGACTCAATCTACTTCTCATCAAGAACTCAACTAGGAAAGAGTCTGCTTCAGCTAGGCCCAAACCTCTCAGACTTCCTAACAGCGTTGACTGGAGGGCTAAAGGTTACGTTACTCCAGTGAAAAACCAGGTAAAATGACGAGGCTGATGGCTAACACATCTGAAGAAACAGTAACTGCCTAGAAAAGGAGGGATCTGAAACTATTTTTGCGATTTTTGGTGATTTGTTTTTCCTCGTCAATGTGACGGATGTTAGTGCTGGAAAATTCTGGAACTGTTGAACTGTCCTCAGGTTTGAGTCTGTGCCTTCTGGAGGGGAGGGCAGAAAATTGGAGATGAAATTTAGAAAAAGTTTCTACACTAAGTTAGACACATTATTTTTTGTCCTTTAACTTCTACATGGTCTGTACCCTCAATATTGTGCTGTCCTTGTATGTTGATTCCTGTAGCCTTGGATTTCCCTGCATACATTGCTACACAGCGTTAAGTTCACAGCTACGATAGGCTCTGCATTTGCATGGGAAAATGATCCCAGCCATTCTGCTCGCAGGGTGCTCAGTGCTGACTGTGCCAGAGTATGTGGGGCCAGAGAGAGAGTGTATAATTTGGATCCATTGCTTGTTCCCCAACACTATGGACATATCACGGAGTGCCCACATTGTGTTCCTGAGGAAAGGGCAATTTCTAAAATGGCGGCCCCACCACGGAGAGTCGGCGGCCATTCCGCGCCGCCCTGTGGCCGCCGCTTTCCGGCAGTCAGAGGCCTTATTGAAAGGGGCAATTTCAGCCCCTAAGAGTAAAGAAATCTTACTACAATTATACAGGGCAGTGGTGAGACCATACCTGGAGTACTGTGTACAGTTCTGCTCTCCTTACCTCAGGAAAAACATACTTAGTGCAATGAAGGTTCACTAGACTGGTTCCTGGGATGAGAGGATTGCCCTATGAGTGGAGATTGAGTAGACTCGGCCTATATTCCATCGAGTTTAGAAGAATGAGAGTTGATCTCATTGAAACATGAGCTTTATGGGGTTAATGGTGAGGAAATGTTTCCCCTGGCTGGGGAATCTCTGTCTCAGAATAAAGGGTCGGCCATTTAGGACTGAGATGAGGAGAAATTTCTTCACTCAAAGGGTTGTGAATCTTTGGAATTCTCTACCCCAGAGAGCTGTGGATGCTCAGTTGTTGAGTATATTCAAGACAGAGGTCGAAACATTTTTGGGATCTAAGGGAATAAGGGATATGGGGATAATGCGGGGAGGCGGAGTTGAGGTAGAAGATCAGCCGTGATCTTATTGAATGGCGGCGTAGGCGCAAAGGGCCAAATGGCCTACGCCAGCTCCTATTTCTTATGTTCTTATAAGTAAGGCCTAAGGTGACTCCTCATCCCTCCCTCTGAATATCTGCCTGATATCTGCCCACTGCCTCCCTTGTTAAAGCACAGCGAACATGCCATATTGAGAATCAGAAGCACAGTGCTGGAGACATTTGTTTTATTTTTCTCTCCAAATTGGATCTCCCTAGTTAGGATTTTTGGGTGGTAATGGTGGTGGGGCGGTAAAGTTTGCACCTCAGTCAGCAAAATTGGGCAGCTGGACCCTGAGTGTGGGGCAGAGCTAGGCCTTGAAGCGATTAGACTGACCTGCACTAAGGCTTCATTGAGACCGATTGCTTAGTAGAGGCACCAGGATAGCATTATCCCTAATCTTCACTCAGTCACAGAGGGAAAGCACCTGACTTAACTAATGCTTGTCTGCAGATTGGAGGATCGTGGGTACAAATGGATATCCGACCAATTCTCGCTGACACTTGCTGGACCTCTGATGTGCTACCACCTTGGAGCTCTTTTTATCGCATACAATTCTAAACTATGGTTGTTGTGTGTCATCTTCAAGCCATAATATATCTAAAAGTTGCACTTGTGATATTGCAGTTATTACTGTATTATCAATTATTGCTATCATTGCTTCCAGGGTCAGTGTGGCTCATGCTGGGCTTTCAGTGCAGTTGGTGCCCTTGAGGGACAGACGTACAAGAAGACAGGAAAACTCATCTCATTGAGCGAGCAGAACCTGGTTGATTGCTCCAATTCTGAGGGTAACTTTGGATGCAATGGTGGACTGATGGAACATGCTTTCAACTACGTAAAATTGAATGGTGGGATTGACACAGAGAATTATTATCCATATACTGCATCTGTAAGTTTTTTATTCTCCAAATGCTCTCCCATTGCTCCTTTTCTGAATGCACTACTTCACGCTGGAGTGTAGTTCCACAGTTGTCAGTTGATCATTGGTATGTCACACAAGTAGCTCCTCTTCATGTCTGAGCCTTGACATTGGATCCACTCAACCATTGCAGCTTTAGAGTCAGGTTCAGTCCTGTCCTCGTGGGGGCGGGTGGAGTGTCCGCCGCTGTCTCTCACCCGCGTAGCGCTGACGACGTCATCGCGCTGGCGCATCACCACATCTCTCCCCTTCACTTAAAGGGAAGAGCCGCTGCGATTCTTTTAGTTAGGTCCACTAGGCCACCAGGGAGGGTTTCGGCCGGGCCAGCACCCTGGCACCCAAGAGGGGGTGCCAGGCTGCCTGTTGGCGGCCCGACCGAACCCGGGGGCAGAATTGTCGGCCCGACCTGGCAGTCGCCAAACAAAAAAAAAGCTGGCGGCCACGGCAGTGTGCCCTCCCCTTTAATGGCAGCCGCACCGCCATTTTAGAAGCACTCCAAGCACAGAGCACCAGCAGAAAGAGCTGCCGGTGGCAATGAGCGGCGGGAGCAAGATTTTCTCCGCGGAATTTCGTGTTCGGGGGAGAACATCGGTGGTGCGTGCTGTGAATATGCACTTAGGATGGATTGGCAGCAGCGGGGCGGAAGTGGGGGGAGCAGCTCACCGCCGGGATACTGCAGGAGGCCAATTTTCAAAAAGGCGGCTATTCCACGATAAATCGGCGGCCATTGCACTCCACAGCACGGCCGCCGATTTCCGGTGGTAACAGGCCTTAAGGGAAGGGGCAATTTCGGCCCCCGGATCCCATGGCATGATTTTGGGGGCCTTAATATGGTTCCCTCTCAAATGGAGAATTTTGTCAAGAAAAAGAAGAGCTTACTAAAATATTCTTGATAAAAATACTTCCCAGAAATCAACTGCAAATGATTTCTTGATAACATGTATTGTTGAAGGCCTCAAATCACTAATCCTTCTGTGAGGCTGATGCCACATCAATGTCATGGAGTAGACTGGCAATAGGGATCGCCAATAAATGGCACAAAAATGGACCCAATGCCAAATAAAACCACTTTGTTGGATTAAAGGGCACATAATAAAGAAGGAAGAATGACTTGCATTTATATAGCACATTTCACGACCTCAGGACATCCCAAAGCACTTTATAACCAATTAAGTACTTTTTTGAAGTTTTGCATCTTTTATGTTGCCCCACCAGTTTTTTTCTCCTCCCTGAACCTCCATGTGCTGAAATGTAGAGTTATTCTATGGTCTACTACATTTCATGATTCACCATAAAGACGAACCCTGTCGTGGATTTGGGAGGAGGGGAAGGGGTAAGGGCACAAGTGTGGGAAATGGGACAAACATGGTCGACGGCCCTGCCAACCACAGTGGTTGAGAAAAGAAGACATATCAGACAGACATGGACACGCTGGGCCGAATTACCTCCTTCTGTTCCGTAAACTTCTGCGTTTCTAGGATTCTGTGATCAGAACTGATTCCCTCCTATTGCACTAGGGAGTAAATATAAGAACAAAAGAAGTAGGAGCAGGAGTAGGCCATACGGCCCCCGAGCCTGCTCCGCCATTTAATATGATCTTGGCTGATCTGATCATGGACTCAGCTCCACTTCCCTGCCCGCTCCCCATAACCCCTTCTCCCTTTATCATTTAAGAAACTTTCCTTTTCTGTCTTAAATTGATTCAATGTCCTAGCTTCCACAGCTCTCTGAGGCAGCGAATTCCACAGATCCACAACCCTCTGAGAGAAGAAATTTCTTCTCATCTCAGTTTTAAATGGGTGGCCCCTTATTCTAAGATTATGCCCTCTAGTTCTAGTCTCCCCCATCAGTGGAAACATCCTCTCTGCATCCACCTTGTCAAGCCCCCTCGTAGTCTTATACATTTCGATAAGATCACCTCTCATTCTTCTGAATTCCAATGAGTAGAGGCCCAACCTACTCAACCTTTCCTCATAAGTCAACCCCCCTCATCTCCAGAATCAACCTAGTGAACATTCTCTGAACTGGCTCCAAAGCAAGTATATCCTTTCGTACATATGAAAACCAAAACTGCACGCAGTATTCCAGATGTGGCCTCACCAATACCTCAGATTGATCTCAGCACAGCACGTGGAGGACAATCAGGCGAATAGTGTCACGTGCTCAAAGGCCGCCCCCTCTTTTTCCATCTGTTAATTTAATTGAGAGGAGGATTGGGTAATCTGTGCTACAGATGACATTCAACTGCATTCAGTGCACTGAACCCAGGCGATCCAAGTGCAATCTTTAGTCTCTATCGTTCCTTTCCACTCTGGTGGTGTCCTTCACTCACTTTTGGCCCTTTGACATGTTAATCAATCTAAAAACACCAACTGCGGTCAGAGCTCATTGACTGTCCATGATGCTCTGAATTGAACATAAAACTTGATTGACTACCATTTCTAATTGTATTGACAGTTTTTTAACAGCTAAATGATGGATAATAAATGTTGCAGCTGTCTTAAATCTGAGTTGAGAGTTGAGTCCGGCTCTGAATGCGACAGAAGCCTTTATCGAGTCCAGGCCTCAGAGGTTAAATAATCATGACTGATAGCTGGAATTATTTTACTGTGAGAATTTGTTTTTTGTACATAGTTAAATGTTTTTCTTATGATTTCCTCACACAGGAAGGCACCTGTAACTATAATCCCAAATACAGTGCGACCTCTTGCCATGATTACAGATTTTCAGCCAAGGGTGATGAAACTGCACTCGCTGAAGCTGTGGCCACTGTTGGACCGATATCCATTGCCATTGATGCAAAACATTCATCGTTCCAGTTTTACAGATCAGGTACAGAGGGTGACCAGCTAAGGCTGGATTTTCTACTTTGCTGATTTCGGGGCGGTAATGGCGGCAGGGTGGTAAAGTTTGTGCCTGGGAACAGTTTGCGCCTCAGCCATCAAAATTGGGCAGCTGGGCCCTGAGTGTAGGGCGTAGCGCTGAGGGAGGTGTTGTACACTTCTCTTAGGGTGCTAGGCCGGCTGAGCACGGGAAAATCCTGAGCTAAAGAGCCGGCCTGGGAGCGCCCGAGTCTCTCTAACCTTTGACCCATATCCTTTAATATCCTCACCGAACTATCTATCTCAGTTTTGAAAGTTTCAGTTGGCCCAGTATTCACAGTCTTTTGGGGGAGAGAGTTCCCTATCACCCCATTTGTGTGAAAAAGGCCTTCCAGATTTCAGTTTTACTGCTTACGTTTGTAAGTTTGGCCATTTATATTGTTTTGTCTGCAATGCAATATTTGGCTGCTCTTCCTCACTAAACTGAGGATTTCCCACTGGAAATAAGGTTCACAACATAATAAAGACATCACAATTATAAGAAAACAATTGACATAACTTATGTTATAAAATTTTGTTTGAAATGACTCCAACAATGTCTTTCCTTGGAGGCCTGTGCCTGTTTGAGGAGCCTGACTCTTGAGTTTGAGGTGGTTCCTGGAACTATCACTCTCCGCTGAAGAAATCCCATGAGGTTGCAGGCTGCAACTCCTCGGGTCCATTTGTGCCTGTAGCTCCATGAGATGTTTTATGATTGACAGCAAAATTGACCATTCACAGTGTGTGCTAGTACTTCCCTTCCTGGCCCGCTTGCTAGCTGATATTATTAACGGTTCTCTCTCCTCAGCTACTGTACCCCTCCCCTTCAAATTGGCCATCATCACCCCCCACTCCTCAAAAAACCCAACCTTGATCCTTCTATCCTTGCAAATTACCGCCCCACTCCAACCTCCGTTTCCTCTCCAAAGATCGTGAATGTGTTGTCCCCTCCAAAATCCATTGCCATCGTTCCTGCAACTCCATGTTTAAACTCCTCCAATCAGGTTTCCGCCCCTGCCACAGCACTGAAACAGTCCTTGTGACTGTACTAAACTTCCCGACCTCATCCCTCTTAACCCGTATATAACCTTTGACATAGTTGACAACATCATCCTCCTCCAACACCTATTGTCCAGCTGGGGACTGCTCTCGCCAGGTTCCACCATGATCTATCCAATCGTAGCCAGAGAATGACCTACAATGGCTTCTCTTCCTGTTGCCGCATTGTTACCTCTGCAGTTCTCCAAGATCTATCCTTGGTTCCCTCCTGTTTCTCATCTAGATGCTACCCCTCAGTGGCATCATCGGAAAACACATGTCAGGGTCCACATGTATGCTGGCGACACCCAGCTCTACCTCTAGATGGTATTTAATGCAGAGAAGTGTGATGATTAATTTTGATCGGAAGAATGAGGAGAGACTACATAAACAAAACAGTACAATTGTAAAAGGGGTGCAGGAACAGGAAGAACCTGAAGATGGCAGGTCAAGATTAGAAAGCTGTTGTGGAATCCTTGGTTTTATTAATAGAGGCATAGGGTATAAAAGTAAGGGAGTTATGCTGAACCTTTATAAGACACTGGTTAGGCCTCAGTTGAAGTACTGGGGTAGAAATTGCGGTCGGAGGCTTCCTGCGGGCGGATGTCTCCAACCTGCAAAAAGTCGGCGAATTTACCCGGAGGTTTGTAGATTGGCGCTCCTGGGCCTCTGCGGGTAGCCACGGGTAGAGGCCCGCGTAACCCAGGGGCACAAGCGATTCGCAAACGTCCCTGGGGTCATGCGGGCTTACCCAGCCAATTAAAGGGAATCTTCATTTATACGTATGGGGAGTTCCGTTTGTATGGATCACTTAAAAAATATACAAACACATGAAATAAATCAATAAAATTACATATTTAAAATGAATGACAATGCCAGTTAATTAAATATTTTAAACGAAAATATAATTTTTGGAAGAAAAAAAGTGATGGGGTAGAAATTTGTTCCCTTGGCGCCCCTGGAAAGGGTCGGAACAAGAGCGCTAAAGAGGTCGGAGTTGCCAGCGCCGGCATTCGTGCCGCTCGGCACATTCCGTGTGCTGGTGCTGGCGGCCCTGACCAGTATCGGCCGGGAGCATCGAGCCGGTGTGCAGCACCCCGGTGTCGGCAGAGTCTCGCTATTCGGTTGTAGCGGCACCTGTGAAAGCTGGCGGCAGAGCTGTCCCGGGGTGCTACAGGAAGGAATGATTGGAAAAGGCAAGCTACATTGATATTTCTCTGATTTATTTTTGCGATCCACCTGCATTTGGGGGGGGGGGGGAGTAATTTATCGGGAATGTTTTTTGTGTTTTTGGTCCCAATTTTGTTTTTCCCAGGGGCCGGCTTTTTTACAATGCCTAGCGCTCTAAGAGGGGTGTGGAGCGCCTGCCTTCGTGCTCCGTTCCACTCTTGACACAGCAACCGAATTTTGTGGCTGCCGTCGCAAACCATTTTCTGGCGCAAAATTTACCGTCCCGCCGCCATTAGCGCCTCCAACCTGATTTCCGCCCCTATGGGCTGGATTTTCGGTTATGCTCATTTCGGGGCGGTAATGGCGGCGGTGCAGTAAAGTCTGTGCCCGGGAACAGTTTGCGCCTCAGTCAGCAAAATTGGGCAGCTGGGCCCTGAGTGTGGGGTGGAGTGCTCAGGGAGGCGTTACACCCCTCTTTTAGGGTGCTCGGCCGGCTGAGCAACTGAAAATCCTGAGCTACACAGCCGGCCTTGGAGCGCTCTAAGAGAAGCCCGGGGAGAAAAAAAATGAAAAAAACCCACCAATAAATAACTCATGCCACCACAACATAAATCGCTAAAAAAACAACCACACTGAGCTGAGGTCGACATTACTTACATCACTGCGACCGCTACAGCTTGGACCGCCAGCATTCACAGGCGGTCCCACCAGGGGGCGTTCTACAGAGCGATACGGATCGGGTGGCAGCCAAAAATCGAGCCGGTGGCGCACCGGGGCGTTACACATCGGCTCGCCTCTCGCGGGCGGTAATGCTCCGCGCCCCATCGAAACCGGCACCAAAAGTCCCGGCGGGGTACTGGAGGCTGGCCACCCGCCCGGAAGTGTTTACAGCCGTCATTGCCGCCCCTCCGGGCGCTAACAGGGGCAGCAGAATCCAGCCCATGTTTTAACGGGGCTAACAATAAACTTACCTTAACGGACAGGGTTCTTAATGTATAAATGAGTGATAACATTTTATTTTTCTATTTTTTAAAACTCTTACGCTGGTAAAATTTTCGTGGGCATTCGCTGGGCAGAAGTTGGGCCAATAACTCTCCGCCTGCAAAAGCCCTTTTCTTTCAGATTCGCACGATGTGTCAAGTGGATTCTTGACTGATCGCAAGTTCCGTCTTTCAGCGCATGCCTAAACTCGGAACTTGCGGGGCCTCTATGGGTGCGTGTGCACCTCGTACACGCCCGTAGAGGCCCCAAATTCAACCCCATTGTGTCCAATTCTGGGCTCTGTACTTTAGGAAAGGCATCAAGGCATTAGAGAGGAGAATTACTAGAATGGTACCAGCGATGAAAGTCTTCAGTTATGTGGAGAGACGAAAGAATTTGGGGCTTTTCTCAATGGATCAGAGAAAGTTAAAGGGAGACTTGATGGAGGTGTTCAAAATCATGAAGGGTTTTGATATTGGCAGGAACTCTTTCCAGTGGCAGCAGGATCAGTAACCAGAGAACCAGAGGTAAGTGGCAAAAGAACCAGAGGCAACACGAGGAAAATATTTGTTACATAATTATACGATCTGGAATGCACTGATGAAAGGGTGGTGTGAGCAGATTCAATAAAATATTCAAAAGAGAATCGGATAAATACTTGAAGGGGGAAAATTGGCTGGCTTTGGGGAAAGAGAAGGGGAGTGGATCAATTGGATAGCTAGTTCAAAGAGCCGCTGACAGCACGATGGGCTGAATGGCCTCCTCTGTGCTGTATCATTCTATGAGTCTACCTGTCACCGTGGGAAGTATGAGAATGATCGGAGGGAGATTCTGAATAAAAGTCCTGAATTTAAGAACGTTTATTGAAGCACAGGGTGGGCAGAGATTGTTAATAAAGAAGCAATGATTTGGCTTTTCCTGGAGGAGATGCATTTGGCCTTTGGCCCACATATTTTCTCTCCTTAAAACAGGGTCCAGATTGAGAAC
The DNA here is from genome assembly GCF_044704955.1 of Pristiophorus japonicus. Lineage (NCBI taxonomy): Eukaryota > Metazoa > Chordata > Chondrichthyes > Pristiophoridae > Pristiophorus > Pristiophorus japonicus. The sequence continues at coordinate 49,890,802 of NC_091994.1, read as the reverse complement.
TGACCATGCGTCCTAGTATTTGCTGAGGCCGCTGGTTACATTGTGATTTAAACTGCTTCTCATTGTAGGTGTTTACTATGAGCCAAACTGCAATAACTTTGTGATCAACCATGGAGTACTGACAGTGGGCTATGGAAGCGAAAACGGAGATAATTATTGGATCGTTAAAAACAGGTACACCAAACTCAAGCATCTAAACCTAAAACTGAAAGTCCATACAAAATCACAGCATGCGACATATAGACAGAAGGAAACTTATTTAATAAATTCTTAGATTTGTAAAATGTACTGTAATATACAAATGATTAATGCTAGTAAGAAATGTTTTAATAGATGAGGGGGCCGAAATTCAGTAGTGCAAGAAAGCTGGCGTACCTATGATTTTGTTTATGTTCTTATCGCAGGGATCCATGATGCGGACAGATGATTGATTTTCAGGACTTTGACATTTTTTCAAAGTCCCAAAGGAAATGGGTCATAGTGGTGGCGGGAGATCGACAGGAAGCCAGGCTGAGGGGCTGAATTTGGGTCGGAACCAGGACTCCGCCGCTGTCAATCAGCGGTGGAGCGGTGGTGATGTCACAGCGCGTGTGTGTCACCGCGCTCTCTCCCCTCCATTAAAGGGGTGAGAATCGGGCATTTTAAACCTTCGACCACTGGGCCACCAGGGAGGGTTTCAGCCAGGTGCCAGGCCGCCCGTTGATGGCCAGGCCGAACTCGGGGGCACTATCTTGCTGGCCGATCGGGAAGTCGGCCGGCAAAAATAAATACATGACAGCCGCGGCAGTGGGCTCTCCCCTTGCACACAGTCAGCAGAAGGTGTACCGACAGAGAAAGCTGTCGGGGGCACCGCGAGGCGGGGCTACGATTTATCGACCTGAATTTGGGTCGGTGCATTTTTAAGATAAGGGAAAGCGACGGTGTGCATCAGCATCGGGCTGTATCGGGTCCAGGTTGAAAAATCCCCGACCTGAATTTGGGTCGGGTCGGCCAGTTGACCACAAAGCGGCGGCCTTGGGATTCCGACACATGGTCGCTTCAAATGGGCGGTAAAGGGTCTTTCTGAGACCCTGAATTTCGGCCCCGAGATTTATATCTCCTACCTATACATTAGAATTCAAAATAAAATTGTAGAACCACAGTCAAAAAATGAGGGCCTTTTTAGAAAATGATGGGAGTAATTTTCAACATTGGCAGATGGAAAGCTGGCAGCAGCGGATCAGGGGACTGTTAAACACACCACCCGACTCCCATTGACTTCAGTGGAAAGGAGAATCTGGTGGGGTCTATAACAGGCAGCTGATTCGCTACTGCTAGCTTTCTGTTCCCACTGAAGTTGAAAATGACCCTTAATGTATTTTCTCCCTTGTACACCACTCACTCCATGTGACCTTGCATGAGGCTTCTGCTGAAGCCATTCTTGTACTGGTTACTCAAAGAACCTCTGGGATTTGCTGTCCTGATATTTACCCTTCCATATGGGCATGTGCCTATATCTGTACCCCATCTACTCCTACACTAATACTTGCCCCCTCGTGTCATGGTCAAGACTGAGAACTCAATCCCAATTGGGATTGCAAAGTTTAATGTCCATGCTATGGTGCAACATCAACAGAGTGTATAACCTAACGCAAGCTGGATACTTACACAAAATGGAGACGAAATCTGTGTGAGTATGATTGGCCAAGAAACACTCTCAGATCCCAGCTGCTCTGTGTCTCCTTCCTTCCTCAGCCAGTCCGTGACAACATTATGGGGAACGGCTGCTTGTGTCCTGAAGCAGACCCTTTCACCACAATGGGAACAGCCTCTCACACCGGGCAGGAGCTGAATAGCTTCCTTCCTCCATCAATTATACCCCAGCTCTAGATATTGTGGAAAGTCCAGTATTCATTTAATGTTTTGGAAGAAACAAGTGCAATCTGACCAGATTTTAATCAAACTTTAATATTTTTGCCCTCAGCTATGGAATATGGTGGGGTGACCATGGCTACATCAAGATGGCCAAAGACAGGAACAACAACTGTGGAGTTGCTAACTATGCAATCTACCCTCTTGTTTAGGAATCTGAAGCGAATATCGCCTTTACAAAACAAAATTTACCGCACTTTTTGCAATGTTAAATATTTCTACTTTCTGTTCACTTATGACTGTTCACTTATTATGGGCCCTGAATTATGAGGAAATTCAGGCTTCCATGAAAGAATCTCCAGTTTATGCAGTGACATTATGGTTGCGTTAATGATCTCAATTATGGCGCTCCTCATATTGCGGCCACCATTGATTTTGACGTAAAATATCGACAGCCCCAAGATTGAAGTTATCATTAAACATGCATTTAGCTAAAGAATGCTCACTTGTGATTGGACAATATTAAAACTAAGTATTGTGGGATAGCAGGTCCATCTGCTGCCATTTTGAATATTCCTAACCATTATTTTTGCCAATATTCAGCTCTCAAATTGTGTAAAGAGATATTTATTGCCTGGAAGCCAGCATTCCTAACAACGTGGGTGCTTTGATAAAACAGGTAGATAATTTTTTTGTCAAACGTATTGTCATATCTCAAGAGCTTGGTTGGGTATGAGATTCTGCATTCAAATCTATAATATGCACTGTGTACAGGAATCCTTGAAATCCCTTACTAATGTAATTATGTTTAAGCCTGCAATAATATCACTGGGCTCCCGCACTGTCTGATGGAAAATGTTAGCAGAACTCTCCCCAAAAAAGTATTTAAAAACTGCAACACGGCTCCTCTGATGGCTTAGCTGCTTAGTGCAGGGAGCACTGCACTGTTGGAGGTGCCGTCTTTCGGATGAGACATTAAACCGAGGCTCCGTCTGCTCTCTCAAGTGGACGTAAAAGATCCCATGGCACTATTTCGAAGAAGAGCAAGGAAGTTATCCCTGGGGTCCTGGCCAATATTTGTCCCTCAATCAACATAACAAAAAAACAGATTATCTGGTCATTATCATATTGCTGATTATGGGAGCTTGCTTGTGCGCAAATTGGCTGCCGCATTTCCTACATTACAACAGTGACTACACTTCAAATGTACTTCATTGGCTGTAAAGAGCTTTGAGACGTCCAACGGTTGTGAAAGGCGGTATATAAATACAAGTCTTTCTTTTAGTGCACAGACTAGTGTTGAAATGAAACATACAGAGCAGGCAAGTCCCACCGTTGATCCCTGCACTGTGTTGAGTTAGCTGACTCTGGCTAGGTTGGCTGGTTTGTATGGGTGGGGGTGGGGGAGGGGCTTTCATTGGCCTCAAACCCTCCTGGGCGGGAAAGCGGGACAATCTGTCCTGACTCTTGCTTCTTATCAGTGGACTCTGCTGGAACGCGCAAACTATGTGAAAATCAGTTAGGATGGCATCAGGTTCAGCTCTGATGCCCAACACTCACCGTACCATTAAAGAATAGTCCCTCGGGTGAGGGACTGGAGGGAGCCCGGAGGTCAGAGTGTTTGTTGGGGTTGTAGGTAGTAACTAATCTCCAGGTTCAGTTTCATTCAGAACAAGTCACACGCATGTTCAAGGGCCAGTTTGCTGAGTCCATTAAAGCATTCAAAAAGAAAGTAAACATTTCTTGGGTTCAGCAAAGAATCGAAGGACTTTAGTGTGGAGTAGGAGAGAGATTCAAAATGATTAGATCAAGAAGTGAGGATCTAGATAGCAAATCAAGCTGAATGGGCTGAATACCCTCTATTCAATCCTAAATTTTTACGAGAATATAAGAAAGCGTGGGAACATGAAAGGCTACTCAACCCATTAAGCCTACTCTCCTTCCACATATAATGCATGATCTACCCTTCAAAGAACACCAATCCAGGACTTGAGCACATAATCAAGGCTGACAGTACAGCGCAGTACTGAGCGAGTGCTGCATTGCCAGAGGTGCCATCCTTTCGGTGGAATGTTTAAACCAAGATCTCAAATGTCTGTTCTAAGTGATTCAGGTAGATGTTAAAGATCCCATACCACTATTGGAAGAAGAGCAGGGTGTTCCCCTGGTGTCCTGGACAACATTCTACCCTCATCCAACACCACCAAAAAAAAAACCATTGAATCATTAGTCGTTCATTTCATTGCTGTTTGTGGGATCTTGTTGTGTGTGAAATAGCTGCAGCAGAAAAATAGTATCAGTACTTTTAAGTAGTTTAGAGGTTCGTTTCTGAGAGAAGAGGTCATATAAATGTAAGTCTTTTTTTAACCCCATTTTATATTTCTTACTCTGAACTCCTTCTTTGGATTATGTCTTTTTAAGTCAATCATTAAACCATTACTTTGTGTGAAATCAATTGATGTGAGAGATCCATGCCTGTTACGGAACACCTGCAGAAATTATATTCTTTTTGGTTGTAGATTTCTGTGATCCATGTTACAAAATAGCATGGTTTGGGGAATATAAAGCAACGAATTGTCATAATTTGGGGGTTGGGAGTACGGCTGAGCTCCTTAAATAGCCAGTGGCTTTATGCTTTTCACACAAGTAGTTCCAAACTAACCTGATACTTCAGAACAATGTTTTACTCAACATTCTGCTTTATAAATGATGTACAATTCTTCATATTTTCTGGGTATCAATGTAACAGGAAATAAAAGCATTCAGAAGAAACAATTGTTGTCCTTACTTTAAATGGTAAAAATATCCTCAACCAAGGGGCACAGCCTCAGAATACGGGGGAGCCAATTTAAGACCGAGTTGAGAAGGAATTTCTTCTCCCAGAGGGTTGTGAATCTGTGGAATTCTCTGCCCAAGGAAGCAGTTGAGGCCGAGCTCATTGAATGTATTCAAATCACAGATAGATAAATTTTTAACCAATAAGGGAATTAAGGGTTATGGGGAGCGGGCGGGTAAGTGGAGCTGAGTCCACGGCCAGATCAGCCATGATCTTTTTGAATGGCGGAGCAGGCTCAAGGGGCTAGATGGCCTACTCCTGTTCCTAATTCTTATGTTCTTATGTTCAAAGCGTTTCAAGAAAACAAATCCCCACAATCTTTTTCTCCTTCTCTCCGAAGGTGGTGCCGCTTTTGCTGGGTTACAGTTCAGTGGGCACTGAGTGCTTTCTGGTGCCTCACCCATGTGGTTATTGTAATGCACCTGACAGTGGATGGCATCAGACTCTTCATCCTGTCTTTGCTCGACACCCTGTGGTTTTGACCGGTGTCACTGGATAATGGTCAGAAATTCAGACCCTGGTTGATTTTCTCCCCACTCCCAGCCTGGACATTGAGAACAATAGCACTGCCCCAACTGCTGCCCAGTTGAGTACAGCCGACCCAGCACAGGCCAAAGATTTTGGACCTGTATGACTCAATACTTTGTCAGTGGCAAATTATCAGCTTATTGATTTTCACATCTCTACCAAGCTGCAATCAAAATAATAGACCGTTTTGGAAACACGAAGGCCGGAATTTTACTGGCGCTGAGAGGGCGGGATTGGACGTGGGTCAAATGATTGACAGCGGGTCAGGAGCCCACTGTCAACCCACCTCCACGCTAGTCTCCCAGAAGTCGGATCTGTCAGCACTTAACAGACCTACACCAAGCAGTGGGTGAGGCAATTTAGATCATTAAGAGGTCATTAAAAGCCAATTAAACACCATTTTGCCCTGTACTTACCATTTTACCAGCTTTTTCATGAGGTTCATGGCGCTCGGGGATCACGTCAGGCAAGTAAGTCAGGTGTTCCAGCAGTATCCATTCTTCTCAATAGCTGACAGCTGCAAATGTGGTATAAAAGCTACCATTTCACAGCTGTTCACTTTCCACTCTCAGAAACTGGAGCTTTCAGGATTTGGAAGGCACATTTGAGCTTTATGCAGGTTGTAAGTGTTTGGAGTAAACTCTCTATCCACTGTCACCTCCTTGGAACAACCTCTCTCACCATTGACAGATTGCTTCTGGCATCTCAACCTCATCTGCCATCTATTCCATTAGCAACGGTGCCCTTGAAATAAATCTCCTTGGTCCTCAGAATCCCACCTCGATCAGTCCCAACACCAGCAGCACCAAGCACACCAACATCACCAGCTTCACCAGATACACCAGCATCACCAGGCACACTAACATCACCAGGCACACCAACATCACCAGCTTCACCAGGCACACCAGCATCACCAGGTTCACCATGCACACCAACATCACAGGCACACCAATATCACCAGGCACACCAGGCAGACCAACATCAGGCACACCAACATCACCAGGCACACCAACATCACCAGGCACACCAACATCACCAGGAACACCAGGTTCACCAGACAAACCAACATCACCAGGCACACCAACATCACCAGACACACCAACATCACCACGCACATCAGATTCACCAGACACACCAGCATCATCAGGCACACCAACACCATCAGGCACACCAACATCACCAGACACACCAACATCACCAGACACACCAACATCACCAGGTTCACCAGGCACACCAACTTCACCAGGCACACCAGCAGCCACCAACAACAGCACCAACCTTCTCCGCAATCAACTGATTCGACACAGGACATCAACCCCTGACCATATAGCTGCCCGGGAAGCCAGGATGCCCTCACCATGACCAGTTTTACTTGTACATCCTGGCTGCCACATGATGTGTCAGGTTGGCACCACCCCACACCAACACCGTAAAGCATCCCTACAATGTCCAAGCCACTCCTTTCACACTCACCACCATTGCGGGGGTACCATTATGTCTCACCATTCACTGCAACTCACTAAGCCACTTTCAAAGGTGCACACAAATCTGCCCAAGAATGCAAAGTGTTGAAAATAAAGGTTTCAATGTTTGACAACACATTAACAGAAAATATACATGAACATTTGATAAAACATCCAAGTCTCCACCCTTGTGTGTTGTTAGTTGATATGGTTGGACTATGATTAAGTTGAGTGTGAGGGGTGGCTAGAGAGATGGGGATGTGATAATGTAGAGAGAGAGATGGGTGGAGGTGAAAGTAAGTTGATGTGAGTAAGGATGTGCAGGAGTAGGGTAGGGAAGGCAGAATGATAGGGCTGTGATGTGTGGCACAGCAGGATGATGTTGAGTGTGGCTTTGCAGTAACGTTTCGTGATCTACTGAGATCATTGAAAGGTTTGCGCCACTGCAGCCAGCTCCTCCTGACGACATCCCTGCTTGTGCCCTCCTCTGCAATGTGCAACCAGGCTGCATTGATCTCCTGAGGAGATCTCTTTCGCCCATTGGAAGGGAAGAGAACCTCCCTGTGTGCTGTGACTCCCTCTATTAGCATCTGGAGAGAGTGATGGGAGAGCCTGGGTGCAGCCATGCACCTTTGTGCAGTGATCATCACTGTTTGTAGCACCTCAATGCTGTAGAACACTGACAGCGCTACTATCAAAATCAATGTGGGCATGGTCCCTTTAAGGAAACCAGCTGATGACACGTCATCAAGTTACATCATCAGGCCGCTTCCTTTTAATTGGCCGGGAACCTCACTGGGCGGTCTTAACAAGCCCCATCAACACAAAATCAGTTCAACAGGCCGGGATGGAGCCGGCAGCGGTTTGGGATGTCACTTCAGACCCTAGCCTTGCCCCGGTAGGCGGAATCACCACCGAAATCCTTTAACTAGAACCTGGATAAATGTAACATAGGCACTTCAGCTTTATGTAGTTCGGCCTCGCTGGCGTGACATAGAACCCTTGTTCAGCAAATTGAATCCTAGCGCTTTATTAACATGAGTTACAAACACCTCACACTTTTCTGAGGTATAAAACATATTTTGGCAGGGGAATAAAACAGTAGGGGGTAGACTTCCATCGTCACTGCCTGGGTGGTAATCAGGTGGCATGGATCGTTTGCAGTATTTTGCTTTTGTAGACGTGGATTGTCTGCCCGATTTATATCCCAGCTTATTTTCATTTCATTGAAATCAATGGGATGAACCTCAGGCGGGTTGTGGAAAGGGCGGGTGTTACCGCTCCACCAGATTACTGCCGCGGCAGTGAAGACGTAAGTCTACCCCAGATTTTCATCTTGACGCATCAGGTGCCCCCGAGATCAGGTGTAATTTCTGCATCTTTTCGCTATCAGGTAACATTGGATTGAAGAGGTAAGGCGACTTAAAGATCCAGTTGAAGGCAAGGTGAGTGAATTTAAATACTAAAGGAATGGAGTCACTGACCTTTCCTCAGTCTTGAGGAAAGGGCTATGAGGAAAGAACAGGGCTGAGATTTGCTCTAATTGGTTCACAGGCACGATGGGCCAAATGGCCTCCTTCGATGCTGTACGATTCTATAAGATACAACCAATTGCATCAGTGCTCCACTGCAGAACAAACATACGCAAATGCTCTCCGACAGAATGGTGAGCAGTGTGATTTACACAATTGGTATGATCTGCCTCTATTGCAAAATTAAGTTAGGTCTAAACATATTAATTTTAAAAATGATGAGCTAGATTGATGCATCTATTTGGACGCACTTCCAATGATGGCACTGTGAAATGTGTTTTGACGCAGTGCTGTTTTCCATTATGGTATAAACTCTGTGCTGGACTTCCCTAGTGCACAATTAGCACCATTTGGGTTTGCAACAGTCGTTTCTTTTTAATCTTTTGTGCAGAAAGCTTTCTCCTCCAATTTATCCCATCTCCTTCCCTGACGGTGGTGAGTCTTCCCTGTGGGCAGCTCCATGCCTCATTCAAATGGCCATTCTTTGTGTGCACGGCACACCCACACAGTGAGTGTTGAAAGGATATTTATTGTGAAGGCAGGGAGCACAACCAAGCCCAATGTCATTCTCACCCAATGCCCCCCGCACGTGCCATTCCAGCAGCAGTCAGTGGATGTTGACCTGGAGCAGGGGTGGAGTTAGGACCGAGAAACCTGTGCCATTGCACAGGGCCCTGAGTAGACCCAGTGAAAGGACACCTACATAATGGGAATAGCTGGTCCCTGATCATTCTTTTACCCGGCCAATATTTAACACTGAATAAACATCATTAAAACAGATTATCTGGTCATTATTACTTTGCTGATTTTGCGAGCTTGCTGTGCATAAATTGGTTGCTGCTTTTCCTACATTACAACCATGACAGCACTTCAAAAAGTATTTCATTGGCTGTAAAGCACTTTAGGTCTTCCGGTGGTTGGACAAGGCGCCATAGAAATGCAAGTCTTTCTTTCTTATCTGTTTTTATATATTGCCTATTACAAACGCACCTTTTCACGACCGTACTTGTGTGAATTTGACACCAGATTAAGTCGATAGTATTTAGTATAATTTGTCTAGTAAAATTTAGGGACCCCAAAACGAACCTTTGCAAAGATCCCATGCCAGGCCAATGCCACTCCTTACCACGAGCAGGAACCCTGACTGTTTTCCCCACTCTTAGTCCATATATTGTAGAAGAATCTAGGGACAAGGTATTTACAGTTGTTTAATAATTCATTAGATAAAGGTGTAGTGCCAGAGGACTGGTGGACAGCTAATATTATACTATATTTAAGAAGGGAGGTGGAACATGTCCAGGGAACTATAGACCAGTCAACTTAACATTGGTAGTTGGAAAAATAATGGAATCCCTAATAAAGGATAAATAGAAAAACATCTAGAAACTAAAAATATAATAATGAATAGTCAACATGGATTTCAAAAGGGAAAGCCTTGCTTGACCAAACTCATTGAATTATTTGAAGAGGTAACAGGAAGAGTAGATAAGGGTAATGCAGTAGATGTAATATATCTAGATTTCCAAATGGCCTTTGATAAGGTACAACGTAATAGACGAGTGAATAAGGTCAAAGCATGCAGAGTCAGGGGACATGTAAAAGAAAGAATAATTAGCTGGCTGTAAGACAGAAAGCAGAGATTAGGGGTAAAGGGTAGCTGTTCAGATTGGCAGAAGGTGGCAAGTGGGGTCCCACAGGATCAGTGCTGTACCAGTGTTGTTACAATTTATATCAGCAATTTAGACTTTGGAATAATAAATTTGCAGACGACACTGAATTGGGAGGGATAGCAGAATGGGCATAAAATTGGCAAATTAATTTCAACATAGATAAGTGTGAGGCATTATACTTTGGTAAGAAAAATAAGGGGGTCACATAAGAAAATAAGAATCTTAATGGCGTAGAGGAGCAAAGGGATCTGAGAGTACAAATACACACATCGCTAAAAGTTGTGACGCAGGTCAGTAAGGCCACAAATTAAACAAATCAAGCACTAGGGTTTATTTCTAGAGGGATAGAATAAAAAAGTAGAGAAGTTATGCTAAACTTGTATCGTACCTTGGTTAGACAACACTTGGAGAACTGTATAGTTCTGATTGCCAGATTATAAAAAGTATATCAAGGTACTGGAGAGGGTGAAAAAATGGTTTACAAGGATGATACGAGAACTGAGAGGTTATACCCATCAGGAATGGGTGAACAGGCTGGGGCTCTTTTCTCTTAAAAATGGGGGCAGTGGAGGTGGGTGGGGAGAAGAGCAACACTAGAGGCCATCAATATAAGACAGTCACCAAGAAATCAAAAAGGGAATTCAGAAACTACTTTATTCAAAGAGTGATGAGAATGTGGAATTCACTACCACAGGGAATAGTTGCGGCGAATAGTATAGATGCATTTAAGGGGAAGCAATATTGTCAACCTCACCGCCTCATAAATCAGGAGACAAACTCTTAAAATTTATGAGATGTGGTATGGAAATCATGAGTTGAAATTTTCTTCCCGACCCGGCCCCTCACTGACCTTTGCTCCCCGTCAGGAAGAGCATACCGCGACATTTGCTCCCGGACAGGAAGCCCATTCGGCCGCCATTAACCTCTGTCTCTCTCTTTCACTTGAAAAAGTACTTCATTGGCTGTAAAGTAGTTTGGGGCATCCGGTGGTCATGAAAGGCTCCAGATAAATGCAAATCTTTCTTTCTTTTTTGTCTCTTTTTCTCTCTCTCTGTCCGCGATTTCGCCAACCGTGGTGGATCCGGGGCAGCTGGGGTCGATGGCGAGTTACGACCCCGCTCTTGGCTCCATTCCGCACTGTGAAAATAATCTTACCTTGATTGGGCTTGTTAAGCCCGCCCTGCGAGGTTCCCAGCCAATTAAAAGGAAGCGGGTCTGATGACATCATTTGGTGAAGCGTCATCAGCTGGTTTCCTTAAAGGGACCATGCCCACATTGATTTTGACAGTTGTGCTGTCAGTGTTCTGCAGCATTGAGCTGCTGCAAACACTAACAAGCACTGCACAGAGGTGCATGGCTGCACCCAGGCTCTCCCATGGTTCCTCCAGATGCTTATGGAGGGAGTCACAGCACGCAGGGAGGTTCTCTTCCCTTCCAATTGGCGGAAGAGACGTCCCCAGGACACCAACAGAGCCAGGTTGCAGATTCCACAGGAAGGCACATGCAGGGATGTTGTCAGGAGGAGCTGTCTGGAGTGGTGTAAACCTTTCAATTATCTCAGTCGATCATGAAACGTTACTGCAAAGCCACACTCAACCTCATCCTGCTGTGCCACTCATCACATCCCCATCACTGTGCCTTCCCTACCCTTCTCCTGCACATCCTTACTCACACCAACTTACCTTGCACCTCCAGCCATCCCGCTCTCTCTATCTACATTATCACTTCCCCCTAACACTCATCCTCAACCGTGCCCAATCATACCAACTAACACCACGCAAGGTAGGCGCTTGGGTCTTTTAGCTAATGTTCATGTAGAGTTTCTGCCAATGTGTTGTCAAACATTGAAATTTTTATTTTGAACACTTTGCGTTGTTGGACAGATTTGTGTGCACCTTTGGAAGTGGCTTTGTGAGTTGTAGTGAATGGTATCTCCCGCAATGGTGATGAGTATGAAAGGAATGGCTTGGACATTTTGGGGATGTTTTGTGTTGCTGGTGTGGGGTGGTGCCAACCTGGCACATCATGTGGTAGCCAGGATGTACAGCATCAAGTGAAGTAAATGTGACCCATGGTGAGGCCATCCATGGTACCCTGTGTAGCAATGTGGTTGGGTGCTGATGCCTTAAACATAGAAACATAGAAAATAGGTGCAGGAGTAGGCCATTCGGCCCTTCTAGCCTGCACCGCCATTCAATGAGTTCATGGCTGAACATTCAACTTCAGTACCCCATTCCTGCTTTCTCGCCATACCCCTTGATCCCCCTAGTAGTAAGGACCTCATCTAACTCCTTTTTGAATATATTTAGTGAATTGGCCTCAACAACTTTCTGTGGTAGAGAATTCCACAGGTTCACCACTCTCTGGGTGAAGAAGTTCCTCCGCATCTCGGTCCTAAATGGCTTACCCCTTATCCTTAGACTGTGACCTCTGGTTCTGGACTTCCCCAACATTGGGAACATTCTTCCTGCATCTAACCTGTCTAACCCCGTCAGAATTTTAAATGTTTCTATGAGGTCCCCTCTCATTCTTCTGAACTCCAGTGAATACAAGCCCAGTTGATCCAGTCTTTCTTGATAGGTCAGTCCCACCATCCCGGGAATCAGTCTGGTGAACCTTCGCTGCACTCCCTCAATAGCAAGAATGTCCTTCCTCAGGTTAGGAGACCAAAACTGTACACAATACTCCAGGTGTGGCCTCACCAATGCCCTGTACAACTGTAGCAACACCTCCCTGCCCCTGTACTCAAATCCCCTTGCTATGAAGGCCAACATGCCATTTGCTTTCTTAACTGCCTGCTGCACCTGCATGCCAACCTTCAATGACTGATGTACCATGACACCCAGGTCTCTTTGCACCTCCCCTTTTCCTAATCTGTCACCATTCAGATAATAGTCTGAATCTCTGTTTTTACCACCAAAGTGGATAACCTCACATTTATCCACATTATACTTCATCTGCCATGCATTTGCCCACTCACCTAACCTATCCAAGTCGCTCTGCAGCCTCATAGCATCCTCCTCGCAGCTCACACTGCCACCCAACTTAGTGTCATCCGCAAATTTGGAGATACTACATTTAATCCCCTCATCTAAATCATTAATGTACAGTGTAAACAGCTGGGGCCCCAGCACAGAACCTTGCGGTACCCCACTAGTCACTGCCTGCCATTCTGAAAAGTACCCATTTACTCCTACTCTTTGCTTCCTGTCTGACAACCAGTTCTCAATCCATGTCAGTACACTACCCCCAATCCCATGTGCTCTAACTTTGCACATCAATCTCTTGTGTGGGACCTTGTCGAACGCCTTCTGAAAGTCCAAATATACCACATCAACTGGTTCTCCCTTGTCCACTCTACTGGAAACATCCTCAAAAAATTCCAGAAGATTTGTCAAGCATGATTTCCCTTTCACAAATCCATGCTGACTTGGAACTATCATGTCACCTCTTTCCAAATGCACTGCTATGACATCCTTAATAATTGATTCCATCATTTTACCCACTACCGATGTCAGGCTGACCGGTCTATAATTCCCTGTTTTCTCTCTCCCTCCTTTTTTAAAAAGTGGGGTTACATTGGCTACCCTCCACTCTATAGGAACTGATCCAGAGTCAATGGAATGTTGGAAAATGACTGTCAACGCATCCACTATTTCCAAGGCCACCTCCTTAAGTACTCTGGGATGCAGTCCATCAGGCCCTGGGGATTTATCGGCCTTCAATCCCATCAATTTCCCCAACACAATTTCCCGGCTAATAAGGATTTCCCTCAGTTCCTCCTCCTTACTAGACCCCCCGACCCCTTTTATAACCGGAAGGTTGTTCGTGTCCTCCTTCGTGAATACCGAACCAAAGTACTTGTTCAATTGGTCCGCCATTTCTTTGTTCCCCGTTATGACTTCCCCTGATTCTGACTGCAGGGGACCTACGTTTGTCTTTACTAACCTTTTTCTCTTTACATATCTATAGAAACTTTTGCAATCCGTCTTAATGTTCCCTGCAAGCTTCTTCTCATACTCCATTTTCCCTGCCCTAATCAAACCCTTTGTCCTCCTCTGCTGAGTTCTAAATTTCTCCCAGTCCCCAGGTTCGCTGCTATTTCTGGCCAATTTGTATGCCACTTCCTTGGCTTTAATACTATCCCTGATTTCCCTTGATAGCCACGGTTGAGCCACCTTCCCTTTTTTATTTTTATGCCAGACAGGAATGTACAATTGTTGTAGTTCATCCATGCGGTCTCTAAATGTCTGCCATTGCCCATCCACAGTCAACCCCTTAAGTATCATTCGCCAATCCATCCCAGCTAATTCACGCCTCATACCTTCAAAGTTAGCCTTCTTTAAGTTCTGGACCATGGTCTCTGAATTAACTGTTTCATTCTCCATCCCAATGCAGAATTCCACCATATTATGGTCACTCTTCCCCAAGGGGCCTCGCACAACGAGATTGCTAATTAATCCTCTCTCATTACATAACACCCAGTCTAAGATGGCCTCCCCCCTAGTTGGTTCCTTGACATATTGGTCTAAAAAACCATCCGTTATGCACTCCAGGAAATCCTCCTCCACCGTATTGCTTCCAGTTTGGTTAGCCCAATCTATGTGCATATTAAAGTCACCCATTATAACTGCTGCACCTTTATTGCACGCACCCCTAATTTCATGTTTGATGCCCTCCCCAACATCACTACTACTGTTTGGAGGTCTGTACACAACTCCCACTAATGTTTTTTGCCCTTTGGTGTTCTGCAGCTCTACCCATATAGATTCCACATCATCCAAGCTAATGTCCTTCCTAACTATTGCCTTAATCTCCTCCTTAACCAGCAATGCTACCCCACCTCCTTTTCCTTTTATTCTATCCTTCCTGAATGTTGAATACCCCTGAATGTTGAGTTCCCAGCCCTGATCATCCTGGAGCCACGTCTCCGTAATCCCAATCACATCATATTTGTTAACATCTATTTGCACAGTTAATTCATCCACCTTATTGCGGATACTCCTTGCATTAAGACACAAAGCCTTCAGGCTTGTTTTTTTAACACCCTCTGTCCTTTTAGAATTTTGCTGTATCTTGTGAAGCTTCAGCTGATTGCAGAGAAGGTTGGTGGTGTTGTCGGTGTTGTTGTTGATGTATTTAGTAATTTTGGTGTTGGGGCTGATCGTGGTGGGATTCTGAGGACCAAGGTGAGATTTTTTTCAAGAGCACCGATGCTGCTGAAATAGATGGGGGTATGCGGCACAAATCATTGAAGATGGCAGGTCAGGTCGAAAAAGCATTTAAAAAGGCTTATGGGATCCTGGGCTTCATAAATTGAGGTATAGAGTACAAAAGTGTGGAAATTATCGGATTATCAAACCGCAAATGTAATGCCCCTATTCAAGAAAGGAGGGAGCCAGAAAGCAGGAAACAATAGGTCAGTTTGCCTAACATCTGTCATTGGGAAAATGTTGGAATACATTATTAAGGAAGTAATAACAGGACATTTAGAAAATCATAATACAATCAAATAGAGTCAGCATGGTTTTATGAAAGGGAAATCAAGTTTGACAAATTTATTAGAGTTCTTTGAGGATGTAACGAGCAGGGTGGATCAAGGGGAACCAGTAGATGTAGTGTATTTGGATTTCCAAAAGGCATTCGATAAGGTGCCACATAAAAGGTTACACACACGAGCTCATGGTGTTGGGGGTAATATATTAGCATGGATAGAGGATTGGCTAACTAACAGAAAACAGAGAGCCGGGATAAATGGTTCATTTTCCGGTTGGAAAACTGTAACAAGTGGGGTGCCACAGGGTGTTGTGGACTCAACTATTTATAATCTATATTAATGACTTGAATGAAGGGACTATGTGCATTGTAGCCAAATTTTCTGGTGATACTAAGGTAGGTGGGGAAGCAAATTGTGCAGAGCCATCAAAGCATCTGCAAAGGGATATAGACAGGCTAAGTGAGTGGGCAAACATTTGGCACATGGAGTATAATGTGGGAAAATGTGAGGTTATCTATTTTGGTCAGAAGAATAGAAAAGCAAAATATTATTTAAATGGAGAGAGACTACAGAATGCTGCGGTACAAAGGGATCTGGGGGTCCTTGTAAATGAAACACAAAAAGTTAGCATGCAGGTACAGCAAGTAATTAGGAAGGCAAATGGAATGTTGGCCTTTATTACAGGGGGGATGGAGTATAAAAGTAGGAAGTCTTGCTGCAACTGGACGTTGGTGAGGCCACACCTGGAATACTGCATACAGTTTTAGTCTCCTTATTTAAGGAGCGATATACTTGCATTGGAGGCTGTTCAGAGAAGGTTCACTAGGTTGATTCCTGGAATGAAGGGTTTGTCTTGTGAGGACATTTTGAGTAGGTTGGGCCTGTACTCATTGGAGTTTAGAAGAATGAGAGGTGATCTTATTGAAACATATAAGATTTTGAGGGGGCTTGACAGGGTAGATGCTGAGAGCATGTTTCCCCTCATTGGTGGAATCTAGAACTAGGGGGCATAGTTTCAGAATAAGAGGTCACCCATTTAAGACAGAGATGAGGAAGGAATTTCTTCTCTCAGAGGGTCATGAATCTTTGGAATTGTCTATCCCAGAGAGCTGTGAGCTGTGGAAGCTGAATCACTGATTATATTCAAGGCTCAGATAGACAGATTTATGAACAATAGGAGAGTCAAGGGTTATGGGGAACAGGAAGGAAAGTGGAGTTGAAGCCAAGATCAGATAGCCATGATCTTATTGAAAGGCGGAGCAGATTTGAGGGGCCATATGGCCTATTCCTGCTTCTATTTCTTATGTTCTTAAATTATGCTGAACCTGCATAAAGAACTGGTTCGGCCCCAAGTGGAGTATTGCGTCCAATTATGGGCACCACAACTTAGGAAGGATGGGAAATTCTGAGAGACGGTGCAGAAAAGATTTACGAGAGTGATTCCAGAAATGAGGAACTTCAGTTTCGTTGATTGACTGGAGAAGCTGGAGAAGATTGAAAGGACGTTTGATAGAGGTGTTCAAAATCATGAGGGATCTGGACAGAGTAGATAAAGGGCCAGCTCACATTGCAATATGTGTGCACACTAGGTCCGTGTAGCAGAGCAGATCTCCAGTCGTCTTGAATAACCCCTGCCATTGGACCAAGACCTAGCTCTGTCAAGCCCATGTGGTGGCTGGTGTGCAACGGCCACAACACGTTAAAAAAATCCACACACAGGCATCTTCCACCCTTCAGGATGTACTTCATGACCTGGAATATTAGGTCCTTCATTGAAACACCTGTGAACTCATACTTTTGTGGCGTGGAAGCAAGTTTCATTTCGTGGGACTGCCTATGATGAGATAAAGGGAAACTGTTCCCATTGGCAGAAGAGTTGAGAATCAGAGGACACAGATTTAAGGTGTTAGGTAAAAGAACCAAAGGCGACGTAAGAAAAAATGTTTTCACACAGCGACTGGTTAAGATCTAGAATGCACTGCCTGAAAGGTTGGTGGAGGCACACTCAATCTTATCTTTCAAAAGGGAAAGTATCTGAAGGAAACAAATTTGCAAGGCTACGGGGAAAGGGCAGGGTTGTGGTACTAGCTGAGAGTCAGTATGGGCTCGACGGGCTAAATGGCGTTCTTCCATGCTGTAACCATTTTATGATTCTATGGCAGCTGATGTTGAAATGACAGAAGCGATCTGTCAATGGTGAAAGAGGTTGCTCAAAGGAAGTGACACTTGACAGAGAGTTCACTGCAAACACTTCAAACCTCCATAATGCTGGAAAGTGTATTCCAAATCCTGAAAGCTCCAGCTTCTTTGATTGGAAACTGAACAGCTGTGAAATGGTAGCTTTTATTCCATTTCTGCAACTGTCAACTAGTGTAACCAATTCAGAGTTGTTGAGAACCCGATACACTTAGCTGACGTGTTCCCCGAGGGACATGAACCTCGTAAAAAACTTGGAAAACTCCTTTGGACTCGATAAAATGCTGCTTTAAAAAGCTTTAAGCAGCTTCTTAACTAGCACAATTGCCTGACCCGTCGCTTAGTGTAGAGTCTGCAATTCGCAGCCAGACCCGACACTTGGGAAATTCACAACGAGGCGGGTTCAGAGCGGGTTCCCGCCTCGCTGTCAATCACCGCCACTTTGACGACGGCCCCGTCTCCAAACTCACATTGGCAGGACTGGTAAGATTCCGGCCTCTGTCTCTGTCTCGCTTTCATCTGCTGTCATGTTTTTGATGAAGGGGCATTTTTTTCATTTTGCAAATCATAAGTTGTCATCCCCGCCTGATTGTGGGATTCGATCGCAGGGAGATTTCTACCCTTGCAAAGGCATTAAACAAAGACCTCTCACCCTGCCTCCCACTCTGACCTTTCACTTTAGTTTAATAAGAACTTCTCCGAATTATTTCAGAGGATGTAGCCAAAGGACGTGAAAGCCTTGTCCACATACGTGACTTATACTGCTCATGTCAAAGGATCAATAATTTCGGCTATGACTTTATGGGAGAGCAGAGAGAGAGAGCTGTGTGCCCCTGTGAGCCACACAGCAGCACGCCCCGATAAACCGATACCATTAATGGAGTCGTTTCAAGCCTAGTCTCTTCCATTGAAAGAGGCTAATGAATCCATCAAATAACTTTTGTGAAAATAATTGCATTGGTATAAATTAAGTACAGGTTTGCTTTGTGATTTAGGAACATAGGAACAGGAGGAGGCCATTCAACCCCTCGAGCCTGTTCCACCATTCAATGAGATCACGGCTGATCTGCGACCTAACTCCATATACCTGCCTTTGGCCCATATCCCTTAATACCTTTGGTTAACAACAAGCTTTCAATCTCAGATTTAAAATTAACAATTGACCTAGCATCAACTGCCATTTGCGGAAAAGAGTTCCAAATCCTTTGTGTTTAGAAGTGTTTCCTAATTTCACTCCTGAAAATTCTGGCTCTAATTCTTAGACTATGCCCCTAGTCCAAGAATCAGCAACCAGCGGAAATAGTTTCTCTCTATCTATTCCCCGTTAATATCTTGATAACTTCGATCAGAACACCCCTTCACCTTCTGACTGCAGAGTTGAGGGCCAATGCATGGCAGATGCAGTATAGTGTGGATAAATGTGAGGTTATCCATTAGGTGGCAAAATCAGGAAGGCAGAATATTATCTGAATGGTGGCAGATTAGGAAAACGGGAGGTGCAACAAGACCTGGGTGTCATGGTACATCAATCATTGAAAGTTGGCATGCAGGCACAGCAGGCGGTGAAGAAGGCAAATGGCATGTTGGCCTTCATAGCTAGGGGATTTGAGTATAGGAGCAGGGAGGTCTTAATGCAGTTGTACAGGGCCTTGGTGAGGCCTCACCTGGAATATTGTGTTCAGTTTTGGTCTCCTAATCTGAAGAAGGACATTCTTGCTATTGAGGGAGTGCAGCGAAGATTCACCAGACTGATTCCCGGGATGGCAGGACTGACATATGAGGAGAGACTGGATCGACTGGGCCTGTATTCACTGGAGTTTAGAAGAATGGGAGGGGATCTCATAGAAACATATAAAATTCTGACGGGACTGGATAGGTTAGATGCAGGAAGAATGTTCCCGATGTTGGGGAAGTCCAGAACCAGGGGTCACAGTCTAAGGATAAGGGGTAAGCCATTTAGGATCGAGATGAAGAGAAACTTCTTCACTCAGTGTTAGATCTCTTAATTTTCAACGAGATGCGAACTCCGGTGATAGTTTAACATAACTTTATTCTGGCAGCTGCAACAAACTGCTGGCTTTATGCCAGGTCCACTGTCCTTCTAAAACACATGGCAAAAGATGGCTGTATTTATACCCGGATCGACTTACAATAGTGAGCTCGCCTCCTTTGCCCTTATTGGCTCAATTGATGTGTTGTTAGCCCATAATTAGCTCGCTGCGAAAAGTCCTGAAATGTCAAGTGTGAGTTATAGCTCAATGCAATGTGCTAACTCTCACGTAGGCAGGGGTCTGTGTTTTCTCAACTTTGCAGCCTGTTTGAATTCTCTATCAATCCCCCTTTGATTCTTTCATAAACTGAATCAAAAAACATCAGGTATCACTGGTTAAACATTCTACAAAATAATTTCATACATGTTAATAGAGTTACCTTCTAAAATTTGTTGATGTGTTACGCCACATGTCTGGACTAGTAGCTTTCACACAAATTTACATAAACCCAAATTCCATCATGGCCACAATGGAAGTGTGGTTTTAGTAGGTTAATTAACCTTATTCCAATTTAATCCAAATCAATATCTTAATTCAACCAGTAAACAACCTTCCCTTAAGCATAACATACCCCTTTGCCATGCACAGACGGTCTGCTGGGACCTGCAAGGTGTCTCACCTGCGGGACAGCAGCCACAGCCACCTGGTTGCAACAACATTTAATCAACATAAACAAACAATATAAAAGTAAAATAATTACAACGAATATAATTAAACCTTCCACCAATGAAGTTCCTATTGAACCTAGCCATTCAGTGGCTCCGCTCCACAAAGTGAATGATGGGGGTTGCTTAAGTTTTTGGATATGCTCCACTAAGTGGGTAATTTCTTCGAAGCTATCTGGGATATATGTGCAATACTCAGTTCCGAGTAGGGCGCAAGTACCTCCTTTTTCAGCCAGGATGTAGTCAAGGGCCAGTCTATTCTGTAGGGCTGCTGTGCGGATTGCTACCATTTCTGCATTGATTTTAACTAGGGCCTCTGAGATATCATTGGCTACCCGTTCCACAACGGATGCCATGTTAATGGATTCCCTTGCCAGTTTGGCGGTCCCATACCCGGGGATCAGAATAGCAAAGAACCGCTCTGTTTCTGTGATACCTCTCTTAGGACGGTGTAAATGTTCTGACAGTGACTTTATATGATACATATATGGCACAGTATAGGCTAAATAGCAGGATCCCATCCAATTCTGGGGCAGCCAAGAGTATGCCTTGTGGCCACACACCCAATAGGTGCCATTATAGGCAATGAATGTTAGCTGTTTCTTTGTCAGCAACACTCCGGGGCCTGTCCAGGCTTTTCCATCTGTTTTATTCAGAATCCCAGTTACGTTAAAAACTCCCATATCGGCCTAGTTTGGATGGTTCCGTGGCTTGATTATATTATAATTCCGGGAGCAGTTACTATAACCCATATTTTGGCCTCCTTTGATGTTTTTAATCAGACAGACCGATTCCCCTGGTCTTCCTACCCCCGTTGTATTAGTGATAACAAAAAATGGGGGCCATTTGGAATTATTGTAGCACGGTTGGTATCCCCCTTCAAAGGTAGTCAGATTGTAACCTGCTGACTTACATTTACATGCCCAGTTTTCCATATCCTGAAACGCATTGCATGTTTTGTTTTGATTAATTATCCACTCAGTCATTTCTGAGATATCCCTCCCTTTGAATGAATAGGAATATGCGCACACACCCAACAACTGGAAATGTTACTTTGTTTGGCATAAATGTATGACATATATAAAAAGTATTTGCATGTAATTCCCTGGGTACTCTACTATTTCCCTTTGGTACAGAGGGTCGGCTAGTAAGAAGTAGGCAAATGCCTAGAATATCTGCAGTCAGTAGTACAGTAAATTTATACATTTTGGCAAAAAGTAATTGTCCTGATCAGATTTCAACTTCAGTTATGGGTGCTCGTTTAACGTGTGAGGTATGGATCCAGGCTTTCTTTCCTTGGACTTTAACAGCTGCCTGGGTGGTCAATAACGCTTGGTAAAGTCCCTCCCACTTGGCACCCAAAGGTTTTTTATGTAACTTTTTCACATTAACCCAGACTCCCGGGATTATGTCGTGTCCTCCTTCGGGTGGATTACCCCAAGCTGCCGATATCTGTCGGGAAACAGAACTAATAGCATTGGTTAGGTTCTGACAGTATGATAACAGAGTGTCACTCATTAAATGAACATCAGCTTTCCGTAAATCAATAGTTCCTGGCAGCGACATGGGTCTTCCTGTTATAATTTCAAATGGGCTTAGACCTGTAGTTCTGTTTGGGGTTGCCCTAATGCTACATAGCACTATTGCTAGTGCCTGGGGCCATGGTGTTCCTTCTTGGTGATATTTGGCAAGCCATTGTTTCAGAGTTCGATTCATTCGTTCTACTTGTCCTGATGATTGTGGGTGATAAGGACAGTGTAAATCCCATGTAATGTTCAGTAACCTACAGACTTCTTGGCAGACAGCACCTGTGAAGTGTGTTCCCTGATCTGAATCAATGCTACTCGGGACTCCCCATCGGGGAATGTAATCCTTACACAAGACCTTTGCAGTGTGATTGGCTGTGGCTCTTTTAGTTGGGACAGCTTCTACCCATCTAGAGAATCTGTTGACCATGACAAGAATGTTAGTGTATCCTTGGCATGAAGGAAGAGATATATAATCAACCTGCAGATGCTGGAATGGTCCGACAGGAGCAGGGAGCCTCAGTTGGGGCATTACCGTGATGGGTCCAGAATTATTTTTCTGGTAGACCACACAGCAGTCTGCTACCAACTGGACATGTTTTTTAAATCCCTGACACCACCAGCTTTTCTGGAACCGTGCCGTCATCTGTTGTGAAGCCAAGTGTCCCCACGAGTGGAATTGTTGGGCTAAAAAAGGCATAAGCGCTTGTGGCGCGACTGGCTTGTCGGTAATTCTTTGTCTCCAGACACCATCTTCGCATAGCTTAATTCCTGCCTCAATCCATGTCCATTTCTCCTCTCGGGAGCACTCGCCTTGCATTGTTTGAAGGTCTCGTGTCAGAGTCCTGAGTCCTTTCAATCTGCACATCTGTGTTGGTTCTTCTGGGGGAGTGCCCTGTGAGGCGGCATCTTTAGCTGCCTGGTCGGCTAGGGCATTTTTCTGTGCTTCCGTGGTATTTTCCTTGGTATGGGCCTTACACTTCAGGATGGACACTTCCTGAGGTAATTGTATGGCCTCTAGTAAGTCTCGGACTTCTTTTCCATTTCGGATAGGCATACCAGCAACAGTGAGGAATCATCTTTTCCGCCATAACAGACCAAAGTTGTGAGTGACTCCAAAAGCATAACGCGAATCTGTGTAGACATTAGATGTCTGTCCTTCTGCTATTCGACATGCTTCTGACAGGGCCCGTAACTCGGCCTGTTGTGCTGACATTCCCGAGGGTAAGCATCCTTTTGCCACTACCTCATATAAGGTTGTAACTGCCCATCCTGCTTTTCTGGTACCATTGTCCACAAAGGAGGAACCATCTGTAAACAGGATGAGGTCTGGTTGTACAGAGGCTCCTCTGCTGCTAAGGCTGCTTCTTCTGTTTCTTTTAAATCTCCACGCAGTCATGCTCTTCACATTCTCCCTCCTCTTGCTCCCTCGATTCTGACATCGGGAGCATAGTTGCGGGATTAACCGGGCTGGCCCGGACGATCTGGAGATTAGGGGCTTCCAAAACTGCTGTCCAACGGTCCATCTAGCTGCTGTCACCTGAGACATTCTATTCATAGACAGCAAAGCATGTACGGTGTGGGGACACTTGACAATCAGCTTTTGGTCAAGGACTAGACCCGCAGTGATCATTACTGCTCGACATGTAGTTCCATGGCCCTTAGGCAACTTCCCCATCCGAGGGCTACCACATCCAGTTTTGCCGAATAATAGCCAATAGGTCTTTGTCGATCCCCATGTTCTTGTGTCAGTAATAGCTGTCATATATCCTTCTTTCTCATGGACAAACAGGGTAAATGGCTTACCACTGTCCGGGATTCCCAGAGCCGGTGCCGAACACAAAGCCTTTTTCAAACTCAGGAAGGCCTCTTGCAGTTCCTTAGTGAGGATGATGGCTTCTTTAAAGGCACGTTTCCCCTTTAAGATATCATTCCCCTTTAAGATAGCAAGCTGTGTGAAGGAGTCAATCCAATTTCTGTTAAAGTTACACAATCCCAAAAAGGACCTTAGTTCCTGAATAGTGATGGGTTTTTTAGCAGCCCGAATGGCTGCAGTTCTATCCTGGGTAAGTTCTCTCTTTCCTTGTGAAATTTTTTGTCCCAGGTATACAACCTCTTTTTGGGATATTTGTGCTTTGTCGATGCTGGCTTTATGTCTTTTCAGCCAAAGGTGGTCCAGCAAAGCTCGTAAATCCGTTGGCCATATCTATAACCAAGAAATATTTATGTTCCGGTTTCAGGGCATTAAAAATGGTGGAGGGATCTGCGACCAAAGGAGCTTTTTGATCAATACACTGGTTCGCTTTCCAATAATCAACGGTCAAATGCCAAGTCACATTAGATAGACGGGGCTATTGGAGGAGCTATGCGTTTTAATTAGCACCCCTTGTTTCTCCAATTGCTGAATAACCGGTAAGATTCCCGCAACGGCAGTTGGACTGATGGGATACTGTTTAGTGCATGGAGGCTTGGTCCTGGTAAATGACGCAGGCTCCATCTAGAGTAGGCCACAATCGTTCTTATCTTTAGCCCATATTGGGTGTTCCTTCAATTCTTCTTTCTTCAAAGTTCTAATTGACCATGTCACCCGACCATCCTCGAAATGCAACGATGAATCTACTTGGATTAGAACGTCCATTCCCAAAAGGGGTTGATCTACTGGGCCTATCCAGACCAGCGTGGTTAGTTCATGTGGACCCAGCCCTATAAGTACCGGTGTTGTCCTTTTAATTTCCATTTTATGGCCCCCAACTCCATAGGCTGTACGTGCCCTACCATCCAATGGCAAAGAGTCTCCATATTGTAGGGGTAAGCATGTTAATTCCGCCCCTGTGTCTCAAAGACAGTCCACATCCTTATCGCCCACCCTCACAGTTATATATAGCCCATCTCCCCTCTGTTGTATTAGTGCGAGGAGGGGGCTCTAATCGTTTTTTGCTATCTCAAGTAACTTCTTCTGTTGTTGTATTGTCAGTCGCTTAAATGCTTCTATGAGGTCATTATCTTGTGACAAGCCTGATTTGTTGGCTGAATTGTATCCCTGGCTGCGTCCTCTTCCCCGGCCGTGACCTTGCTGTTTCGCCCTGCACGTCTTGGCCCAGTGACCTTCTTTCCCACAATAATGACATTTTCCGGGTAATTTTCCTAATGACTGTTTATCGGAATCCTGGGATTTTCATCCCATACCCTGCATAGCTCGGACTTTAGCTCCCATATTCCTGTCTAATTGGTTACATCGAACCACCAACGCTGCAAAGGTAGTTCCTCTACCTTCCCAGTCCGGTAACACTACCTTAAGCATTTTGGACACTTTGGCTTTAGACATGCCACAAAAGCTGCTTTCAGGCGTCCAAACTCTTGTTCATCCATTTCCTCATCCGTATTATTCATACCCGAATGTTCTAGCCACGTGCATCTAAACCGCTCGTCATACTCCAGGACCTCCTCTGTTCCTTTCTGTTGGCAGGCTGCAATTTTTCCCCAGTCTGTCTTAGCTGGACTGAAGGCTTGCAGCCAGTGTTTAATCGCATCCCACCCTGCGTCTAATTCTTGCTCATCCCGCCCCAAAGCTTCTTTTACCTTGTCGTACAATTTTCTTCCTTGTGTTTTTGGCACCATTATGGTCAAAATTTGCACTCCGTCCCAGGGATGAAGTTGATATATATTTCTTAAGCGGTCCAATTGGTCCCACGTTTTCACTCCCCATTTCTTTGGATTGGGCAACTCATTGGACCATTTATCAATTTTCTCTGGGTCTGCCGGATCATGAACTAAATATTTTTCATACAGTCTTTTCTTCGTTTTTTTGGTTCCGCCCTCATCCGCAGTCTCTTCTGATTTGACTACAACTCGTCTTTTTTTAATCCTCCGATCCTGTATCGTCGGAGGACTCAGAATCCGTATCTATTCCTTGGTCGTGTCTTCGGGTTTGCGCTTTTAATTTATCCAAACATGGGTACCCTGGGAATTGACCGATACATTTTCCTTTTCCTATTACTGTCTCTTGACCTAATGATTTTTTCCATTCTTTAATTTCTCCTTTAAGATCTTTAACTTCCACATCCAACTTTTCAAATTCAAGTTTTTTCTGTCTCAGTTGTTCACAAACCACTTGCAATTGGTCCTTTGTATTGGTCAGGTCCCTATCATGTTGGGAACGCGTTATAATTTCATTCCGCTGTCGGATCTGTCTCATAACGACTAAGGACCATCTGGTTCGTTCTTTATTTTTCATACGGGTCATTTTTCCCCAGACCCTTTTGATCTCCTCCAAGGACCATTGTCCTTTGGAGGTACCGTATTTTCGTTTGATCTTAATACAGGTTTTAAATAAGTCGAATTCTTGCTCTATGCATTCTTTCAACTGTTCGAGGATTTCGTCTATCGAAACCTCAGGTGGGGCCCGCCCGCCTTTAAAAGTTGTAGGCAATTCTTTGCTCTTATCTTCTGCTGCCATAGTACTAATTTCTTTACTGGGGTCTCGAGTCGTAGGCTTTCCAGCCGATCAGTGAGTCGGTGATGAATTAACTAACACACTGCCGAAGTTTAGATGTCTATGGGACCTCGAGCCGATTACCAACTGGAGGGTTCGCAAACCGGAGGCTTTCGGAATCGCGTAGAGTGGGAGGTGAATTTAGACAATTGACCAAGGACTTTTATAAAGAGGAGTCCTTACCTCAGTATGTAGGTCCAATGTCCAAAATTCAGTTTCTTCCCTCAGCGATCCTGTTCGTGACGCCAAAATTGTTAGATCTCTTAGTTTTCAATGAGATGCGAACTCCGGTGATAGTTTAACATAACTTTATTCTGGCAGCTGCAACAAACTGCTGGCTTTATGCCAGGTCCTTTGTCCTTCTAAAACACATGGCAAAAGATGGCTGTATTTATACCCAGATCAATTTACAATAGTGAGCTCGCCACCATTGACCTTATTCGCTCAATTGATGTGTTGTTAGCCCATAATTGGCTCGCTGCCAAAAGTCCTGAAATGTCAAGCATGAGTTATAGCTCAATGCAATGTGCTAACTCTCACGTAGGCAGGGTTCTGTGTTTTCTCAACTTTGCAGCCTGTTTGAACTCTCTATCATTCAGAGAGTTGTTAACCTGTGGAATTCCCTACTGCAGAGAGTTGTTGAAGCCAGTTCGTCAGATATATTCAAGAGGAAATTAAATATGGTCCTTACGGCTAAAGGGATCAAGGGGTATGGAGAGAAAGAAGGAAAGGAGTACTGAGGTGAATGATCAGCCATGATGTTATTGAATGGTGGTGCAGGTTTGAAGGGCCGTATGGCCTACTGCTGCACCTATTTTCTATGTTTCTTGTTTCTATGTTTGTCCTATCTCCTGAATCCAGAAACGTCGACATCTCGGGGGAAAAAGATACACGATTTGCGCAAATGAGTGTATTTTTTTCCCAATAAAAATGTAGGCATTGAGTCATTCCAAAGGTTGCGAATGAAGCTTTGTTTCACTCCGAAATCGCGTGGCAATACTGGAAGCTGGATAAGGATATGAGGGAGAAGGGAGTAAAGGGTTATGCTGACAGGGTTAGATGAAGATTGGGAGGCGGCTGGAGTGGAGCATAAACACCGGCATGGACTGATTGGGCGGAAGGGCCTGTTTCTGTGCTGTATATCCTATGTATCCAATAATACCCCACTATGAAATGGGCAGCTCAACACAGATCTCCCTGCCCTGTGTGGTTTAATACTTCACTGGGCGGTGCATCGAGCCAACGAGCCAGCAGGAGAGCATGCTTCACTTCAAAGATACTTTCTTTGTTTTTCCCTGTCTCACATGAGCTCCGGGAATACTGAGAGCAGTATACACGTCCTCGCCTTTATTCCATATGGGTTGTGGGGTTGCATTTAACCGCAATGGGCACAGCATTCCTTCCTGCCGTGTGCAGCGTCTATACAGCGTGCACACGCGGCGTTGTTTGCGCACACATTTCTCAGCTTGTATATTACACCGTTTTTACTGCTTGCACATTCTGCACGGAATAGCACCGCTGAGCGAGGCCAGTGTTGGGAGTTTCCCAGTCACATGAGATCGACTGGAGGAGGAAGTTGCTTCACTTTCTGCTGCCCGCTGCATTCGTCCCGACTCCAGCCGAGCCGAGCCCCGCAAGAGGCTATAAGGCAGGACTGCCCACAAAGCTGGCTTCAGTGTGGGACCCTGAGCGGAGACAGTGAGACTGACCGGCAGAGCGACTGGCAGCTGCTCCGGGCACCTTTCAACTTCCTGGGTGAAAGACACAGCAGGTAGGAGCTTGCTCTTTGTCTTCAAGGCTGGTCCCTTTCAAAGAATAGTTGGAAGACTTTTTCTGGATCAGTTTTTGAACCTAAAGTGGCAAATGATTACATTTGTTGGGGAAGCAATCAAAACAACGTCCCACCATGGTAGTTTGAGAATTTGCATTCAGTTTTTAAAAACATCTGGAAATAATAAGTGGTTTCAGTAAAAGTGACCATAAAGCTGTCGGATTGTCGTAAACATCCAGCTGGTTCACTGAGGTCTTTTATGGAATGCAGTCTGACCTATATGTGAAAGAAAGACGTGCCCTTAATGATTACTAGTCGTCCCAAAGCGCTTTACAGCCAATGAAAGTACTTTTGAAGTGTAGTCACTGTTGTAATTGTACTGAGGTAGAGACTAAAATTTCATTTCAAAGCGAAGGGCATAAATATTTGAAAAGGAGGAATATAAAAGGATCTGGGTGGAAATAGGGTTACAGGAGAGAGGACCAGCACTGGGGGCCGAATGGCCTCCTCTTGCGCTGTAACTTCTATCATTCTATGAAAACTCTCCTTTATCAAGTTCGAGCCCAGGGAGTGGTTTAGAAATGTTGGTGCTGAGCTGGGTTTAGGATGATGTGCCCTGTGAGAAGTGCTCCAAACACTGAGCCCGCGGTCCTTTGTGCGATCTCTGGGTTTGGCTTGGGTCGGGCTGTACTGGCCGGTTTTAACGTGTGAAGTCCAAATACAGATGAGCTGTGACTGAGGTTCCCAGTACAGATTCGTCACCTTCACACGGTAACTGAGTGCAAACCAGAGTGCAAGGAGAGAGATCAAACCTGTTCAAAGTGCTATCAAGGGGAGCCTGACCACTCCCTGTGCAGTGCTGGGGATTTGGGCTTTGGTTTCAGGGTGAATATCAGCGGGGTATAGAATTACTAGTTATAGGTAGGATATGAGGGCATTATACCTATTAGTCATAGAATCATAGAAGTTTACAGCACGGAAGGAGGCCATTTGGGCCCATAGTGTCCACGCTGGCCAACAAGAGGCTATCCAGCCTAATCCCATTAGTACCAGTTACGTATAGATTATCGGTGAGTTATTGTATTACTGTTGGTTATGGAAGAAAGAAAGACTTAGAAACATAGAAAATAGGTGCAGGAGCAGGTCATTCGGCCCTTCGAGCCTGCACCACCATTCAATATGATCATGGCTGATCATGCAAATCTGTATTGGGAACCTCAGTCACAGCTCATCTGTATTTGGACCCCACTCCTGTCTTCTCTCCATACTCCCTGATCCCTTTAGACGTAAGGGCCACGCCTAACTCCCTTTTGAATAGATTCAACGAACTGGACTCAACAACTTTCTGTGGTAGAGAATTCCACAGGTTCACAATTCTCTGGGTGAAAAAGTTTCTCCTCATCTCGGTCCTAAATGGCTTACACCTTAGCCTTAGATTGTGACTCCTGGTTCTTGACTTCCCCAACATAGGGAACATTCTTCCTGCATCTAACCTGTCCAATCCCGTCAGAATTTTATATGTTTCTATGAGATCCCCTCTCATTCTTCTAAATTCCAGTGAATATAAGCCTAGTCGATCCAGTCTTTCTTCATATGTCAGTCCTGCCATCCCGAGAATCAATCTGATGAACTTCGCTGCACTCCCTCAATAGTAAGAATGTCCTTCCTCAGATTAGGAGACCAAAACTGCACAAAATACTCGAGGTGTGGTCTCACCAAGGCCCTGTACAACTGCAGCAAGACTTCCCTGCTCCTATACTCAAATTCTCTCGCTATGAAGGCCAACATGCCATTTGCATTCTTAACTGCCTGCTGTACCTGCATGCCTACTTTCAATGATTGATGTACCATGACACCCAGTTCTCGTTGCACCTCCCCTTTTACTAATCTGTCACCATTCAGATAATAATCTGCCTTCCTGTTTTTGCCACCAAAGTGGATAACCTCACACTTTTCCATATTATACTGCATCTGCCATGCATTTGCCCACTCACTTAACCTGTCCAAGTCACCCTGCAGCCTCTTAGCATCCTCCTCACAGCTCACACTGCCACCCAGCTTAGTGTCATCTGCAAACTTGAGATATTACATTCAATTCCTTCGTCTAAATCATTAATATATACTGTAATTAGCTGGGATCCCAGCACTGAACCTTGCGGTACCCCACGAGTCAGTGTCTGCCTTTCTGAAAAGGACCCGTTTATTCCCACTCTTTGCTTCCTGTCTGCCAACTAGTTCTCTATCCATGTCAATACATTACCCACCAATCCCATGTGCCTTAATTTTGCACACTAATCTCTTGTAGGACCTTGTCAAAAGCCTTTCGAAAGTCCAAATACACCACATCCACTAGTTCTCCCTTATCCACTCTACAATTACATCCTCAAAAAACACCTATTAGTCATAGAATCATAGAAGTTTACAGCATGGAACGAGGCCATTTTGGCCCATTGTGTCCGCGCCGGCCAACAAGAGCTATCCGGCCTAATCCCATTAGCACCAGTTACACATAGATTATCGGTGAGTTATTGTATTACTGTTGGTTATGGAAGAAAGAAAGACTTGCATTTATATAGCACGTTACACGACTCATGAAGCCCCAAGGTGCTTTACAGCCAATGAAGTACTTTTGAATTCTAGTCACTGTTGTAATGTAGGAAACACAGCAGCCAATATGCACTCAGCAAACTCCCCCCAAACAGAAATGTGATGAAGCCAGATGATCTGCTTTTGTTATGTTGATTGTGGGATAAATATTGGCCAGGACACCAGTGATAACTCCCCTGCACCGCTTTGAAATAGGATCGTTTGCATTCTTCTGAGAGAGTAGACGAGGGCTCGGTTTAACGCCTCTTCTGAAAGACGACATCTCTGACAGTGCAGCACTCCCTCAGCATTGCATTAGAGTGTCAGCCTCGATTTTTGTGCTGAATTCTCTGGAGTGGGACTTGAACCCACAATGTTATTGACTCAGAGGCGAGAGTGCTACCCACTGAGTCACAGCTGTCACTAGTCTGCAGTCCCACATCGGGTTTCAAACCCTTTCGATGGGAGTCACCCGAAACCAGTGCTACCTGCCCCAAAAACTGCCTCTAGCTGCCTGGGATATCAGCACTTTAAATTTCCCACCGCAGTGCACCTTGCCCGCTCTGTGACATCACCGACTGCTGCTCTGGCTCATTAACAACTGTGCAGAGAGCAGAGACTGGCTGGTGTGCAGTCGGGAGGGGGCCGGGAGTCTGGAATCGGGGGAGGACGGAGGACTCTGGAATCAGGGCGATGTCAGCAGTCGGTGGTGGGGGGAGGGGGGGGAGAGAGTGAGACTGTGGAATGGGGGCTTAGAGAAAAAAATGGAGACTTGTGAATGGATCCTGGGGGAGCGAGAAAGACTATGGATGGTGGATCAGGGGATGGGAGGTTGAGGGAGTGAAGGGGACTGGGGAATGGGGGTCGGGGTATTGTGGCACAGACGGGAGGGGTTACAGTGGGGCAGGGGTGTGGGCGTGGGGTCCAGCATTTCCCACGGAGCCTGGAGCAGCAGCAGCAGCAGCAGTACGGTGAGGAGTGGGAGCAGCGCTGAGAGGAGCAGCTAGTAAAGGATGAGTGAAACCTGGGGACCTTACTGTGGGTAAATAATGAAAAATGATTTGCACTGGTGGGCGAATGGGGAACAGGAGTACAGAGACTGAGGATTCTCACTGGACCAACCACCGGGGAAGGGAGGCAGAAGGTTCTTGAACTGAGGGCTATTGGACCGTGGGATCCTTCACCACATGTGTCTATTGAGGTAGAGACTAAAGCTGGACGTTCGGCTCACTTGTGCCCCTGCTAGCATCTCGGAGGGGCGGTAAAGGGTGTTTTATAGGCGTTACGGCGGGCTTCCAGAGTTTACCGCCCAATTGGCAAATTTGGCTCATGGTTTGCACCGGCGCAATAACTTACCACACCGCCCTCTCGTTTCACTGAGATCATGATGTCAATCGTCATGAAACTAAAACATTAAGTTCAAAGAGAGGGGCATGAATATTTGAAAAGGAGGAATACAAAAGGATCTGGGGGGAATAGGGTTACAGGAGAACGGGCCAGCACTGGGGGCCGAATGGCCTCCTCCTGCGCTGTAATTTCTGTCATTCTATGAAAACTCTCCTTTTATCGAGTTCGAGCCCAGGGAGTGGTTTAGTGGTTTGGGTCAAGGTGGGCTGTACTGGCCACTTTTGATGTGTGAAGTCCAAATACAGATGAGCTGTGACTGAGGTTCCCAGTACAGGGTCGTCACCTTCACACGGTAACTGAG
Organism: Pristiophorus japonicus; assembly: GCF_044704955.1. NCBI lineage: Eukaryota > Metazoa > Chordata > Chondrichthyes > Pristiophoridae > Pristiophorus > Pristiophorus japonicus. Next base: position 49,858,430 of record NC_091994.1, on the reverse strand, counting down.
TGCAAACCAGAGTGCAAGGAGATAGTGAGAGAGATCAAACCTGTTCAAAGTGCTATCAAGGGGAGCCTGACCACTCCCTGTGCAGTGCTGGGGATTTGGGCTTTGGTTTCAGGGTGAATATCAACGGGGTATAGAATTACTAGTTATAGGTAGCGAGGTAGCGTATTAGGGCATTATACCTATGAATACCAGTTACATGTAGATTATCGGTGAGTTAGTATATTACTGTTGGTTATGGAAGAAAGAAAGACTTGCATTTACAGAGAGAAACACAAACTGTGGAGAAAGAAAAACACAAACTAGAGGGAGACACACACACACACACACAAACGAGAGAGAGAGAGAGAGAGAGAGAGACACACACACACACACACACACACACAAACTGGAGAGAGAGAGACACACACAAACTGGAGAGAGAGAGAGAGAGAGAGACAGACAGAGAGAGAGACACACATACACACAAACTGGGGGAGGGAGAGTTCATGTGGGCCTGTGATGTACGCTGTTGTACAATGTGTTTTGTTCCGGGAGCCGGGCAGCTTTGCTGCTTCTCCCTGAGCACTGAACCTCACTCCCTGACGCAGGGCTATAGCGGCAGGGGTTGGGAGTCAGTGAATTTAATTAGGTTTGGCTATATTCATTATTTTAATAACTTGCTGTGTATCGTAAAAAGTAATTATATTGTAAGAAGTAAACATGAATTGTGACACATTTTGTAACATAAATTTTGACAAGAAAAAAATCCTGAAAAGTGTCGATTGAGTAAATGAAAATGCGAGACTAAATTTTGGACGCCAGTGTTTCCAAATCCAAAACTAAAATAGGACCAATATTTGGGAACAAGAAATGAGAGTAAAAACAGAACTAACTTTCTTAAACAGTCTGAACATGAGATCCTGAGACTAAAACAACTTTGAGGTGCTGACACAGACCAAGCTTGTGCCAGTTCCTTTCCAGTCTCTTGGAGGAAATGTGTTTCCAGTCAAAGTTACTTCAACTCAGCTGAGTCAGATGTTCGTGCGAAATGTGTTTATTCATTTAAAGGGCTATAGTTTTTGGGAAAGGTTGTTCATTCCACACATTTTTGGGAAGACTTTACCCCTTTAACTACAATGGGCTCGCTGGCTGAAAGCTGCAGAATCTTGAAATAGTTTATTAACATGTCACAATAATAAGGACTTCCATAATGTTGTTGTCAAATACACTATAGCATGGAATGGGGGAGGATTTCACACAGTCACAGAGAATCATAGAATGATACAGCACAGAAGGAGGCCACTTGGTACATCGTGCCTGTGCCGGCTCTCCGAAAGAGCTAATTAGTCCCACTCTCTTGCTCTTTCCCCATAGCCCAGCAGATTTTTCCTTTTCAAGAAATGAATGGGACTAAAGGCCAGCAACCTGATGGTCTACAGCCTAGAGAGGTGGCTGCAGAGATAATGGATGCATTGGCAGGTTGACAGGCTGTAACTAGTGGGGTGCCGCAAGGATCAGTGCTGAGGACTCAGCTATTTACAATCTATATTAATGACTTAGATGAAGGAACTGAGTGCAATGTATCCATGTATATTGATGCTACAAAGCTAGGTGAGAAAGTAAGCTATGAGGAGGACACAAAGAATCTGCAAAGGGATATAAATAGGTTAAGTAAGTGGGCAGCTTGGAGGCCCCGACCTGCGTGGGACCATCAGCGGCAGGTCGGGGCCATAAAAGGAGCGGCAAGCGGCGGCCATGGGCAGCATGGAGGCATGCCACTGCAAGGTACAGCGCGAGCTGGTGCAGGAGGGCGACGGCTGTGAAGAGTGATGTCAGCAAGATCCAGGTCATTGATTGGAACGTGGGCAGATACAGCAGGAGCAGCGAGGTCAGGGCGAAGGAGCTGCGAGAGAGGGACGTGATCGGGGCCCAGGGGAAGCGCGAGTTCGGGGCCCGGGGTCCGGGGCCCGGGGCAGCAAGGACCAGTCCACACTGCGCTATATGCACGCACTGGGTGTGTGCAGCAGAGCAAGTCTCCAGTTAGTCTTGGGTAATCCTTGCCACTGGACCAAGACCTAGCTGTGTCAATCCCGTGTGGTGGCTGGTGTGCAACGGCCACCACACGTTAAAAAAATCCACGCACAGGCATCTTCCACCCTTCAGGGTGTAGTTCAGGTCCTTCATTGAAACACCTGTGAACTCGTCCTTTTTTTGGCATGAAAGCAAGACATCCTCGTTTCGAGGGACCGCCAATGATGATGAAGTGGGCAATAAGGTAGTAGATGGAATATAATGTGGGGAAATGTGATGTTATTCAATTTGGTAGGAAGAATAGAAAAACATAATATTTTTTAAATGGTGAGAAACTATTAAATGCCCTGTACAGAAAACACAGAAAGTCATCATGCAGATACAGAAAGCAATTAGGAAGGCAAATTACATTTTGGTCTTTATTGCAAGAGGTTTGGAGTACAAGAGCAAGGGAGTCTTGCTGCAATTGTGAGACCCCACCTGAAGTACTGTGCACAGTTTTGGTCTCCAAATCTGAGGAATGGCATACTTGCCTTAGAGGCGGTGCAACAAAGGTTCACCAGATTGATTCCTGAGATGAGAGGGTTGACCTATGAGGAGAGATTGAGTGGATTGGGTCTCCTCCTTTGAACATCTCACCTTATTCCACCCCTCTCACATCACATTTAAAATTCTTGTTCTCTATCGCCCACCCATGTACAATAAAATTGTTATCACCGGGATTTCCTCCCTCAGCCTCTGCACCGAGCAACTTCTCATCCTCTGTGATTTCAACCTCCATCTCAATTCATCATGCTCACTCTCCTCTGAGTTCATTACCCTCCTAGCCTCCTTAATCTCTCCCTCCATGTAAACTCCCCAACCCATATTCACGGCCACCCCCTTGAACATGCCATCTCTCGTGGCCTCGCTATTCCTAGCATGTCAATTGCAGATAAGGCCATCTCTGACCATTTCCTCGTATCGCTCTCCATCCACATCCACCTTCCCCCACCCAACCCTACTTCCTTTTACGTCAGCCACTGGAAAAAACTCTCTCCAAACTCTCATGCAACTACACTTATCAACTCCAAACTGTCCAGCCTTTGGACCTCCATTCACCATGACATCTCTGCAACTACCGATCTGCTCAACCACACTTTTACCATGACCTTTGATGCCCTAGTCCCATTATTCTCTCTCACCCTGGCTGTTCCCCTGGTACAGCTCTCATCTACGCTCCCTCAAGTCCAAGGGGCACAGACTTGAACGGATGTGGCGGACAGCTGATTTAGTCATTCCCCGCCAGTTCTGGCTGGACCACATAAAGCATTATCGGGTCTTACTCTTGTCTGCCAAAACTGCTCACTATTCCAGGATCATTCTGTAATGCAAAAATAGCCCCCGGCTACTATTCTTTACTGCAAACCGTCTCCTTAAACCCCTCTCCCGTCTCCACCACACTCACCTCCAACAACAAGTGTGAGGAGCTCATGAACTTCTTTATCACAAAGATTGCGACCATCCGATCAGCTGCCTCTGCCACTTCCCTTCCTTTTCTTAGCCCACCGAGCCAAACTTCCTCTGAGGTTTGCCCCTGCCCTAGCCCTGAACTCACATCTTTCTCTAGTTTCTCTCCGATCTCCCCTCTTGACCTTTACACGCTCATCTTGTCCATGAGATCCACTTCCTGCTCCCTTGCCCTATTCCCACTAAACGGCTGACCACCCAACTTCCTTTACAGGCTCCCATGTTAGCTGATATTGTTAACGGTTCTCTCTCCTCGCGTACTGTCCCCTTCTCTGCCATCAACACCCCTCTCAAAAAAAAAAAACTGCACCGTGCTTGCAAGCTATTGCCGCATCTCCAATCTCCCCTTTCTCTCCAAAGTTTATGAGCGTGTTATCGCCTCCCAAATCCGTGCCATCTTTCCGGAACTCCATGTTTGAATCCCTTCAATCTGGTATAAGATACTGAGGGGGATTGACAGGGTAGATGCTGAGAGGTTGTCTTCTCTGGCTGGAGAGTCTAGAACTAGGGGGCATAGTCTCAGGATAAGGGAACCACCATTTAAGACTGAGATGAGGAGGAATTTCTTCACTCAGAGAGTTGTGAGTGCTGGGTCATTGAGTACATTCAAGGCTGAGAGAGATAGATTTTTGGCGTCTGGGGGAATCAAGGGACAAGGGGATCGTGCGGGAAAGTGGAGTTGAAGTTGAAGATCAGCCTTGATCTTATTGAATGGTGGAGCAGGCTCGAAGAGCCGTATGGCCGACTCCTGCTCCTAATTCTTATGTTCTTATGTTCTATTTATCCAATTCCCTTTTGAAAGTTATTATTGAATCTGCTTCCACCACTCTTTCAGGCAGTGCATTCCAGATTGTAACAGCTCACTGCGTAAAACATTTTTTCCCGCATGTTGCCTCTTGTTCTTTTTCCAATCACCTTAAACTTTGTCCTTGGGCTGTCACTGGAAACAGTTTCTCCTTATAGAAACATAGAAAGTAGGTGCAGGAGTAGGCCACTCGGCCCTTCGGCCATTCAATATGATCATGGTTGCTCATGCAACTTCAGTACCCCATTATTTACTCTATCCAAGCTCTTCAAGAATTTGAGCACCTCTATCAAATCTCCCTTTCGCCTTCGCTGCTCTAAGAAAAACTTACATTTAAACCTTTAAAGTGAGTTTAAAAGGACCAACTGCTTGCCAAGCCTTTTTCATTTGCTGAACCTGAGTGGTGTCAAACATAAACCTTGCTGGAGTGAGGTATCTCACGGCGAACACCATTATCAGATAGACCTTTTTCTGTACCCTTTAGCTCGGAGAATGTTTGCGCCTTCACTTGCTGGAAGTCGATCTTAAACTGCGCAGTGAGGGAAACGGGTCATCTGGGACCTTAGTGAACAGTGAAACCAACTGTGTATTGCCATAACCATTGAGATTTAAGAAGTGAGAAAGAAACAGGAATGGCAGAGCAGCGGGTGAATAAGAGTGGGTGAAATAAGGTCAAGCAGGTACAGAAAGAGAAATAAAGAGAAGGAAAGAAAGATTGGATTAAGAGAGAAAAAAGAGACAAAAGTAAAACAAGAAAAAAAAATCAACACATGTCCCTTTCACTAACAACAATTTGCTATTCACAGGGATGAGGTTGAACAGTTTAAATTTTCCCCTTTTTGGGCCAGAGAGGTTGATGGATCATTAACAATTACCACATTGTTAAAAAGGAACTTGCACTGTTAAATTCCTGCCCTAATTTTCTGCAGCAAGTTAATGGGCAAATCCAGCAAGTTCTTAAACATAACGGGGAGGTTACGGGTAAGATGCTGTTTGTGCAAAGCCTGGCCGATTTGCACATTGATAACAGTGGGAACTTTTAACCCGCCATTACTTCTCCAGCAAAGTCAGGCCCATTATCCAATAGCTGGCGTACAATGTTGTGATTTATTTAGTGCACGCAAACTCGACATATAACTCCGGCCATTTTAGCGCACTGTCAACACGGACCTGCAAAGCGAGTAGACCACTAGATCATTTAGTTAGTGGGCATGATTCAGTGATGTGGGACATGGTTTGTATTTGTCCGCAAGGTCATTTGTCCTAGTCACAAAGTCGCCCAGTAATGAAGATGTGGGGCGTTCTGACCCTGTCCAATATGGAAGAAGTTGAGAAGCACTCAAGTACGACGTGGCCAATTTTGTTACTGCATCTGAATAACAAAGAGGTGGAGGAGTTGTGTTACAGAGGACTGATAACCACAGGAGGAGAGTAGGGAGAAATGTGCCTGACACAAATCACATAGCGTGCAGGGGAGTATCCACCAGATTAGTGTGCAGTAACTGAACGCAATATTCCACAAGCAAATGGCACAGTGCGAGAGTGGATGAGCGCCAAGTGGTGGCATTTGCTCCCCAGGTAGAGCTTGCAAGTTTGGCGACTCGGTTATGATGAAAAGGGCTCATGACTTTTCAGCTGTTACAAAGTACTTGTTCTTATTGTGCCTGCTTGGCTTAGTATATAGCTCTTGTCTTTGGAACAGAAGGTTGTGGGTTCAAGGCCCACACCAAGACTTGATCCTTCATATGAGACATTAAACCTAGGAGTCTGATGGAATATCTATGAAATTTCAGGACCTTATAGCCTCTAATATGGGATGAAATCAGTGATACTTAGAAAAGCATAAGCAAAGAAGGATTAGCCAGCATGGGTTTGTGAAGGGCGGGTTGTGCTTAACTAATTTAATTGAATTGTTTTAGGAAATCACATAGTTAAAAGATAAAAGGAAAATGATGGATATTGGGTTTTGATAGCCATGTTGTTAGAGGACAGAAAGCAAAGAGTCGGGGTAAATTAATGTTTTTCTGATTGGCGAGATGTGGCTAATACTGGGGTGTCCCAGCTATTCCCTCTGTGGGCCACATAGGTGCATTCCATGGAGTCAAATATATAAAGTGTAAATCCCATGTTGCCATTAATTTCCATATATCTCAAGCAATATTCCCTCTAATGTTTTTTGGTGCGCGGTCTTGTTAACTGGCTGCTTGGCCCATTCAATATTTCTCGCTCGCATGGTTATTCACATTGAAAGCCCGTGAGTAGCCTGCACGGGACCTCCAGACGGCTGCACGGACACACAGCTTAGCGGGAATGTTGATCTCAAGTTGCTTATGCCAGTAGATCTTGATGCCCTGATTTAGGATTTATGCACCAAGGAACCAATTAACAGAGACAGCTCTTTCCAACCCTCCAGGCCAACACAGTTCAAAATAGGACAAACCAGCAAATAATAATTATGTGCAACCAGGACAGAGTTGATGAACTTTAGTTGACTGGGCCACTTGCTTGACTTTAGTGTTGCCCTTCTCTGGGGTGGCACTTCCACTGATACTTGTTCTGGTGGCATTGCGCTCATGCCCAATGTCACGCTATGAACCCAGGCAAAAAATAGAAGCAATTGAAATCTCTGACTGCGACCCGATTGGGTGACGCTTGCGTGCAGTTGTATGTGACCGACAGCCCCCTTACATCACATTCCCAATCCCACCCAAGTCATTGTAGGGAAGCTTGGAGAGAAAGGTCAGAGATTCCCAACATGGATGGAGCAGCAGAGGGTGACTGGACCATGGTGAACCATGAACCCCGGGCATGACGAAGCGACTGTTTGCTCAGCAACACAGTGATGGCCTGTGAGAGATCAGCTGCTATTGCTCTCAGCTGGAGTGCAGTTCATGGAATGAGGAACCTTGAAAGAACAAAAGGTGACATCTCTGTTTGTGTTTTTATTTTTCAGATAAGCCATCATGAAGGCCGCCTTGTTTCTGGGCAGTTTCCTGATGGTGGTTCTGGCTGTCACTGCCACGTCACAGTTTGATCCAGTGCTGACTGAAGGCTGGGAGAAGTGGAAGGTGTTTCACCAGAAACAGGACACAGGGGTGAGGCTACAAAACACATGGTTCAAGGACGTACCCATGACCTTCTGACTTAGAGGTGGTAGGCTACCACTGAACCACAGCTGACATCTCATTTCTATGAAATAGAGTAATAATTAAAGAATAAAGCATACTGAGTATGGATTGACCAGATTAAAAATTTTTTAATATCATGTCTGGCACTGAATAAAGCATTAAAATATATAAAATCTGCAGCAGCCCATGGTCCTACTGGTAATTACAAGGTTTTGTTGTACAGCAGAAAGCAGCAGCAGTCCTAAAGAAGTTGATTTGTTTGCGAAAAGCCTTCCCTGTCCATCCATTTCAACGATATTCAAAGTTTGGCAAGATGTGAGCTTCTGGAACTGTACTGCCCCTCCCCCTGCCACCTCCCCACGACCCATTGGTTGCGAGGCTCTCCTGGTTGGTGCACACAGAACCGAGACAGCATTGAACTGTCAGGAGAGGTATGCGTTTTGATGGTTTAAGAGAGGTCGAGGTTCATGCTCCACTGATTAACTTGGATCAGGATGTGCCCGGGAACCACCATGCTGTCACCTTGTAGCACAGGCCATGTTGGAGCGCTGACAGGTCAGGGCAAACCTGCACATCTGGAAATGCTGTACAAACCCCACAAGCTGCCTGACTGTTACCAGCACAATGAACAGTAACAGAGTTGCTCTGCTAAGTTCAGGCAGGAAACTGCTGAACAGGATACACCTGTAGAGAGAGACAGGGTTCTTGTTTCAAATTCAGTTCTATACAATATTGCAATCTGTTCCACATCATATACTGTGACTAACATTATGGTAAAGAATGAATAGCCCAATAATTCCTCAACAACCTTTATGCTTAGTTGTAAAATAGGTTTCCCTCCACCGTTTGGGGAGGGGGTGGGGTGGGGAGAGGTATTGGAGAAAGGGGGGCTGGAGAGGAGGAGTGAGAAGGGCGAGGGGGAGTGAGGGGAGAGCGGGGGTGGGTGAGAGGGGAGTGTGGGGGGAGAGGGGGGTGGGGGCAAAGGGAGTGGGGGGAAGGGGGAGGGGTGGGGGGGAAGAGAGGAAGGGGAGGGGAGAGGAGGGGGGAAAGAGGAGAGGGGGCCGGGGAGGATGGAGGAGAGGGGGGGGGGGAGAGATGTGAGGGGGGTGAGGGAGGAGGGTTTGGAAGAGAGAGAGGAGAGGGAGGTGGGGTTGGAAGAGAGAGAGGAGAGGTTGGAAGAGAGAGGAGAGGGCAAGAGAGGAGAGAGGGGGGGGAGAGAGTGAGGAGAGGGGGAGGAGGAGGAGGAGGGGAGAGGAAGGAGGGGAAAAGAGAGGGGGGAAGGGGAGAGGAGAGGGGGTGAAAGGGGGGAGGGGGGAGAGAGGAGAGGGAGGGGGGGAAGAAGGAGAGGGGGTAGAGGAGAGGGGGTGTAGAGGGAGGCTGAATGGGCCCCGCCAAGGACGCAGATGCCTTGCCACGCCGAAGACTTTGGGCGGGGCCTGCCCCCAGCAAGATGCCCCACCGAGGACGTGGAGGGAGGGAGGGGGTGGGGAGAGGAGGAGGGGGCGGAGGGGAAATGGCTGAACGGGAGGGGGGTGGGGAGCAGGAGCTGAACGGGAGGGAGGGAGGGAGGCCCGAGTCCGATCTTCGCCCTGGGATCCCATTCGGCCAGGGCTAGGGGCGGCGTGCTTCGGGCCCCTCCCACGCAGCCTCGGGGGCCTGGAGCTACTGCACATGCGCGCGCACTCTCGTGCGCATGTGCAGAGGTCCCGGCACTGTTTTCAGTGCAGGGTCCTGGCTCCGCCCCCGACCCCTTGTGCTGCGCCACGCCGATCACGAAGATGTCCAGAAAAGACCGGAGAATCACAAGGTAACTTTTCGGCGCCCTTTTTGCGCCGTTCTTAGAGGGCGGAAACTTGGGCCCAATAGTTTAGCCGATCGATGATAGTCATGTTCGTCCAGAGGTTATCGTACTAGACGGGCAATCCAGAGGTCATGAGTTCAAACAAGTTGGGAAATTGAATTCACTAAATGTGGGAACTTGTGGGCTGGCACCAGAAACTGACCATTTTATTGTGAAACAAAAACCCAACTGGTTCACTAATGGCCTTCGGGGCAGGGTCCTGCCATCCTTACCCGATCTGGCCTACATGTAACTCCAGCCCCACATTAGGTGGTTAATTCTTAATGCCCTCCAGACACCGACAGATGGTCAATAAGTAGTTCCTTTCTGGTGTCACCCACATCCCAAGAACAAAACATGGCAATGGGCAAAATATACAGAAACCCTTCTCCCTACCTGTGGAAGGTATGGACTCTGGCTCGGCACAGTTTCACAGACAGGAGCTGCCCTCTGGTACCTTGGCAACGATCGTCCTCCACGTGTGAGCCTGGACATTGTCATCAAGCTGTTTGGAAGGTATCACAGCCATGTCCAACCCTGTCCTCATCCAGTTTCTGCAGACGCAAGTTTTCCAGCAGGAAATTGATAGTGACCAGGAAGGCCGGGGAGCTGAGGTCAATTGTACCCTATTGCCGGTAACTCAGTACAGATCAGAACATAAGAGTTAGGAGCAGGAGAAGGCCATTCGGCCCTTCAGGCCTGCCCTGCCATTCAATAAGATCTTTTACCTCAACTCCACCTTCCCGCCACTATCCCCATATCCCTTGGTTCCTTTAGTATCCAAAAATCTGTTGATCTCTGCTTGAATATACTCAATGACTGAGCAACCACAGCCCTCTGGGGTAGAGAATTTCAAAGATTCAAAACATTTTGAGTGAAGACATTTCTCCTCGTCGCAGTCCTAAATGGCCGACCCCTTATTCTGAGACGATGCCCCCTAGTTCTAGACTCTCCAGCCAGGGGGAAAAAAACAGTATTTACCCTGGTGGCTTCTTGCTTTGTCTATCCAGTTCCACAGTGGTCAGTGCCTTTAATAATTGAAACCTTGTGGGAGTACATGGAAATCTTCATCCCCTCTTTGATAAAACGTTTTAGGGTAAAGAACTGGTTGTTACAAATCAGCCATTGCAGAACATCATACAAGGAGAGTATTGCTCAATGTTGAACCTTTCTTTGATCCAGGAGCAGGAGTATTTAAGAAAAAGCTATCAATCATGAGAGTGCAGTGGTTTTCACTGAGAATATCTGCAGAAGTGACTGACGCGCATTTATCTCTAAAACTGTTTCGAGGGAAGAAATTTCCAACTTGTTTCAAACCTCTGATTTTCTAACTTTTTTTTCAGCATGAAGAAAATGCTCGGAGAATGGTGTGGGAGAAAAACTTCAGGTTTGTTGGATATCACAACCTGGAGTACTCGATGGGTAAACACACCTATGATCTTCAGATGAACCAGTTTGGGGACATGGTAAGTGAGAATGTACTAAGGCGGGGAAGGATTTTTGAACAGGCATGTGGAGCTGTGTAATATTAGGGTAAAGTATTGGTGGTAACCAGTCTGCAGCTGGTGATGGGAACAACTGATGAATTGAAAAAATCTCAAACCCGACCCAAGCCGCCCAGTTCCAGATTTAACGGAGGCTGGGCGGGCGGGTGGGGTGGGGCTGGGCCAAGCGGGTGGGGCGGGGCTGGGGCGGGCGGGTGGGGCAGAGCTGGGCGGGTGGGGTGCAGCTGAGCTGAGCGGGTGGGTTGGGGCTGGGCAGGGCGGGCGGGTGGGGTGAGGGCGGGTGGGGTGAGGCTGGGCGGGTGGGTGAGGTGGGGTTGGGCGGACAGGTGGGGGGTGAGTGGGAGGCAGTTAACCAGCCCGCTCCCACTCCCGGGTTCATCTTTTAAATATTAGCATGAGATTGTGTGCTTCAGATTTAACCTATGTTCCAGGTTTCCCGGGCCGGCCGGATTTCTCGGGCCTTGGGAAACCCGGCAGCTAAAGGGAGGCGAGGAATGCTTTGTGCAAAAGATAAGTGACTTTACAGTACTCCTTGTGGGCCAAGAGGAGCAGGTGTGCTCCTTCCCAGCCCACCAAACTAACCACCTCTGCCTGCCATTGGACCCCTCCCCTCTGGACCGGAGATCCCACCACCCCCCGGATCAGAGATTACCCTAACCCCCATAGGATTGGAGATCTGACCCCTGAGGGATTAGAGATCACCCCCACGGGATCGGAGATCGCCCCTCCCTCCCAGGATCGGCGACCCTCCCTCCCCCCATGCTCCCACTAACCCAGCTGCAGGCTCCCTACCTGCTCCTGGGCTGCGGCCTCCTCCAGAGCATTCTTGGCCCGACAGGGAGCCAAGCCTGCCACACAGGCTGGCTTCCTGGCGGGGGACCTGCTGGGGAAACAAGACGTATGCTGTGGATTAAAATTGCACAGCGTGCTTTCCTGATCAAAACCTCCCCTCCACCCCCCCAACCCCCCTGTCTCAGTAATTATCGGGGGCTGTTTCCGTTTCTCTGGACTGATTGAGCACAGTCCTGGTTTTGTTGCATGCTCTGACTGAGATGTTCACAAATTGACACAAGCCCTCCTGGGGAGGTCTAGAGAGGCAAGATCACTCGTTGATCTTTCTTGGAACAGGGACCAAATTTGATGGGACCAAGCACAAAATGGTCGCTGTGGACTAGCTTAGTGTCATCTGCAAACATTGAAATTATACCCTGTATTCCCAGCTCCATGTTATTAATATATATCAAAAAGAGCAGACAATATCCTTGACAAGGAAGTTATGCTAAACCTTTATATAACACTGGTTATGCCCCACCTGGAGTATTGTGTTCGATTCTCGGCATTACACTTCAGGAAGGATGTCAAGGCCTTAGAGAGGGTGCAGAGGAGATTGTCTAGTATGGTACCAGGGAAGAGGGACTTCAGTTATGTGGAGAAAATGATCTGGAATGCACTGCTTGAAAGGGCAATGGAAACAGATTCAATAATAACTTTCGAAAGGGAATTGGATAAACACTGGAAGGGGAAAGTTTTGCTGGGCTATGGTGAAAGAGCAGATGAGTGGACTAATTGGTTAGCTGCTTTAAAGAGCTGGCACTGGCTGCCGATGGGCCGGATGGCCTCCTTCTCTGCTATAAAGTCAAGATTATTGTGTGCTTTTTTTAACAGTTTTCTCAACTTGTCCTGCCACCTTCAAAGATTTTGTGTATGTGAACCCCGAGGTCTCTCTGGTCCTGCACCCCTTTTAAAATTATACTACAGGTTGAGCCTCCCGTATCCGGAACCCTCGGGACCTGGCCTGTTCTGGATAAGGGATATTTCCGGACGCGGGTGGTCACGTTAAATTGGATGGTACAGGTACTGAGCAAGGGGATATCGGGGTTGGCTGGCTTGGGGCTGGGAGTGCGGCAGAGAGATCATGGTGTCGGGGGGGGGGGAAGGGCGGTGGATCGCGGGGTCAGGCCAGCGAGGAAGGACTTCAATTTGTTCATGTCAGAGTTCTGCACATGCGCCACCCGGTGGCCGGGAATGGTTCCGGACGAGGGGTGGTTCCGGATAAGGGAGTTCTGGATAAGGGAGGGTCAACCTGTATTTAGTTTATATTACCTCTTCTCATTCTTCATTTCAGATTGGAAGAGATCATTTTATGATTCTATGATTTCACAGTAATATCACATTTTTTATTTTGCTTTGTCCAATGCTAGGGACAATTTGTGGCCTTTCCCAGCAAGTAGGGGATGGGTTGTTCTTAGTACATTTTGGGAACTCTTACTTGGAATAGTTCCTTCTGCTGATCTGATGCTCACTCCGTACTGAAGCTCTTGTTCATCTTTCAGACCTTGGAGGAGTTCAATGAGCGAATGAATGGATTCCGTCTGTTCAAACCAAGGAACTCATCTGATCAGCTTTTAAGGATTCCAGAATCGGTGGAGATTCCAAAGAGAGTCGATTGGCGCGATAAGGGTTACGTCACTCCGGTGAAGAACCAGGTAAAAGATTTTCTTCTACTGAACAAATTGGAGATCAGATTCCTTATCAGCACAGTGCCAGTGTTAAACAGAACAGCAACTGGATAGCATTAATCTGGATAGAGTCACTGAGTTATGATCTGGAATTAGTCTGGGGCTGAAGCATAAATGCAAGGTCCCATCTTTAACTTTGCATGCTGACGTTCTACTGCAGCATCAGATTCAATATAATTAGGAAAATAAGACAATGGATGAGACGACGGTCCTGTGTGTAGACCGACAGAAATTTGATCGGCAGCATTCAAAGAATAAATTCAGGTCATAAATGTCGTGTATGATTAAAGAGTCTGACCAGATACTGTGAGCTCAAAGTAAAGTGTGACCGTAGTCTTTTATTGCAGGTCTCCAGAGTGCCTCTCCAGCCTGTGAGGCCTCCTTAAGTACAGGTGCTCCCAAGGGATTGTGGGATCCCTTGGGACTCCAAGGTTTGAGCCCTCTGGTGGTTAAACAAGGTATTTACAGGTTTACATATATAACGATAAACATGTTTGGTTTTGCTGACAAGATCTCACTCAGAATCTTCAAAAGGGTTGAATAAGCCTTGGCCTCTCTGTTGCCGATGTATTTTGTTTAACGGGAGAGCTTGGAGTATGAGGTACAAGGAGCACACAGGCTATGTGTTCAAACCAAGATGTTGTTCAGATGTAAAATGGCCACCAGCAGGAGAGGCTCACTTCTTCTTTGTAACCTGATTGGCTGCAACTCCTAATCAGAAGCGTTTGTAGTGGGGACTTAGCAGCACCAATCAAACAGCATTTGAACCGTGTAGGGTTTGTAACAAAACGGAATTTCCAAAAAGTTCAGCTTCTTTTGCGACTGATTGTGTGTTTTCAGGGAAGTTGCGGCTCATGCTGGGCGTTCAGTTCAACTGGAGCATTGGAGGGACAGACCTTTAAAAAAACAGGAAAACTCATCTCACTGAGCGAGCAGAACCTGGTCGATTGTTCGGGACCACAGGGGAATCAAGGATGTGGTGGTGGATGGATGGAAAATGCCTTCTTGTATGTACATGACAACAATGGGATTGACTCTGAGGCTGGATATCCCTACACTGGCACTGTCAGTAACTCTTTTCTATTTGACTTTGCTACATTAATCATAACATTCTTCCAATAATTTTCCACTTACACATAGTTGACCCGACTTGTTCTTTCAACATTTCAATAAGTTCTTATCAAATGCAGAAAAAGGCATAAGTATGAAACAGGTTTGGGTGTTGCTATAGGTCGGACGCTGCCCTTTAACCCCTCTAACCTGGGTTCAACTTCTGCCCAGGTTAATGTATTGATAGTGCCTAGTCTCTGATACAGACTAGTGAGTGCAGTTGATGCAATCACTGTTCATTCAGCTCTGGCACCTATGTTTGAATCCAGAGTGAAAGTCTCCTCTGTCCGCCAGATTTGGTAATTTCAACCCTGTTGCCTTTGGGGGACAAGTCTCGAGGCACAAATTGGCAATCTACCCAGTGACTCAGGACACTTTCAAACAGCTAGCAGAACGATGACTGAAATGGAGCATGTATCAGCTTTGGTCCTAGAGTTACAATCAAATTGGATGGACAAGATGTACCTTCCTGTGTATTTTGATATCCTCTAGATGGGCCTATGTGATATAAACTAGATGAACTTCCAGGATGTTTTCCCCCAAAACGCCTGCAAAAATAGAGATGCAATGTATAGCTTGGATTTTATAATATTCGTGTAGCCTGTTAGCCGCCAGTGTTATTGACCCCTAGCACTTTCCTACACTGGTGTTTGGAATTACAGAATAGGCTGGATCCAACTCACTCTGCACTGGCCTCTGGCATTGTCGGTGTTCCAGACACTGGATGTAACTCACTCTGCACTGGCCCATGCCCTGTCATTCCAGACACTGGATGTAACTCACTCTGCACTGGCACTGTCGGTGTTCCAGATACTGGATGTGACTCACTCTGCACTGACCCTTGCCCAGTCATTCCAGACACTGGATGTGACTCGCTCTGCACTGGCCCCTGGCACTGTTGGTGTACCAGACACTGGATCCTCACGCACTTTGCACTGGTACTGTCGGTGTTCTGGCACTGGCGGGTGTGGGACTGGCACCAATGAACTGAGGAAGAGTTTGCTCCAGGGAGTTTTTTGATCTGGAATCGTTCAGATATCCTTTGAGTTTAGCTGCACCTCATTTCTGTGATGAATTGCTGTGCTCACAGAATAAATTAATTGGCATTTCTGTGATGGGATGATAATGACATTGTATTTACTGCATGTTTTGTTTTTAAAACAGGACGATCCCTGTACTTACAAGGCTAGCTACAAAGCTACCAATTGCACCAATTACTTTTTTGTTACCCAAGGCGATGAAAAGGCATTAGCTAAAGCTGTTGCCAAAACTGGACCCATATCTGTTGCTATCGATGCCACGCATCAGTCCTTTCAGTTCTACCATTCAGGTAATTCAGTATTGGCAGTTTAAGTATCCACGGGGAGGTTTCAATATGGGGATGGACAGCTGATCTTTGTGTGTCCTTGGGCATATAAATTCAGAATGCCTTGCTCCCAAATACTTGTGACCAAAGAGAAAGTGTGTTGTCACAGAATCAAAGAATCGTACAGCACGGAAGGAGGCCATTTGGCTTATTGTGCCTGATGGCACGAACCATCATGCACTATGTTGATTCAGACCTGACTGTGGGATATGGGGTCAGGCTGTTAGAATTATTCATTGAATCATAGGCCTCGATATTAACTCCTCACTGAGGGCAGGAGAGGGTGGAAGGGGGCGTTAAAGACTTGAATGTGGACAACGCGCCCCAACACGACATGCACGCGCCTGTCACCGTAATATTGGCGCATTCAAGTGTCCCACTGTGGATACTTCATTAATATATTTAAATCGGCTCGCACAGTGCAATTGGGAGCCCAATTTAAAATTCACTGCTTGTGTATGGGTTTCCCAGGGGTCGGGAAAGTTGGCAGTGAAAGGGAAGTGGGAACTGCTGGCTCCACAAGGTAAGTGCCTTTTCCAGCAATCTTTGCGGGTCAAGAGGAGCAACAGTGCTTCCCCACCCCTCAAGGAAGACTTCGGCCTCCTCCCTCCCGATTGCTTTGTCCTCCCCCCTCCCCCCCCCCCCAATCCCCCTCCAGCCCCTATATCTTGGCCCCCTGCCGCGATTCCTGATCTCCCCCACAAGCCGCGATGTCCAAACTTCCTCCTCTTCGTTGCCAGGGGAACAGGAGTAGGCCATTCAGCCCTCAAGCCTGACCTGCCATTCAGTGAGATACTGGCTGATCTGCGACCTAACTCCAGGCTCCCGCCTTGGCCCTATAATCCCTTAATGCCCTTGGCTACCAAAATCTAACAATTTCATAATTAAAGTCATTGAGTTAGCATCTAATGCGTTTTGTGGAAGAAAGTTCCACACTTCTACCACCCTTTGTGTGAAAAAGTGTTTCCAAACTTCTCTTCTGGACAGCTTGGCTCTGATTTTAAGGTTTTGTCCTCTTGTCCTCGACTCCCTCACCAGCAGAAAAGTTTCTCTCTATCTAGCCTATCAATTCCTTTCAGGATCCTAAAAACTTCAATCAAGCCACCCTTAACTCTCTATATTCCCGGGACTACAAGCCTAGTTTATGCAATCTCTCCTCATAGTCTAACCCTTGGAGTCCTGGTAACATTCTGGTGAATCTGCACTGCACTCCTTCCAAGGCCAATATATCCTTTCTAAGGTGCGGTGCCCATAATTGTACACAGTGCTCCAGATGTGGTCCAACCAGGGCTTTTTATAACTGTAGCAGACTTGAATAAATATGGCGGACAATTGGTTCAGCCATTCACTGCCAGATCTAGCTGGACCACATAAACCATGATTGGCTCCTGCTCCTCTCCTTACCTCTTGGCCCCTCTGTCCGTGAAAATTACCGCCCCATCTCCAACCTCCCTTTCCTCTCTAAAGTCCTTGAATGTGTTGTCATCTCCCAAATCCGTGCCCATCTTTCCCGGTACTCTATATTTGAATTCCTCCCATCAGGTTTCTGCTCCTGCCACAGCACCAAAACAGCTTTTATCTTAGTCACAAATTACACCCTGTTACTGTGATAAAGGTAAACTATCCCTTCTCATCCTTCTCGACATGTCTGCAGCCTTTGACACAGTTGACCACATCATCCTCTGCCAACGCCTCTCCGTCATCCAGCTGGGTGAGACTGCACTCGCCTGGTTCCATTCTTATCTAGCCAGTCGTAGCCAGAGAATCACCTGCAATGGCTTCTCTTCCCGCTCCCACACCGTTACCTCTGGTGTCCCCCAAGGATCTATCCTTGGCCCCTTCCTATTTCTCATCCACATGTTGCACCTTGGCGATATCATCGGAAAACGCAGCATCAGTTTCCAAATGTTCGCTGATGATACCCAGCTCTACCTCACCACCACTTCTCTTGACCCCTCCACTGTTTTCCATTGTCTGACTGACATCCAGTACTAAAATGAGCAGAAATTCCCTCCAACTAAATATTGGGAAAACCGAAGCCATTGTCTTTGATTCCCGTCACAAACCCCGTTCCCTAGCCACCGCCTCCATCCCTCTCCCTGCCAACTGTCTGAGATGAGCTTCTGACCAAGTATTTGCGCCATCGCTAAGACCGCATATTTCCAACTCCGTAACATTGCCCAACTTCAGCCCGCCTCAGCTCATGTGCTGCTGACACCCTCATCCATGCCTTTAGGATTGACTATTCCAACGCACTCCTAGCTGGCCTCCCACATTTTACCCTCGGTAAACTTGAGGTCATCCAAAACTCTGCTGCCCGTGCCGTAACTCGCACCAAGTCCCGTTCACCCATCACCCCTGTTTCCCCCTTAAATGACATTGGCTCCTGGTTAACAATGCCTCAATTTTAAAACTCTCATCCTTGTTTTCAAATCCCTCCATGGCCTTGCCCCTCCCTATCTCTGTAACCACCTCCAGCCCTACAACCCTCCGAAAATCTGCGCTCCTCTAATTCCGGCCACTTGAGCATTCCTGATTTTAATTACCCTCCATTGGCAGCCATGCTTTCAGCCTAAGTTCTGGAATTCCCTCCCTAAACTTCTCCACCTCTCTTCCTCTCTTTGCTCCTTTAAGACAATCCTTAAAACCTACCGCTCTGCCTTAATATTTCCTTATGAGTGTTGGTGTCAAACATTGTTTGATAATGCTCCTGTGAAGCGCCTTGGGACATTTTACTGCGTTAAAGGTGCTATATAAATGCAATTTCTTGATTTAGTTGGAGCAAAACTTTCTCCCCTTTATATTCTGGCCCTCTAGTTATAAAGGCTCACATTCCAGTAGCCTTTTTGATTATGTTATACCTGACTATTACATTTTAGTGATCTGTGTACATGGACACCTAAATCTCTTTGGACCTCCACTGTTAATTGCTTTTTACCATTTAAACAATACTCTGATCTATCTGGTTTTGTTCCCAAATGGATGAACTCACATTTACCGGTGTTGAAATCCATCTACCAGAGTTTTTTTCCACTCACTTAATCTAGCAATGTCTCTGTAATTTTATGCTCCCCTCTACACTCCTTACTTTGTGCCATCGGCAAACTTGGTTATATGGTTCTCTGTGGCGTTATCTAATCATTAATAAATATAGTGAATAGTTGAGGACCCAGCGCAGATCCTTGTGGAACACCACCAGTCACTTCCTTCCAATTCGAGTACATACCCATTATCCCTACTCACGGTCTTCTTAACCATTCTCCTAACCAGGTCAATAATTTGCCTTCAATCCCATGAGTTTTAATGTTGGCTTACAGTCCCTTATGTCACTGGGTCAAAATCCTGGCACTCCCTATGAAACAGAACAATGGGAGCACCTTCACCACACAGACTGCAGCGGTTCAAGAAGGCGGCTCACCACCACCTTCTCAAGGGGCAATTAGGGATGGCCAATAAAAGCTGGCCTTGCCAGCGGCCACATGCCGTGAATGAATTTAAAAAAAGAAACAGAAAAAAATATGGAACCTTATTGAAAGTCTTCTAGAACTCCATAGGTACTACATCCATAGACATTCTGTCTATTACTTAGATTTTTCCTCAAAAAATCAATTAGGTTCGTTAGACATGACTTACCCATGTTAGCTCTCTCTAATCAGCTCACATTTCTCCAAGTGCTCAGTCACTCTGGCCTTAATTATAGATTCTCCACAACAGATGTTAGACGGACAGGTCTATAATTTCCTGGATTCCCTCTCTCACCTTTCTTAAATAAAGGAGATCCATTTGAAACTTTCCAATCTGAAGGGACAGTTCCTGAATTAAGGGCTTTAGAAGATTATGGCTAAAGCCTCTGTAATTTCCTCACCTACTTCCTTTAAAACCTTGGAGTGGAAAATATCAGGTCCTGGGGATTTGTTGGTCTTTAGTGCCATTATTTTCTCTAGTACTTTTTTCTTGCCTACGTTAAACTTAGTGAGTTCCACTTCTTGATTCCTTATTAGTTCCCCTGGAAGGTCAGGTATATGAAAACTGACGCAAAGTAATTATTCATCAAGTTTGCCATTTCCTTATTTGTGATACTACCACCCTCTGTTTTAAACGGCCCACATTATCCTTCTCTACCCTTTTTTCTTGTAATATAATTTTTAAAACTTTTTGTATTAATCTAGATGTGCCTCACAAGTTTCCTTTCATATTCCCCTTTTGCAGCCCTTACTATCTTTGCTGTTCTTTATATCACCCCCCAGTCCCCTGGATCTGCATTCTTTGCACTTTTATATGCTCTTTCCTTTAGTTTTAAGTTACCTATCAGCTCTTTTGTCAACCATGGCTGTTTTATTTGATAAGCAGAGCTACTTCCCCTTTGGGGTATATAGTGGGCCTGTATTAAGCTAAATTCTTTGTTGAACACCTCCCACTGTTCCTTTGTTAACGATAACAGTTTTGACTAATTCGCTGTCGTCAGTTTCTGTCTTATCCCATTAAAGTTAGTCATGCCAAAATCTAGAACCTTAGGCCTAGAAATTCAGGTCATTTGCCCCGGGGGGCGCTAATGGGTCGTTTGCCCCGGGGGGGGGGGGGGGGGGGCGTTAACGGGCCCTAACAATGTTTTGCCTAGGCACGGCGCTGCTAATTTTCACAGGAGTTTAGTGGCGACGGTAACCCATAGCAACCCGCTCCGCTGTGCCGGCGATAACGACGGCATCACTGTGTGCAGCGCCCGATTATCGCCCCAGACCCTAAATTGGGTATCGCCCATAACCTGTACCGGGCGATGCCAACGACAGCTGCAGGGGAAGTGAACCGGGTGGCAGGCCGCTCGAGGTGTGAGAGTTAAAGGGGAGGTGTCGGCCATTGAAAAAAAAGAATCTGTCAGTTTTGCCGAGCGCCCCGTTGGCGATTTGAACGCGGGGTCCGTGCCGCGATGGGTCAGCCCGGCACTCCCGCTTCCCAGTGGTCCAGGGAGACCCATTTCTATACTGTAGAGTTTGAAGCTTGGGCCTTTCCCTTTAATTAAGGGAAGAGCCTCTCCTACATGGCAGCGCTATGCGGCCCAATATGTAGCGCTTGCGTCCCGCTCCCAACGCATCCGCCCTGCTAGCACCCCAGAAAGGATGTGGTGCGCGTTATTTTGCGTTCCACTTCCTTTTGGGGGCAGTAACCCGAAGTTAGCGAGTGGGGCTGGACTAATATTGTAAAAGTATCTTTAATCAATAAGGCTACCCCTCCTCCTCTTCCAGTTTCCTTATCCTTTCTAACCTGGAACATTGAACTTCCAAACATGACCAGCTAGCAGCCTTGTCTCAGTAATAGCCACCATGTCACACCCTCTAAGCTGTATTTGCGGGGCTGGACTAAAATTTATTTCTTAACACCGTGCTGTATGTCTGACCTTCCCACCTCCCCCCACCCCACCACTGTGATGGCTGTCTTTCCCCTCTCCCGATTGCCGGGGACCATCCCCAAGTTTTCCCTCCCACCCAATGGCCATGCTGCCAATTTGGCTGGCTGCCGGGTAGGAAACGGATCCAATAAATGTTAATGGGGTAATGCCGTTAACATCGGCAGGCCCTCTGTATCCCCGGCCTTGTCGGATTCCTTGGCTGGTTTCAGCCTTACCCGCACCTTTCCCGCCTCCCCATAAATATCAGGCCCCTAGAATTTTACAGCACAGAAAGAGGCCATTTGATCCATTGTACTTGTGTCGGCTCTTTGAAAGAGCTGTCCAATTAGCCTCTCTCCCCTGCTCTTTCTCCATACTCCCGCACATTTTCCTCTTCAAGTATTTTCCCAATTCCCTTTTGATGGTTACCATTAAATCTGCTTCCACCACCCTTTCAGACAGTGCATTCCAGATCACAGCAACTCATTGTGTAAAAAAAAATATCTGTAGCAGAAAGCTTATTTTTCGTGGTATATTTGAGTTTATACCTGGGGTAGGAGGTAGGGTTGCGATCTGTAACTGATATCTTTCTGTGGATTGCATTGCTTCACTTCCCAGGCGTTTACTACGAGCCCAATTGCCAAACTAATATTATGAGTCACGCGGTTCTGGTTGTTGGATATGGAAGAAAATCGAGGTTGAATTACTGGATTGTTAAAAACAGGTACGTTGCCCACACCACTCATGTGATTACAACGCTTTAATTCCTCTTGTCAGAGCAACACGTAGGATCTTTATTGTATTTAAAAGCATTGAAGGAAGAATTGGCAACCTTGCTCAGGGAGAAGGTGGTTGGCGGAGAAATGGGAACATTTATCCAGGTGCTTTTGGAGAGTTCTGAGATTGACGTTAAGGCACATTGTTGAGGGGCCAGTTTGTGCAGAGTGAGCGGACCTTGACTCTGCATTTAACCTCATTAAACGTCTTAAACCAGGAGTGACTGATGTTGGGCGCAAGGTGGAGAGGTTCCATTCGGCAGGACTGACATCCTTCAGCTTGATGAGCACATAAATTCATACCAAAATGTAAATTTACTAAGACAAACTATTTCTCAATACATCATTGGAAAATAATATATTTAAAATTGTTGAGCTCTGATTGGTGCCTTGGGTGAGCAAGATGCCCTTTCACCTCCAGGACCTTGAATCCAGCCCAGAAAAGGTAACTAAAGGCATGATTAAAGGGGGTACGCTTGAGGACATTGATGGAGAGGCAGTTAGGAAGATGGAAGAGGGTTTGGGGACAGTGTTCCAGAGTGTGATACTAAGGTGGGTAAATTTGCTAAAACTGAAGGTGGAGCAGAGAGAGAGCGTTGTAAAGGGGGCAGCGTTAGAACACTGAGGGTGTGAGGCAACATAGAGGGAGATGGAGAGGACACAGAGGTAGGGAGAGCTGGGGAAGACACAAGTAGAAGAGCTGAGGCCATGGAGGAATTGTAAACAAAGACGAAGGATTTTGAATTCAGTGCTTGTGAATGGAGGTTGATGAGTACAGGAGTAATATGGGAACACATCCTACTACCTAGTTTTGGCCATGTTTTAATTTGGTCTTGTTAGTGTTAACTTGGAGAACGTTTTCGCTCATCATAACTTTATGTCAGATAATCAATCTGACAGCAACATGGAGGTGGCGAAGTAGAGCTCAGTGTCATCATATGGAAACTACTCCCATCACTAAGGAACAGTAGGTAGATGAGGAAAACGAGAACCATCGATAGGGCATTACTGAAGTGACAGTGTGGGGGAGGGGGGTCGGGGAGGTATCAGGAAAAGCCATTGCAGGAGATGTGTTGGCTACATTGACACAGGTATGCTGACAACCAAGGAAGCATGTTGCCATGGAGATGGACCACAGAGGAGAGATGTTGGAGGGGGACCGTCTGTGTCAAAAGAGGTTGAGGAGGACGAGGGGATACAGCACCCCGACTACAGCCGTAGAAGATGTCATCAGTGACTGACCAGGTTATGGTCTCACTTGTGACTCAGTTCTAAGTGGCCATGGATTCACAGCACAAAACTGCACTTAATTGGCTCAAATTACTCAGAAGCCATAAGGATGGTTGCAGTGAAAAATCCACACGTGATTATAATGGGATTGTGAAATTTCGGAGTCATTATTTGTGTCCTTCTGCGCATATGAGTCTGCCCTGTTTTGGTGTTTCCACGCTCAGTCCAGTTGCTAACACGCCATGTGACACATGCGGGAGTGGAGCCCAACCACGTTCCGCGTGGAGCTCATCATCGTTGGAGCTGCTTCTCGAGATTTAGGATTATCTCCAGAACTTTCGCCTAAAATATCGCCATGATTATTTACACGGACATTTTCGTGGCCTTCTGTGGGAGAGAAAAAAATGGA
Source organism: Pristiophorus japonicus (assembly GCF_044704955.1). Lineage (NCBI taxonomy): Eukaryota > Metazoa > Chordata > Chondrichthyes > Pristiophoridae > Pristiophorus > Pristiophorus japonicus. Next base: position 49,834,840 of record NC_091994.1, on the reverse strand, counting down.
GGTAGGGGAGAGAGAGTCTGGGGGTGGAGGGAGAGAGGTTGGGGGGGGGGGGTGGAAAGAGAGAGACTGGGGGGTGGAAAAGAGAGAGAGACTGGGGAGAGAGAGAGAGAGAGAGAGAAAGAAACTGGGGGGGGGGGGGGCGGCGTTGGGAGAGAGAGACCTTGGGGGGAGAGAGAGGGAGAGAGACGGCAGTGGGGGGAGAGAGAGACTGGGGGGGGAGTGGAGACGGGGGAGGGGGGGGGGCGGGGAGAGAGACTAGGGATGGGAGGGGAGAGAAAAAGACTGGGGGAGAGAGAGTGGGACAGAGGGAGAAGGACTGAAGGGAGAGAGAGAGAGAGAGAGAGAGAGAGAGAGTGAGGGTGGGGGGAAAGAAAGCGATGGGGAGAGAGAGAGAGAGTGAGAGACTTGGCGTGGAGAGAAAGTGTGGGGCAGAGAGAGAGTGAGACTAAGGGGGGAGAGAGAGAGTGGGGGAGAAAGAGGGCCGGGGGGAGAGGTATCGGAGGGGAGAGAGAGAGGAAACTCTGGGAAAACGGATCACATTCTGCCAACCCCACCCCCTTTACACCCTCACCATGTTCTCCCTCTCCTCCCCCTCTCCCTCTTTGATTTCAGTGCGTGTGTGATAAATGACATCGTTGGGGTGGATGAAATCCAGAAGTCACGACACTGTCACTATTCGTTTCATACCCAATAAACCTGTTAATAATCCGTGAACCACACAAAGTGCCCCATCTATGGGGCGGCGGGGGTGGGGTAAGGGCAGGAACTTGGGCTGGAGGAGGGGGGGGTGGGGGCGTCAGGAACCTGAGCTGGGGGGGCAGCAACTTGAGCGGTGGGGCGGGAACTTGGGCTGGGATTTGACTGAAACTTGGGTTGGGAGCATAGAATCATATAAATTTACGCACCAGCCAACAAAGAGCTATCCAGCCTAATCCCACTTTCCAGCTCTTGGTCCGTAGCCCTGTAGGTTACGGCACTTCAGGTGCATATCCAGGTACTTTTTAAATGTGGTGAGAGCTTCTGCATCTACCACCCTCTCAGGCAGTGAGTTCCAGACCCCCACCACCCTCTGGGTGTTGACTTCTGCACTAAGGGAAATAGGTCCTTCCTATGAGATGGGACATTGGACAGGCAGTTTGGGATGAATAAGACAGTTTGGGATGAATAAGACAGGTGTTGCAGCAATATTTTCAATCGCAAATAATGTGATGTAACAATTAATCATTTATTTTTAAATGTTTTCCAGCTATAGCGCTCAATGGGGAAACAAGGGATATATTCTTATGTCCAGAGACAGGAATAACAACTGTGGGATTGCGACACACGCAGTCTTCCCGACCATTTAAGAATGTGAAGGCCTCGTAGGCCGAACCTCTCCAACATTACTGTTGTGTGTGTTCGTTTTCTGTTATTCTAATTACTGTTGATTCATTTTACAGCCTTTAAATAGAATCTCTACCCATCATTTTCTGTGCTGGTGTTAATATAACTTGTCTTGTCCTGGGGCTGAACTTATATCGATAAATGGTCTGAATGAGGAATCCAGCAGACGCTAACTGATTGGAATTGGTTGCTGAACAGGGCGTGTCGATCACATACTCCGTCTGACCACTTCCAAACCAAGCACACTGCCCCCTGCTGACCGCGGCGGTACTTCACCCCTTCGCTGCTTTGAATTGTCGATGTTGTCATTGTTACTGTCTATAGGTGTGATGCCCATGGGCAGCACCAGGGATGGCGAGGCCGGGTTAAATCGCTGGTGTTACCATTTGGATCTGGTGCCTAGAATGTCAAACGGATGTTCTCAACTGAAGTCAACCAGTAAATGCCAAATTCTTACCGTAGTGTCGATGAAGGGAACGGCTCTGTAGATCCTCCAGGTGCCTGCACACTGGCTTATACTTTAAATCTCTGCCCCAGAGAGCTGTGGAGGCTGGGTCATTGATATATTTAAGGCGGAGATGGACAGATTTTTGAGCGATAAAGGGTTATGGGGAGCGGGCAGGGAAGTGGAGCTGAGTCCATGATCAGATCAGCCATGATCTTATTAAATGGTGGAGCAGGCTCAAGGGGCTAGATGGCCTACTCCTGCTCCTATTTCTTATGTTTTTATGTTTATACTACTCTGTACGAACGATCATAAATGTATCATTTAAACAAACAGATGAAAAGTGCTCTGAATTTATTTATTTTATTTACTTTATAGTCAGCTGTGGCTCACTGGGTGGCACTCTTGCTCAGAATTTCATGGGTTCAAGTCCCATTCCAGAGACTTGAGCACAAAATCTAGGCCGACAGTGCAGTGCAGTACTGAAGGAATGCTGAACTTTTGAAGGTGCTCTCATTCAGATGAGGTATTGAGGCCCCGTCTGCCATTGGGTGGATGGAAAGGATCCCATGGTACTTTTGAAGCTGAGCAAGGGAGTTATACCGGTTGTCCTGGCCAATTTTTATCCCTCAATAAATGCCTAAACAGATTACCTGGTCATTATCGCATTGCTGTGTGTGAGAGCTTGCTGTGCGCAAGTGGCTGCTGTGTTTCCTACATTACAACAGTGACTACACTTCAGAAGTACTTAATTGGTTGTGAAGCACTTTGGGATGTCCTGAGGTTATTAAATACACAATATAAAAAAATGCAAGTCTTTTTCTCCATGAAATTGTGTGTGCCACATTATGGTTGCTCATATGTTGGGGAAATTCAGTTTAAAGGAAGCTTGGGGGTGCATCAGTAGTGAGGCTGCCTGTTGTGATACTGAGCCATACAACTGCAGCAAATGGCCTTTTAATGGGGGGAAATGTCCCAAAGCACTTCTCAGAAGCTGAACCAAAATCCTTAGGTTCGATTTCTGGTCTGAGCTGAGTTTGTTGATCTGAGCTGGAATTGCAGTGGGCGAGGGAGATAATAACCTGGACCCGACCCCATTGGACAGTGCCGGTGTGTAGACTGGAGGCATGATTGTGATGACTCTCATTGTTGAATAGCCCGCCGGCACGCTGTTTAGGCACGCACGGAAGGAGTGGTCACACAACTGACATAGTCGGGGCAATTAGCAAACTCACCGACAGGGCAGTAACCTGACTGAACCGACGGTCCCAAAAGGTCGTGAGCAATTGTACAGAGTGAAAGCTTCAGAGTGAATATATAAGGTGGGATTAGTAATGTACACTGAACACCGATAATAAACAGTCCTATAAAACAGTATGTTTGCCCTGATTAACTCTTGCTCCAGAATCATTCCACCAGCATCATGTGGTGAAATACACTGTACGTTGCTAATTGGGTGAGCCATGCATGTTAACGGGGTGGGCCCTGGGTGTTAACGGGGTGGGCCCTGGGTGTTAACGGGGTGGGCCCTGGGTGTTAACGGGGTGGACCCTGGGTGTTAACTGGGTGGGCCCTGGGTGTTAACGGGGTGGGCCCTGGGTGTTAACTGGGTGGGCCCTGGGTGTTAACGGGGTGAGCCCTGGGTGTTAACGGGGTGAGCCCTGGGTGTTAATCAACATCGCTAAAAAAACAGATGAGCTGGTCATTATCACATTGCTGTTTGTGGGAGCTTGCTGTGCGGAAATTGGCTGCCAAATTTCAAAAAGTACATAATTGTCTGTAATGTGCTTTGGGACATCTGGAGATGGTGAAAGACACCTTAGAAATGCATGTCTATCAAGTCTTTTTTTAATAGGGTGGGCCGCGGGTGCTGATGGTGTGGGCCGCGGGTGCTGATGGTGTGGGCCGCGGGTGCTGATGGTGTGGGCCGCGGGTGCTGATGGTGTGGGCCGCGGGTGCTGATGGTGTGGGCCGCGGGTGCTGATGGTGTGGGCCGCGGGTGCTGATGGTGTGGGCCGCGGGTGCTGATGGTGTGGGCCGCGGGTGCTGATGGTGTGGGCCGCGGGTGCTGATGGTGTGGGCCGCGGGTGCTGATGGTGTGGGCCGCGGGTGTTGATGGTGTGGGCCGCGGGTGTTGATGATGTGGGCCGCGGGTGTTGATGATGTGGGCCGCGGGTGTTGATGGTGTGGGCCGCGGGTGTTGATGGTGTGGGCCGCGGGTGTTGATGGTGTGGGCCGTGGGTGTTGATGATGTGGGCTGTGGATGTTGATAATGTGGGCCGTGGTTGTTGATGGTGTGGGCCGTGGGTGTTGATGATGTGGGCTGTGGATGTTGATAATGTGGGCCGTGGTTGTTGATGGTGTGGGCCGTGGATGTTGATGATGTGGGCCGTGGGTGTTGAGAATGTGAGCCGCGGGTGTTGATGGTGTGGGCCGCGGGTGTTGATGGTGTGGGCCGCGGGTGTTGATGGTGTGGGCCGCGGGTGTTGATGGTGTGGGCCGCGGGTGTTGATGGTGTGGGCCGCGGGTGTTGATGGTGTGGGCCGCGGGTGTTGATGGTGTGGGCCGCGGGTGTTGATGGTGTGGGCCGCGGGTGTTGATGGTGTGGGCCGCGGGTGTTGATGGTGTGGGCCGCGGGTGTTGATGGTGTGGGCCGCGGGTGTTGATGGTGTGGGCCGCGGGTGTTGATGGTGTGGGCCGCGGGTGTTGATGGTGTGGGCCGCGGGTGTTGATGGTGTGGGCCGCGGGTGTTGATGGTGTGGGCCGCGGGTGTTGATGGTGTGGGCCGCGGGTGTTGATGGTGTGGGCCGCGGGTGTTGATGGTGTGGGCCGCGGGTGTTGATGGTGTGGGCCGCGGGTGTTGATGGTGTGGGCCGCGGGTGTTGATGGTGTGGGCCGCGGGTGTTGATGTGGTGGGCCGTGGGTGTTGATGGTGTGGGCCGTGGGTGTTGATGGTGTGGGCCGCGGGTGTTGATGATGTGGGCCGTGGATGTTGATAATGTGGGCCGTGGGTGTTGATAATGTGGGCCGTGGGTGTTGATGGTGTGGGCCGTGGATGTTGATAATGTGGGCCGTGGGTGTTGATAATGTGGGCCGTGGGTGTTGATGGTGTGGGCCGTGGGTGTTGATGGTGTGGGCCGTGGGTGTTGATGATGTGGGCCGTGGATGTTGATAATGTGGGCCGTGGGTGTTGATAATGTGGGCCGTGGGTGTTGATGGTGTGGGCTGTGGGTGTTGATGATGTGGGCCGTGGGTGTTGATGATGTGGGCCGTGGATGTTGATGATGTGGGCCGTGGGTGTTGAGAATGTGAGCCGCGGGTGTTGATGTGGTGGGCTGTGGGTGTTGGTGATGTGGGCCGTGGGTGTTGAGAATGTGAGCCGCGGGTGTTGATGTGATGGGCTGTGGGTGTTGATGTGGTGGGCTGACGCATGGCCCCTAGTTTGTGGGATCCTGCTGTGTGGAAAATGACTGCTGCATTTGCCTACATAGCAACTGTCAGTGCTCTTCAAAATAACTCATTGTAGATGAAGTGCTTTGAGATGTGTTGAGGTCCCATATGAAAGCAATTATTGCTGTACATCCACACACGGTAATATATACTTTAGTGGCGCTCACATGGATGTTTGGCACTGTTGGAGTTACACCTCACTGTAATTTCCTTGCTGCTGAATGTTTGCTTGTGCCCGATCTAAGCTGCAATGCAATGAGCTTCTTCAGCTCCGCACAGGGTAATTGCAGACCTTAGTGTGACTTTGAGCCACTTGGACCAGGAAGACCCCGGTTTCAGTCTCCAGTCCGTGACGAGTTACCTGATTTGTGCTGGGACCCTCTTCAGTGAAGTGCTATAATTGACCGGCATATCTGGGTCATAGTGGGGCAATCTGTAAACTCCCAATCTGTATGCAGTAACCCACATAGCAAATACAGGCATTGGACTTCAGTTGAAATCTGGATTGGCCTTAGCTGTGATGCTTCTTGTGGTAAAATAACCTGCTGAAACTAGGGTTGGCCCACCTGACCTTCGCCCCCAGCGAACGTCCATTTCCTGGGGGCAAAGGTTAGAAAAAGGAGGTGGAGACCGGTTACTCTGGGTCTTGGTGCTGTTTATAATACTCCAGGATTTCCAGGGCTGCCCTGTCGGGAGGGGAAGGTGAATTTGGGTCTGCGCCTGTCATATAAGTGAGGCAGGAAAGGGGCATTCTCAGCCCTCTCACCTGAATCAATGAGAGGCCTTGGAGTTAGCACAGGAAGCTGGGATTGGGAACCCTCCTCGGATCACAGGGCCTGGCAGTGAGTTGAAGGCAGGCCCGGAGGTAAGTGGGCCTTTTAAATGTACAGATTTTCTTAGGCCTTGGGGTCTTCAGCAGCAGCCAGACTGCCCCAAGGCCAGTAGCTGGGGCCTGCAGCTCTACTCACCTTTAGTTCACCAGTGCTAGGCCCAGATAGGGGGTGGCCTGAGCCAGGCTAATGGCTCAGGAGAGGAAACTCAGGTGAACCTGGGCCTAGACAACATTTTGAGCACGCTGATCCCGTTTAGCACTGGGGCAGAGGGAGGTCAGGTAAATCTTCGACCTCTTACACTGTTCCAATGAAGCTCAATGTAAGCTCGAGGGACAGAACCTCATCTTTCGATGAGGCACTTTACAGCCTTCCGGATTCAACGTTGAGTTCAACAATTTCAGATCATAACCTCTGCCCCCATTTTTTGGATGACAGCTGTTGATGATTCTGTTATTCCCATTTCATCATCATCATCATCATAGGCAGTCCCTCGAAACGAGGATGACTTGCTTCCACGCCAAAAAAGGATAAGTTCTCAGGTATTCCAATGAAGGACCTAATATTTCAGGCCCTGAACTACATTCTGAAGGGTGGAAGATGCCTGTGCGTGGATTTTTTTAACGTGGAGAGGTCGTTGCACACCAGCCACCACACGGGCTTGACAGAGCTAGGTCTTGGTCCAGTGGCAAGAATTAACCAGGACGACTGGAGACCAGCTCTGCTGCACGGACCTAGTGTGCACACATATCGCAGTGTGGGCTGGCCCGTGCTGCCCCTGGCCCCGAACGTACGTCTCCCCTGGGCCCCGATCACATCCCTCCACAGTCTCTCCCATTTACACCTCCTCTAGACCATCCTTTGTTCCTTTACTTCTTCCATTACCATCTCCTTTTGCCTTGCACCATCATCCCTTTTGTCTTTTAATCACTCCTGCCTTCCACCCTATCAGACCTTCCAGTTTGTTCTTTCCTTCCCTCCCCCCATTCCTTGCCTCTGCACTTGTTTGAAACCTGTAATATATCAAACTTTTTTTCAGTTCTGATGAAGGGTCATTGACCTGAAATGTTAACTTTGTTTAACTCTCCACAGAAGCTGCCTGACCTGCTGAATATTTCGAGCATTTTCTGTTTTTATTTCAGGTAAACCAGCCTGGCTGACTCAATTCATGCATGAAGGTTAGCCAGAGGGGGTACACACGTGAGCTGCCTGCGGAACGCCAGCAAGAGTCTCCATCTTGAGGGGAGGAGGGGAGGAAATAGCAGGGGAGCAAAGAGCTGTAACTTACTGCAACGTGCAACATATTCTGACCTGTAACCTTTCCCATCACTGAATCATTTCTGCGTTGCAAGCCAAACCCCCTGTTGTTTGTGATTGAAATAAAGCAGGCTGTATTTAAATCACAAAGGAGTTCCAGGAAGTTTACTCGTGCGGGGAATTCCAGGCCTGCAGTACTGGAGAAATCCAGAGATCAGTAACCGGTGAAAGCCACACCCACCAGTTTGTTCATCTCAAACCCCCTTCCACTCTTTGTTCAACACTCCCAACCAGACTGGTTCTGAACATTACATTTCTGTTGTTAAGCACTTGTTAAATTTGGTCACTAAGGAACAGTTCACCTTCCATAAGGAAGTTAAACGGGTAGCCTCAGGGAAGTTGACCCAGTTTATCAAGGTGGGTTTGCCAAGTTGTGGTGGTGGTTGAAGAACAGCCTACCATGTCCTCTCCTTTGGAGCTCCAGTGCCACCTTGTGGTGTGAATAATCCGCCACCAAAACCACCCACCAGAGATGGTTCCTGGGGCATCTTTCCTGGAAAAGCGTTGTGTCCATGCTTTTAATTTTGTCCACGGCTCGGCTTCAGCGACAACAATGTGACTTTGTTCCACCGTCTATTCAACTGTTACTGACTCTGTCCTGCACTATAAACGGAACTAGGTCCAGACAAACGGCATTAAACCCAAGCTTGGATAATAACATCTCTTGATTCCACATTATAATAATTTTAAAAAGCTCTCAACTCACTTATAGCCAATAGATTTTAGTATAATTAAATGAAACATAGAAACATAGAAAATGGGTGCAGGAGTAGGCCATTTGGCCCTTCGAGTCTGCACCACCATTCAATGTGATCATGGCTGATCATGCAACTTCAATATCCCATTCCTGCTTTCTCTCCATACCCCTTGATCCCTTTAGCCATATGGGCCACATCTAACTCCCTTTTGAATATATATAACGAACTGGCCTCAACAACTTTCTGTGGTAGAGAACTCCACAGGTTGACAATTCTCTGAGTGAAGAATTTTCTCCTCATCTCGGTCCTAAATGGCTTACTCTTTATCCTTAGACTGTGACCCCTGGCTCTGGACTTCCCCAACATCGGGAACATTCTTCCTGCATCTAACCTGTCCAATCCCGTCAGAATTTTACATGTTTCTATGAGATCCCCTCTCATTCTTCTAAATTCCAGTGAATATAAGCCTAATTGATCCAATCTTTCTTCATATATCAGTCCTGCCATCCCAGGAATCAGTCTGGTAAACCTTCGCCGCACTCCCTCAATAGCAAGAATATCCTTCCTCAGATTAGGAGACCAAAACTGTACACAGTATTCAAGGTGTGGCCTCACCAAGGCCTTGTACAACTGCAGCAAGATCTCGCTGTTCCTATACTCAAATCCCCTAGCTATGAAGGCCAACATGCCATTTGCTGCCTTCATCGCCTGCTGTACCTGCATGCCAACTTTCAATGACTGATGTACCATGACACCCAGGTCTCGTTGCACCTCCCCTTTTCCTAATCTGCCACCATTCAGATAATATTCTGCCTTCCTGTTTTTGCCACCAAAGTGGATAACCTCACATTTATCCACATTATACTGTATCTGCCATGCATTGGCCCACTCACCTAACCTGTCCAAGTCACCCTGCAACCTCTTAGCATCCTCCTCACAGCTCACACTGCCATCCAGCTTAGTGTCATCTGCACACTTGGAGATATTACATTCAATTCCTTCGTCTAAATCATTAATGTATATTGTAAATAGCTGGGGTCCCAGCACTGAACCTTGCGATACCCCACTAGTCACTGCCTGCCATTCTGAAAAGGACCCGTTTATTCCTACTCTTTGCTTCCTGTCTGCCAACCAGTTCTCTATCCACATCAATACATTACCCTCAATACCATGTGCTGTAATTTTGCACACTAATCTCTTGTGTGGGACCTTGTCAAAAGCCTTTTGAAAGTCCAAATACACCACATCCACTGGTTCTCCCTTGTCCACTCTACTAGTTACATCCTCAAAAAATTCTAGAAGATTTGTCAAGCATGATTTCCCTTTCATAAATCCATGCTAATTTGGACCGATCCTATCACTGCTTTTTAAATGCACTGCTATTACATCTTTAATAATTGATTCCAACATTTTCCCCACTATCGATGTCAGGCTAACCGGTCTATAATTCCCTGTTTTCTCTCTCCTTTTTTAAAAAGTGGGGTTACATTCGTTACCCTCCAATTCATAGGAACTGATCCAGAGTCTATAGAATGTTGGAAAATGACCAACAATGCATCCATTATTCCTAGGGCCACTTCCTTAAGTACTCTGGGATGCAGACTATCAGGCCTTGGGGATTTATCGGCCTTCAATCCCAACAATTTCCCGAACACAATTTCCTGACTAATGAGGATTTCCTTCAGTTCCTCCTTCTCGCTAGACCCTCGGTTCCCTAGTATTTCCGGAAGGTTATTTGTGTCTTTCTTAGTGAAGACAGAACCAAAGTATTTGTTCAATTGGTCTGCCATTTCTTTGTTCCCCATTATAAATTCACCTGATTCTGACTGTAAAGGACCTACATTTGTCTTCACTAATCTTTTTCTCTTCACATATCGATAGAAGCTTACATGCACAGTGGTAGCACTCTCATTTTTGAGTCAGGTGGTCATAGGTTCAAGTCCCACTCCGGAGACTCGAGCATAAAATCTAGGCTCATATTCCAGTGCAGTGCTGAGGGAGCGCCGCACTGATGGAGGTGCCGTCTGCCCTTTCAGTTGGACATAAAAGATCCCAGGGCATTATTTTTATGAACAGGGGAGTTCTCCCTGTGATCCCTTAACCAACATCACTACAACAGATTATCCAGTCATTTATATTACTGTAGTTTGTGGGAGTTTGCTGTGTTTAAATTCACTACCGCATTTCTTCCATGACACCAGTGTTTACACTTCTAAAGTTCTTCATTGGCTGTAAAACGTTTGGGGTGTCCTGAGGTTGTGAAAGATGCTATATAAATGCAGTCTTTCCTTGTTGGGGTGGTGTGATTTTGTTTTGCTAAGTTACTATCAATGAATAGGAACAGGAGTAGGTCATTTAACCCCTCGAGCTTGTTCCGTCATTCAGTGAGTTCATGGCTGATCTGTGACCTAACTCCATATACCTGCTTTTCCCCCCTATCCTTTAATATCAATCTCAGATTTAAAACTATCAATTGACCCACTATTAACATCCATTTTCTGAAGAGTTCCATACTTCTACCATCCTTTGCATGTACAAGTGTTTCCTAACTTCATTCCTGAAAGGTCTGGCTGTAATTTTTAGGCTATAACCCTCTAGTCCTAGATTCCCCAACCAGCGGAAATAGTTTTTCTCAATCTACCCTAGAAATTCCCCTTAATATCTTGAAAACTTCAATCAAATCACCTCTTACTCTTCTAAATTCCAAGGAATACATTCCTAGGGGGGAGAAATTGGGTGCATTTGCACCTCCCGCTAATGACGCCCGCTAAATTTGGCGGCAGTTTAGTGGCGACGCTACGGCATTGCTCCCTGATCTCCTGTGCCCGGAGATCGTGATGTCATCGCCCCGTTAGTGCCCGGCCCCTAAATCGGGCATCGCCCCCTGAGGCCGCGCCGGGTGATGACAGCGGCAGCTTTAGGGGACGCGCTACCGGGGCCAAAGTTAAAGGGGAGGTGGCCGGCTGCTGCGAGACAAATGGCGTCGTATTTGTTGCTGCTCCGGTGGCACTTTGGTTGCGGGGTCGGTGCCGCGCTCGCTCAGCTCGGCCCTCTGCTCGAGTGCTGGGCTGATCACACGGCACCCCCGCTCCCCGGTGGTCCAGGTAGATGGGTCGTTCTTTGGCAGAATATGCAGCTTGGGCCCTTCCCGTTAATTGAGGGATGAGGCCCCTCGGACACGGCAGCGCTGCACGGCCCAGTGTGCAACGCTGCTGAGCCGTCTGTCCCATTACCGCCCCAGGAGGGAAGTGCAGCGCTAACCCGAATTTAGTGAACAGGGCAGGACTTCCGTGCCTGGCGCAAAATGTACCGCCTCCCGAATGTTACTGCCCCCATCAGGGTGATAATGAATTTATAGCTCTAGATATTGTAATCTCTCTTCGTAATTTAATACTTGGTTCCAGGTATCATTCTGTGCTCCCTCCAAGGCCAATATATCCTCCCTAAGGTGTGGTGCCCAGAGCTGCTCACAGTGCTCCAGGTGTGGTCTAACCAGGGCTTTGTATAGCAGCAGCATCACTTCTAGCCCCTTGTATTTTAGTCCTCCAGATGTAAAGGCCAGCATTCTTTTAGCCTTTTTGATTATTTTTTTCACCAGTCCATGATCTATAATGATCTTTAATGATCGATATACATGGACCCCTAAGTCTCTTTGGGCCTCCACTGATTCCAGTTTTTCATCATTCAGAAAATACTCTGATCTATCCTTTTTAGGTCCAAAGTGGACGACCCCACACTTGCATCCTCTTCTGCAGTTTTTAGTGTTGGTTTTGTGGATTGGTGCTTTTATGTCGTATGACATCTCTCGGTCCACTCCTTTAAGCGAGGTGCTAACCCACATGGGCCGGTGCTGCTGCTAAAACATTGTCAGAGAAATGCAACACCGATGTGGCAAGTGTTTGCGATGAATGTTGAAAAGTAATTTCCAACGCACATTCTTCAGCAGTTTAGTTTCGTGCATTGGGAATTACAATCATCACACACTGCAATCATTAAAAATAAAGCGCAGTGCAACAACCAAACTGGTTTGCAGACAGAAGTAGATCGATAAACATTGTTCTCCCAGGTGGAGTAAACTGAGAGCTTCCAGTTTGAGGTTTGCAAAGTGACTCCGCATGTCCCTGTGGGATGCTGCATGCTCTGATACACACAATGTGGCTTCCTCAGAAACATTGCAACGTTCACCACTAGCACAGAAACAATCAGTTTTCAAAGTTGCTGAAACTAACTGGGGATTACAATCCAGAAACCGAGCAGTGCCTACATTATACATCAATGTGGGGCGGGGTAACAAAATCCTAAATAAAGCGATTTCAGCTTCATTTTTACAGATTGAGTAACAGTCATCACCGCCCCCTATCCTATTACAAAACTCTGCACATGCTTTGACAGGAATGATGAGTTAAAGACATATCAGGAAACAGTTTCCTTATTTCAACAACTCAGCTGTAACCGGTCTTGGAGACAATACATCCTCACAGGAGGCAGCAGCCAGGGCTGCTCAATAACCTTCCGTTCAGGAAAACAGGAGGATTTTAAAGTCATTTATTTGTGAGATGTAACTTCTTTCGAGACAAGCACTAAATAAATACATCTGTATCTTCAACTTTCAAAAATAAAAGCTCCTCTTAAAACTATTTCTGCCTCAAGTTTGTGCCCCACCAACAGTGGGGGAAGTAACGTGTGATTGATAGTGACAGCCTCCACACCAGCCCTCCAACTTCACTCATGCTCCCTAACTGGATCAGCTTGGGTCTGACAGTCTCCAATTGCTCTCCAGCTGATAGTCTAACAGCTTAGGAACCAACCGGCCATTCAGCCCCTCGAGCCTCTTCTGCCATACAATTAGATCATGGCTGATCTGTACCTCAACTCCATTTACCCGCCTTTGATCCATATCCCTTGATACCCTTACCTAACAAAAATCCATCCCATCGATCTTAGTCTTGAACATTTCCATTGGCCCAGCATCCACATCCTTTTAGGGCTGGGAATTCCAGATTTCCACTACCCTTTGTGTGAAAAATTACTTCCTGAATTCACTCGTAAATGATGTTTAATGTTATGCTCTCTTGTTCTGGATTCCTCCACCAGAGCAAATAATTGCTCTGTATCTACCCTATCAAATCACTTTATCATTTCAAACATCTCGATCAGATCACACGTCCAACTGTCTAAACTCAAGAGAAGTTTATACAATCTGTCCTCATAGTTTAACCCTTTCAGTCCCGGTACCATTCTAGTGAAGGCCAACATACTCTTCCTGAGGTGCGGTGCCAGAACTGAGCCCTGTACCCCAGAGGACCATGGCTCAATACAATTGAAGCCTCACTTACACCCCTCCGTGAGATAAAGGCCAACATTCCATTAGCATTTTTGATTACTTTTTGTACACTACTGGCCTTGCCTTCAGATAGATATAGTTGGCTGACACAAACTCAAAACCTTTTGAGAAAATGTAATTCTTCTTGTGAAATGGTAACACGTCGAATCATGGCTTGAGGTGATGCGTGCCAGCTGAAAATACTAACGGCTGCCACAAACAGCCCAGCAAGTCACATCAGTGTGTGTGGTCTCCTCATATACGGTGGCGATGGACAAGGTTTAATTGTAGCTGTGGTCCACTGGATCACAGAAAGGTTTGGCTGTGTGCTCTATCGGGCTGGGTGTAGCAGTTTGGTTTTGCTCTGTAAAAATCTCTCATTACTTGCTGGTCTGAGAATGAATGAATTGCATGTGCTTTTCCTAGCCTCAGTCCTAATGGATGGGATTTCTATTATTAACTAGTTCAATCATAGTTACGTCCATTTGATAGGACAGAAAAGTTTGGAATCCCACTTCTGAATTTATTTATAGTTTGTGATTTTTCTCCTCACATTTTCTCCCCCATCCACCCCCCCCCCCCCCCACCCCCGCACGATGATGCCGACTCGTTTCACGGGCACCAACTTCACTCCTTCACACCTTAATGACCATTCTTCACGTGTGAGCCTCGACATTGAATGTCAGTGGTTCAATCAACCGGGTGGGGGGGAGCGGTGTTATGCTTATAATAAATGTTCAGACCGACTACTGTGTGTAATGAGCAAGTGTGACCTTAGCTCCTTTATTGTAGTTCCAGAGTGCAGGTACTCGTGGGTGGCCTGCTTATATACTGTGCTCCCAAGGGATGCTGGGATTCCTTGGAACTCGAACAGGGAGGCCCTTTGGTGGTCAGGTGTGATGCAGGTTACAAAGGGTTAAATACATAACATCACTCCCCCGTGAAGTCAACAGTACACTTATTTACAGGGTGAGACGATCTGGGGCTTTGCACTCCCTTGTCGATCGTCTCGGTACAAATGCTGGTGTGGGTGGGTTGGTCAGTTCTTCACTGGGCTGTTAGGCAGCCAGCCTTGCTGGGCTACTGGGGATGATGAGTTCTGTTTCGTGGTCAACTATGATGGCAGTTGCCACTTGTGTGCGTGTTGGAAGGTCAAAGTTGGTGGTGTCCTCTTCAGGTTGTACGTTGCTGTTGGTGAACCGCAGTTTAATTTGGTCCAAGTGTTTTCTGTGCGTTTATCCATTGGTCAGTTTGACCTGAAATACCCTACTCCCCTCTTTGGTTGTGACCGTGTCAGCAAGCCATTTGGGACCATGTCCATAATTGAGCACAAACACAGGATCATTGATCTCAATATCGCATGACAAGTTTGCGCGGTCATGGTAAACACTTTGTTGATGCCGCTTGTCCTCCACGTGATCATGTAGATCAGGGTGGACCAGAGAGACCCTTGTTTTAAGCGCCATTTTCATGAGCAGCTCAGCTGGGGTAATCCTGGTGAGTGAGTGGGGTCTGGTCCGGTAGCTGAGCAGTACTCGGGACAACCGGGTCTGCAGGGAGCCTTCCGACACGCGTTTCAAGCGTTTCTGAACTGCCCATTCTGCCTGGCCGTTGGATGCGGGCTTGAACGGCGCAGATGTGACTTGTTTGATCCCGTTGCAGGTCATGAATTCTTTGAATTTGGCACTGGTGCAGCACGGCCCATTGCCGCTGACTAGGACATCAGGCAGGCTGTGCGTGGCAAACATAGCTCGTAAACTTTCAATGGTGGCTGCGGACGTGCTTACAGACATTATTGCACATTCAATCCATTTTGAGTAAGCATCCACAACCAAAAATATTTTGCCTCGGAATGGGCCCGCGTAGTCTACATGGATCTTCGACCACTGTTTTGATGGCCAGGACCACAAACTTAGTGGTGCCTCTCTGGGTGCATTGCTCAACTGAGAGCAAGTGTTGCACTGGCGCACATATGACTCTAAATCTGAGTTGATGCCCGGCCACCACACATGGGATCTATGGCTTTCATCCTCACGATGCCTGGGTGGGTGCTGTGCAGTTCATAAATTAATGTGTCTCTGCCTTTCTTGGGCAAGATTACCCAAAAGACAGTTCACCTGCAGGAACAGCTCATCTTTGTGTCTGTGGAATGGATTAATCGCTTCCTGCATCTCCACTGGGACACTGGACCAGCTCCCATGGAGGACACAGTTTTTTTTACCAGGGACAGTACAGGATCCTGGCTGGTCCAGATCCTGGTCTGGTGGGCCGTAACGGGGGATTTTTCATTATTAAATGCCTCCATGACCATGAGCAAGTCCGCTGGCTATGCTATTTCCACCCTGGTGGTGGGCAATGGCAGCCAACTGTGAGCATCTGCGCAGTTCTCTGTACCCGGTCTGTGGCGGATTACATAGTTGTATGCCGACAGCGTGAGCGCCCATCTTTGGATGCGGGCAGAGGCATTGGTATCAATCCCTTTGCTCTCCGAGAATAGCGATATGAGCGGCTTGTGGTCAGGTTCAAGCTCGAACTTGAGGCCAAACAAGTACTGGTGCATTTTTTTTACCCCGTAAACACATGCCAGAGCCTCTTTTTCAACCATGCTGTAGACCCTTTCGGCCTTGGACAAACTCCTGGATGCATACGCAACTGGTTGCAAAATTCCCGATTCATTAGGCTGTTGTAACACACACCCGACCCCGTATGACGAGGCATCGCAAGCTAACACTAATTATTTACATGGGTTATACAGGACAAGCAGTTTGTTAGAACACAGTAAATTTCTGGCTTTCTTTAAGGCAGCCTCTTATGAATTCCCCCATACCCATTCATCTCCCTTGCACAGTAGCGCATGCAGGGGTTCTAGCAGGGTGCTTAACCCAGGTAGGAAATTACTGAAATAGTTAAGGAGCCCCAGGAACAACCGCAGCTCCGTCACATTCTGTGGTCGCGGTGCGTTCTTGATGGCCTCCGTCTTGGCGTCGGTGGGTCCGATGCTGTCTGCTGCGATTCTCCTTCCTAAGAATTCGACGCCCTGTGCCAGGAAAACACACTTCGAGCGTTTCAACCTGAGCCCCACGCGATCCAACCGACTAAGAACCTCCTTCAGATTCTTCAAGTGCTTCATGGTGTCCCGACCTGTAACCAATATGTCGTCCTGGAAGACCACTGTGCAAGAAACCGACTGTAGCAGGCTTTCCATGTTCCGCTGGAAGATTACTGCAGTCGACCAAATCCCGAACGGGCACCGGTTGTAAATAAACAGACCTTTGTGCGTGTTGGCCTTTCAAAGACTCCTCCAGCTCCTACGTCATGTAGACCGAGGTCAGGTCCAGCTTGGTGAATGTCTTCCCTCCAGCCAGAGTCGTGAAGAGGTCGTCTGCCTTGGGTAGCGGGTACTGGTCCTGCAGCGAAAAACGGTTAATTGTTACTTTATAGTCCCCGCAAATTCTAACCATACCGTCCTCCTTGAGTACCGGAACAATCGGACTGGCCCAGACGCTGAATTCCACCGGCGTGATGATGCCTTCACGTTGCAGCCTGTGCAGCTCGATTTCCACTTTTTCACGCATCATGTACGGTACCGCACGAGCCTTGTGGTAGATGGGTCGCGTACCGGGAACCGAATGGATGTGCACTTTCGCCCCCGAGAAGCTTCCAATGCCTGGCTCAAATAACGAATGGAATTTGCTTAGAACATGGGTACATGCGGTGTCGTCGACTGACGAGAGTGCTCGGATGTCGTCCCAATTCCAGCGGATTTTCCCCAGCCAGCTTCTGCCAAACAACGTGGGGCCATCCCCGGCACAATCCACAGCGGGAGTTCGTGTACTGCTCCGTCATAGGAGACTTTGACTTCTGCACTGCCAATGACAGGGATTAGTTCCTTTGTGTAAGTCCTTAGTTTGGTGTGAATGGGGCTGAGCTTGGGCCTGTGTGCCTTCACTTTCAAATCACTTTATCATTTCAAACATCTCGATCAGATCACACGTCCAACTGCCTAAACTCAAGAGAAGTTTATACAACCGGTCCTCATAGTTTAACCCTTTCTGCCCCGGTGCCATTCTCGTGAAGGCTAACATTCCCTTCCTGAGGTGCAGTGCCCCGAACTGAGATTGGGGAAATCATCATTGATTGTTTTTCGCACCCACAACAGCCCAGCAAACGGTGCCTCACTGAGACTGGGAGGAGAACATCAGCCAGGGTTCCCACACCTGATCACTTTTCAGTGACTCCTGCTGGACAGGACCTGGCTCGACGGACATACCTTCCCCCCTGTTATGTATTTAACCCCTTGTAACCTGCATCACACCTGTCCACCAGAGGGCCTACCTTTTCGAGTCCCAAGGGATCCCAGCATCCCTTGGGAGCACAGTATATAAGCAGGCCACCCACGAGATACCTGCACTCTGGAACTACAATAAAGGAGCTAAGGTCACACTTGCTCATTACACACAGTAGTCGGTCTGAACATTTATTATGAGCATAACAATTGGCGAAGAGGTAACGAACAACTGCGCGAAAATGCAAAGAACAGTCGGCATCCTGGAGAAGTTCTCAGAGAGCAACGACTGGGAGGCCTTCGTGGAGAGACTTGACCAATACTTCATGGCCAATGAGCTGGAAGGGGACGAGAACACGACCAAAAGAATGGCGATCCTCCTAACTGTCTGTGGGGCAAGAACCTATGGCCTCATGGCCCCAGCTAAACCAACAGAGAAATCCTACGAAGAACTGTGTACGCTGGTCCGGGAGCACCTAAATCCTAAGGAAAGCGCTTTGATGGCGAGATACCGGTTCTACACGTGTCAACAATTGGAGGGCCAGGAAGTGGCGAGCTACGTCACCGAACTAAGGTGCCTTGTAGGACATTGTGAGTTTGAGGGATTACTAGAACAAATGCTCAGAGACTTTTTTGTACTGGGCATCGGACATGAGACAATCCTTCGCAAACTGTTGACTGTAGAAACTCCGAGTCTGAGTAAAGCCATAACAATAGCCCAGGCATTTATGTCCACCAGCGACAACACCAAGCAGATTTCACAGAGCAAAGAAGTTTCGGCCAGTACATCGGTTTTGAGCAGAAATGTACAGGGCAGAACATACACGCCGGCTGCTGTGACCCAACCTCAATTGACCCAGAGTCTGCCATCATCTGTTAATGTGAGGCAGTTAACACCCTGTTGGCGCTGCGGGGGTGATCATCGGCCCCATCGATGCCGCTTTAAGTATGATGCATGCAATGGCTGCAGAACAATGGGACACCTCCAACGAATGTGCAGGCGAGCTGCAAACGCTGCAAACCCTGCAAACCACCATGTTGCAGAGGAAGATCAATCCACAGTGGATCAGACGGAATTGGAGACTCATACAGAGGAGGCAGAGTTGTACGGGGTACACACGTTCACAATGAAATGCCCACCAATAATGTTGAAAGTTGAACTGAACGGTATTCCAGTGTCAAGGGAGCTGGACACGGGGGCAAGCCAATCCATAATGAGTAAAACGGCATTCAACAACTGTGGGGGAAGAAGGCACACAGGCCCAAGCTCAGCCCCATTCACACCAAACTAAGGACTTACACAAAGGAACTAATCCCTGTCATTGGCAGTGCAGAAGTCAAAGTCTCCTATGATGGAGCAGTACACGAACTCCCGCTGTGGATTGTGCCGGGGATGGCCCCACGTTGTTTGGCAGAAGCTGGCTGGGGAAAATCCGCTGGAATTGGGACGACATCCGAGCTCTCTCGTCAGTCGACGACACCGCATGTACCCATGTTCTAAGCAAATTCCATTCGTTATTTGAGCCAGGCATTGGAAGCTTCTCGGGGGCGAAAGTGCACATCCATTCGGTTCCCGGTACGCGACCCATCTACCACAAGGCTCGTGCGGTACCGTACATGATGCGTGAAAAAGTGGAAATCGAGCTGCACAGGCTGCAACGTGAAGGCATCATCACGCCGGTGGAATTCAGCGTCTGGGCCAGTCCGATTGTTCCGGTACTCAAGGAGGACGGTATGGTTAGAATTTGCGGGGACTATAAAGTAACAATTAACCGTTTTTCGCTGCAGGACCAGTACCCGCTACCCAAGGCAGACGACCTCTTCACGACTCTGGCTGGAGGGAAGACATTCACCAAGCTGGACCTGACCTCGGTCTACATGATGTAGGAGCTGGAGGAGTCTTTGAAAGGCCAACACGCACAAAGGTCTGTTTATTTACAACCGGTGCCCGTTCGGGATTTGGTCGACTGCAGTAATCTTCCAGCGGAACATGGAAAGCCTGCTACAGTCGGTTTCTTGCACAGTGGTCTTCCAGGACGACATATTGGTTACAGGTCGGGACACCATGAAGCACTTGAAGAATCTGAAGGAGGTTCTTAGTCGGTTGGATCGCGTGGGGCTCAGGTTGAAACGCTCGAAGTGTGTTTTCCTGGCACAGGGCGTCGAATTCTTAGGAAGGAGAATCGCAGCAGACAGCATCGGACCCACCGACGCCAAGACGGAGGCCATCAAGAACGCACCGCGACCACAGAATGTGACGGAGCTGCGGTTGTTCCTGGGGCTCCTTAACTATTTCAGTAATTTCCTACCTGGGTTAAGCACCCTGCTAGAACCCCTGCATGCGCTACTGTGCAAGGGAGATGAATGGGTATGGGGGAATTCATAAGAGGCTGCCTTAAAGAAAGCCAGAAATTTACTGTGTTCTAACAAACTGCTTGTCCTGTATAACCCATGTAAATAATTAGTGTTAGCTTGCGATGCCTCGTCATACGGGGTCGGGTGTGTGTTACAACAGCCTAATGAATCGGGAATTTTGCAACCAGTTGCGTATGCATCCAGGAGATTGTCCAAGGCCGAAAGGGTCTACAGCATGGTTGAAAAAGAGGCTCTGGCATGTGTTTACGGGGTAAAAAAAATGCACCAGTACTTGTTTGGCCTCAAGTTCGAGCTTGAACCTGACCACAAGCCGCTCATATCGCTATTCTCGGAGAGCAAAGGGATTGATACCAATGCCTCTGCCCGCATCCAAAGATGGGCGCTCACGCTGTCGGCATACAACTATGTAATCCGCCACAGACCGGGTACAGAGAACTGCGCAGATGCTCACAGTCGGCTGCCATTGCCCACCACCGGGGTGGAAATAGCATAGCCAGCGGACTTGCTCATGGTCATGGAGGCATTTAATAATGAAAAATCCCCCGTTACGGCCCACCAGACCAGGATCTGGACCAGCCAGGATCCTGTACTGTCCCTGGTAAAAAAAACTGTGTCCTCCATGGGAGCTGGTCCAGTGTCCCAGTGGAGATGCAGGAAGCGATTAATCCATTCCACAGACACAAAGATGAGCTGTTCCTGCAGGTGAACTGTCTTTTGGGTAATCTTGCCCAAGAAAGGCAGAGACACATTAATTTATGAACTGCACAGCACCCACCCAGGCATCGTGAGGATGAAAGCCATAGATCCCATGTGTGGTGGCCGGGCATCAACTCAGATTTAGAGTCATATGTGCGCCAGTGCAACACTTGCTCTCAGTTGAGCAATGCACCCAGAGAGGCACCACTAAGTTTGTGGTCCTGGCCATCAAAACAGTGGTCGAAGATCCATGTAGACTACGCGGGCCCATTCCGAGGCAAAATATTTTTGGTTGTGGATGCTTACTCAAAATGGATTGAATGTGCAATAATGTCTGTAAGCACGTCCGCAGCCACCATTGAAAGTTTACGAGCTATGTTTGCCACGCACAGCCTGCCTGATGTCCTAGTCAGCGGCAATGGGCCGTGCTGCACCAGTGCCAAATTCAAAGAATTCATGACCTGCAACGGGATCAAACAAGTCACATCTGCGCCGTTCAAGCCCGCATCCAACGGCCAGGCAGAATGGGCAGTTCAGAAACGCTTGAAACGCGTGTCGGAAGGCTCCCTGCAGACCCGGTTGTCCCGAGTACTGCTCAGCTACCGGACCAGACCCCACTCACTCACCAGGATTACCCCAGCTGAGCTGCTCATGAAAATGGCGCTTAAAACAAGGGTCTCTCTGGTCCACCCTGATCTACATGATCACGTGGAGGACAAGCGGCATCAACAAAGTGTTTACCATGACCGCGCAAACTTGTCATGCGATATTGAGATCAATGATCCTGTGTTTGTGCTCAATTATGGACATGGTCCCAAATGGCTTGCTGACACGGTCACAACCAAAGAGGGGAGTAGGGTATTTCAGGTCAAACTGACCAATGGATAAACGCACAGAAAACACTTGGACCAAATTAAACTGCGGTTCACCAACAGCAACGTACAACCTGAAGAGGACACCACCAACTTTGACCTTCCAACACGCACACAAGTGGCAACTGCCATCATAGTTGACCACGAAACAGAACTCATCATCCCCAGTAGCCCAGCAAGGCTGGCTGCCTAACAGCCCAGTGAAGAACTGACCAACCCACCCACACCAGCATTTGTACCGAGACGATCGACAAGGGAGTGCAAAGCCCCAGATCGTCTCACCCTGTAAATAAGTGTACTGTTGACTTCACGGGGGAGTGATGTTATGTATTTAACCCTTTGTAACCTGCATCACACCTGACCACCAAAGGGCCTCCCTGTTCGAGTTCCAAGGAATCCCAGCATCCCTTGGGAGCACAGTATATAAGCAGGCCACCCACGAGTACCTGCACTCTGGAACTACAATAAAGGAGCTAAGGTCACACTTGCTCATTACACACAGTAGTCAGTCTGAACATTTATTATAAGCATAACACCGCCCCCCCCCCCCCCCACCTGGTTGATTGAACCACTGACATTCAATGTCGAGGCTCACACGTGAAGAATGGTCATTAAGGTGTGAAGGAGTGAAGTTGGTGCCCGTGAAATGAGTCGGCATCATCGTGCGGGGGTGGGGGGGGGGGGTGGATGGGGGAGAAAATGTGAGGAGAAAAATCACAAACTATAAATAAATTCAGAAGTGGGATTCCAAACTTTTCTGTCCTATCAAATGGACGTAACTATGATTGAACTAGTTAATAATAGAAATCCCATCCATTAGGACTGAGGCTAGGAAAAGCACATGCAATTCATTCATTCTCAGACCAGCAAGTAATGAGAGATTTTTACAGAGCAAAACCAAACTGCTACACCCAGCCCGATAGAGCACACAGCCAAACCTTTCTGTGATCCAGTGGACCACAACTACAATTAAACCTTGTCCATCGCCACCGTATATGAGGAGACCACACACACTGATGTGACTTGCTGGGCTGTTTGTGGCAGCCGTTAGTATTTTCAGCTGGCACGCATCACCTCAAGCCATGATTCGACGTGTTACCATTTCACAAGAAGAATTACATTTTCTCAAAAGGTTTTGAGTTTGTGTCAGCCAACCATATCTATCTGAAGGCAAGGCCAGTAGTGTACAAAAAGTAATCAAAAATGCTAATGGAATGTTGGCCTTTATCTCACGGAGGGGTGTAAGTGAGGCTTCAATTGTATTGAGCCATGGTCCTCTGGGGTACAGGGCTCAGTTCTGGCACCGCACCTCAGGAAGGGTATGTTGGCCTTCACTAGAATGGTACCGGGACTGAAAGGGTTAAACTATGAGGACAGATTGTATAAACTTCTCTTGAGTTTAGGCAGTTGGACGTGTGATCTGATCGAGATGTTTGAAATGATAAAGTAATTTGATAGGGTAGATACAGAGCAATTATTTGCTCTGGTGAAGGAATCCAGAACAAAAGGGCATAACATTAAACATCATTTACGAGTGAATTCAGGAAGTAATTTTTCACACAAAGGGTAGTGGAAATCTGGAATTCCCAGCCCTAAAAGGATGTGGGTGCTGGACCAATGGAAATGTTCAAGACTAAGATATATGGATTTTTGTTAGGTAAGAGTATCAAGGGATATGGATCAAAGGCGGGTAAATGGAGTTGAGGTACAGATCAGCCATGATCTAATTGTATGGCAGAAGAGGCTCGAGGGGCTGAATGGCCGGTTGGTTCCTAAGCTGTTAGACTATCAGCTGGAGAGCAATTGGAGACTGTCAGACCCAAGCTGATCCAGTTAGGGAGCATGAGTGAAGTTGGAGGGCTGGTGTGGCGGCTGTCACTATCAATCACACGGTACTTTCCCCACTGTTGGTGGGGCACAAACTTGAGGCAGAAATAGTTTTAAGAGGAGCTTTTATTTTTGAAAGTTGAAGATACAGATGTATTTATTTAGTGCTTGTCTCGAAAGAAGTTACATCTCACAAATAAATGACTTTAAAATCCTCCTGTTTTCCTGAACGGAAGGTTATTGAGCAGCCCTGGCTGCTGCCTCCTGTGAGGATGTATTGTCTCCAAGACCGGTTACAGCTAAGTTGTTGAAATAAGGAAACTGTTTCCTGATATGGCTTTAACTCATCTTTCCTGTCAAAGCATGTGCAGAGTTTTGTAATAGGATAGGGGGCGGTGATGACTGTTACTCAATCTGTAAAAATGAAGCTGAAATCGCTTTATTTAGGATTTTGTTACCCCGCCCCACATTGATGTATAATGTAGGCACTGCTCGGTTTCTGGATTGTAATCCCCAGTTAGTTTCAGCAACTTTGAAAACTGATTGTTTCTGTGCTAGTGGTGAACGTTGCAATGTTTCTGAGGAAGCCACATTGTGTGTATCAGAGCACACAGCATCCCACAGGGACATGCGGAGTCACTTTGCAAACCTCAAACTGGAAGCTCTCAGTTTACTCCACCTGGGAGAACAATGTTTATCGATCTACTTCTGTCTGCAAACCAGTTTGGTTGTTGCACTGCGCTTTATTTTTCATGATTGCAGTGTGTGATGATTGTAATTCTCAATGCACGAAACTAAACTGCTGAAGAATGTGCGTTGGAAATTACTTTTCAACATTCATCGCAAACACTTGCCACATCGGTGTTGCATTCCCCTGACAATGTTTTAGCAGCAGCACCGGCCCATGTGGGTTAGCACCTCGCTTAAAGGAGTGGACCGAGAGATGTCATACGACATAAAAGCACCAATCCACAAAACCAACACTAAAAACTGCAGAAGAGGATGCAAGTGTGGGGTCGTCCACTTTGGACCTAAAAAGGATAGATCAGAGTATTTTCTGAATGGTGAAAAGCTGGAATCAGTGGAGGCCCAAAGAGACTTAGGGGTCCATGTATATCGATCATTAAAGTGCCATGGATTGATACAAAAAATAATCAATTAGGCTAAAGGAATGCTGGCCTTTATATCTAGAGGACTAGAATACAAGGGGGTAGAAGTTTTGCTGCAGCTATACAAAGCCCTGGTTTGACCAAAGCTGAAGTACTGTGAGCAGCTCTGGGCACCACACCATCAGCAGGATATATTGGCCTTGGAGGGAGTGTAGAATGATACCTGGACCCAAGTATTAAATTATGAAGAGAGATTACAAAATCTAGAGCTAGAAATTTATTATCTGCCCGTTTGGGTGCGGTAACATTCAGGAGGCGGGACATTTTGCGCCAGGCGCGCAAGTCCCACCCTGTCCGTTAAATTCGGGCTACCGCCCCGGGCGTGGAGCACTGATTGCTGCACTTCCTCCCCAGGGCAGTAACGGGAAGCATGCCTCAGCAGCACTATGCTGTGGCTCAGTATCACAACAGGCGGCTTCGATATCGATGCAGTTCCAGCCATTTCTTTAAACTGAATTCCCCACCATATGAGCAGCCATGGTGTGACACACACCGATGGCAGTTCCACAATTTTATGGGAAAAAAGAAAGACTTGCATTTTTTATATTGTGTATTTAATAACCTCAGGATGTCCCAATGTGCTTCACAACCAATTAAGTACATTTGAAGTCTAGCCACTGCTGTAATGTAAGAAATGCAGCAGCCAGTTTGCGCACAGCAAGCTCCCACAAACAGCAATGCAATAATGACCGGACAATCTGTTTTAGGCATTGGTTGAGAGATAAATATTGGCCAGGACAACTGTATAACTCTCTTGCTCAGCTTCAAAAATGCCATGGGATCCTTTCCATCCTCCCGATGGCAGACAGGGCCTCAATACCACAGCTGAATGACAGCACCTCCAACAGTGCAGCATTCCTTCAGTACTGCACTGGTCTGTCGGCCTAGATTTTGTGCTCAAGTCTCTGGAGTGGGACTTGAACCCATGAAATTCTGAGCAAGAGTGCCACCCATTGAGCCACAGCTGACTATAAAGTAAATAAAATAAATAAATTCAGAGCACTTTTCATCTGTTTGTTTAAGTGATACATTTATGATCGTTCGTACAGAGTAGTATAAACATAAAAACATAAGAAATAGGAGCAGGAGTAGGCCACCTGGCCCCTTGAGCCTGCTCCGCCATTTAATAAGATCATGGCTGATCTGATCATAGACTCAGCTCCACTTCCCTGCCCGCTCCCCATAACCCTTTATTCCTT
The DNA here is from genome assembly GCF_044704955.1 of Pristiophorus japonicus. NCBI lineage: Eukaryota > Metazoa > Chordata > Chondrichthyes > Pristiophoridae > Pristiophorus > Pristiophorus japonicus. The sequence goes on along the minus strand of NC_091994.1, from coordinate 49,808,970 downwards.
TATAGCTCAAATATCTGTTCATCTCCGCCTTAAATATATCAATGACCCAGCCTCCACAGCTCTCTGGGACAGAGATTTAAAGTATAAGCCAGTGTGCAGGCACCTGGAGGATCTACAGAGCCGTTCCCTTCATCGACACTACGGTAAGAATTTGGCATTTACTGGTTGACTTCAGTTGAGAACATCCGTTTGACATTCTAGGCACCAGATCCAAATAGTAACACCAGTGATTTAACCCGGCCTCGCCATCCCTGGTGCTGCCCATGAGCATCACACCTATAGACAGTAACAATGACAACATCGACAATTCAAAGCAGCGAAGGGGTGAAGTACCGCCGCGGTCAGCAGGGGGCAGTGTGCTTGGTTTGGAAGTGGTCAGACGGAGTATGTGATCGACACGCCCTATTCAGCAACCAATTCCAATCAGTTAGCGTCTGCTGGATTCCCCATTTAGACCATTTATCGATATAAGTGCAGCCCCAGGACAAGACAAGTTATATTAACACCAGCACAGAAAATGATGGGTAGAGATTCTATTTAAAGGCTGTAAGATGAATCAACAGTAATTAGAATAAGAGAAAACCAACACACACAACAGTAATATTGGAGAGGTTCGGCCTACGAGGCCTTCACATTCTTAAATGGTCGGGAAGACTGCATGTATCGCAATTCCACAGTTGTTATTGTTGCCTCTGGACATTAGAATGTAGCCCTCGTTTCCCCATTCAACGCCATAGCTGGAAAACATTTAAAAAGAAACGATTAATTGTTATATCACATTATTTGTGATTGAAAATATAGCTGCAACACCTTTCTTATTCATCCCAAGCTGCCTGTCCAATGTCCCATCTCTGCACTGCCCTGTACGCACACTGTCCTGTACGCACACTGCTCTGTACGCATGCTGCCCTGTACACACACTGTCCTGAATGCGCACTGGTCTGTACGCGTGTTGCCCTGTATGTACACTACCCTGTACACACACTGCACTGTACACATGCTGCCCTGTACACACACTGTCCTGTGTGCGCACTGGTCTGTACGCATGTTGCCCTGTATGCACACTACCCTGTACGCACACTGCACTGTACACATGCTGCCCTGTACACACACTGTCCTGTGTGCGCACTGGTCTGTACACGTGTTGCCCTGTATGTACACTACCCTGTACACACACTGCACTGTACACATGCTGCCCTGTACACACACTGTCCTGTGTGTGCACTGGTCTGTACGCATGTTGCCCTGTATGCACACTACCCTTTACGCACACTGCACTGAACACATGCTGCCCTGTACACACACTGTCCTGTGTGCGCACTGGTCTGTACGCGTGTTGCCCTGTACACACACTGCCCTGTACGTGCACTGCACTGTACGCACATCCTCCTATCTGCATCTTCCCTGTGTTGAAACAAGTTCAGGGCCTTTTCTTGGCCATAACAGAAAAAGTTCAATTCCATTTAACCGACATGGGATTTGAAGACTTTTCGTAATCACAAGCCTCATTCCATCCACTTCTCCATGAACGCCATATCCCAATGACTTTGAATGAGACTCCCTGTGCCATCTCCTACTTTAACTCATCGATTTCCAGAAACTCAAATCTCCCGTCTCCTTACCTTCCTCAATCGTTCCTTCCTCATAGAATTTTCAGATCTTTAAAGCTCAAGTTTCGATAGTTTTATCAACCCTTACCGCTTTACCCCAACTCTCCAACTGCTTTTTTTTTTAACCCTGCTGGAGTCCTGCAAATGAGTTGCCAACTCTGATTGGAAGTATTCCTGGAGGTTTCATCACGTGACCTCCTGTCTCCAATATATTATGAACAAAAATGTTCAAATCAAGTGAAAAAAACCCATACTATTAATTTAATGCCTGTATTATGTTTCTCCCGGGTTGCTCGAGCGGTGTCCTGGAGATTAATTTTTAATTCTTGGAAACTCCAGGACAATCCTGGAGGGTTGGCAACCACTAGTTGCAATATGAGCCTTGGCCAATATTGTAGAACTCTAATAGGATCGAAAATAGTTAAAGTAACTATTTGGAATTTATGTAAGATGTTTCGATAACAGTAGAATGTAAAGTAAGTGCAAAAAGGGGATTGGACAAAGTCATCCAATAATAAGCACATCAATTTTTTTGTTGTTTTTTTCTGGAGCAATTGAAAGAAATTAATTTTAATTTGATTTCAGAATTGCAAAAATGTGCTTCTCAGCTTCAAAGGATAGTTTTTTGATTCATTTCCTCTTTTTTTGTAGGTAAGAAAATGTTTCAGTTGGTCTGTAGCTTTATCCATTAACAGTTCCGATCACTTTACTGATGTTATTTCATTTCCACCTTCGAAGTTTGCCTTACTTAAATTTAAAATTATTTGTGTGACTCTTCTTCCTCTCAAACTTAACAACTAATTAAATCATATTATGGCCACTGTTTCCAAAATGTTATCTTACTGTCAGATTGTTAATTAATTCTAATTTGCTACTCCTCACAAAATTTAGTCGATTCTAAAACTTTCCCAATTACTCTTTAGAAATTCATTGTCTTGACTACTCGAGTTCTGCTTCCCCCAGTCGATGTGAAAATTTAACAATCCCATTATCATTACGTGTGGATTTTTCACTGCAACCATCCTTATGGCTTCTGAGTGATTTGAGCCAATTAAGTGCAGTTTTGTGCTGTGAATCCATGGCCACTTAGAACTGAGTCACGAGTGAGACCATAACCTGGTCAGTCACTGATGACATCCTCTTCGGCTGTAGTCGGGGTGCTGTATCCCCTCGTCCTCCTCAACCTCTTTTGCCACAGACAGTCCCTCCAACATCTCTCCTCTGTGGTCCATCTCCATGGCAACATGCTTCCTTGGTTGCCAGCCTACCTGTGTCCATGTAGCCAACACATCTCCTGAATTGGCTTTTCCTGCTACCGCTCCACACCCCCACACTGTCACTTCAGTAACGCCCTATCGATGGTTCTCCTTTTCCTCATCTACCTACTGTCCCTTGGTGGTGGGATTAGCTTCCATATAATGACACTGAGCTCTACTCCACCACCTCCATGTTGCTGTCAGATTGATTATCTGACATGAAGTTATGATGAGCGAAAACTTTCTCCAACTTAACACTAACAAGACTGAATTAAAACCTGGCTGTAACTCAGCTGTCTAAATCCTAGGTACTGGGACGTGTTACCGTGTCACTCCTGTACTCATCAACCTCCATTCACTGAATTCAAAATCCTCGGGGCCGAAATTCAGGCCCGCCAGAAACCTGCCGCGCTTACCGTCTTTTGCCGCCCTTACTGCCGGTTGCAGTGGACATCGATTTTCACCGATGAAAAAAAAATGGCAGCCAGCAGTAATGACCGCCGGGAATCGGGACTCTGCAGCGGTGTGGGTGGGTCGATTGGAGCGCAGTTACCACGGGGAAATTCACCCTTCTGATGATTTCCAGCTAATGAGCCCGCTGCAGTTCAGCCCTGAGGAGGGAAGGCCTTGCAGTGAAGGCCATGGCTGGTGCTGCTGTACCAAGGGGGGGGCAACTCGATTCTCGGACGCAGAGCTAGAGACCGCGATGCAGGCTGTCGAAGGAAGGAGGCGAGTCCTGTACCCAGACGCAAGGAGACCCACTCGCGAAGTATTTACTGGAGGGAGATTGCTGTGGAGGTCTCAGGGACCTCCATCCATGATTGGACGGCGATCCAATGCCCTCTTTGATACAGCAGCACCAGCCATGGCCTTCACTGCAAGGCCTTCCCTCTTCAGGGCCTAGCTGCAGCAGGCTCATTAGCTGGAAATGACCAGAAGGGTGAATTTCCCCGTGGTAATTGCATTTTGATGAAAGTGAGTACCTGTTCCACCAACTGCTGACCTTCCATCTGAGAGCCTCTCCTTTATCCTTCTCTTATTTCTCACCTTCACTGTATAGTCACTGAAGCAGCATTTCATTGTTGAGGCCTCTATATATATATATATATATATATGTGTGTGTGTTCTCACAGTTCCAGCTGCACGTCAGGGACACACGTGTGCACTCATTTCTGATGCGTCATCACAATGGTACTCACCAACCACTCTTTGTTTTGCAGGCCAAACGTGCTCACAATAGAATGGAGCAGAGGAGGACTGGTGGTGGCGAGCCCCCGCTCCAAATCCTCACACCCTTGGAGGAGAGGGTCGAGGCGCTCATGGTGCTTTCCCTGTGGCCTGCGGTACTGCTGATGCCGATGTGGATAAATGAAGGCCCTCCTTTAATGCTATCTCTCCCTGAATGCTCCAGCACCAACTGCTTCTTTCCCTTTGAAAGTGTGCTAGTTGCAGCCTCCATGCCTCAATCCCCTACCTCCCACTCACGGTAGCCCTCCACCCACTGATGGCTGCAGGTGAGAGGCTGAGTGGCAGCCGAGGCGTGGGAGAGGATCCTCCTGAGACAACGTCGCGAGGCCTGCAGGGGACCCTTGAGGAAAATGAGATACAACTCCATCCTGACAGCATTGAGGACATTGAGGGCTCCAGCTTGCTGACACCCTGGATCGCACTCCATCGTTTGGGGACTTGTCCGATGAGGAAGAGGAAGACGAGGACACTGCTGGCAGCACCGCGTCACTGCTTCCACCCACATGCGCCAGCTCAGATACTGGGAGTACGTGGTCTGATCTAGTTCAGATAGTACAGGGGTCTGCACTGAGTGTTGCACCGGGGCCTAGAGGGCTGCAGCATTGGTGACAGGGCTAGGCAACCTCGGGTGCCATCTCTCCGGGGGTAGGGGCGAGTCCGTACTGGAGTTCTGCCGAGGAGGACTTAGACGAGTCCATTGATGTTGGGGCTTATGAAAGAAGGGTGGAGGCCATGGATTCCCAGATGTTGGGGGCACTGGCAAGGGCGCCGGAGAGGTTGTCGGAAGTGGTGAGGAGCGTGGAGGAGCCCACCTCCCGCATTGTCGGCAGGTCTGCGCACTCCATGGAGCCCATCATTGCCAGTGTGCAGGCGATGGTGGACTCCCAGAGAGAGGCCGCAAGTCGCAGGTAATGTGGCAGCTGTCATTGCAGCACAGGCGCGAAGGAACGAGCGCATCGGTGCTGCTTTGGATAGGATGGTCGCGGCTCTGCAAGAGTTGATGGAGCATCTAAGTGCTGTCATATCTCATGGGTTTGACACTTTGGCTGCTCTCATGCAGTCTCAGGTCGATGCCACCCGACACCTCACTGTTGCCTTCGCGGCTGGGTCCACCACGGGCCACGGGGGACCTTCTGGTGTGGCACCACAGCACCGACCTGAGTTCCCTCAGATTGATGGTGGTGGTATTGTGTCGACCCCGGGGAGTGACGCAGGCTCCTCGGACCAGGGTATGGATGATGCGCTCCCTCAGGATCGCAGCAATCCCGGCCCCAGACCTGTCACTCCGCCAGTGCCTCTACACATGGAGTCACCCGAGCCAAGCCAGACTGAACCCTCCCAGAAGGGTGCTGCCCAGTCTGCAGCCAGTACTTCCAGGCCCAAAGCTGGTCAAGCGTGTCCGATAAGGACATCTGCAGCTTCCACACAGGGAACACAGCAGCCTTCCCAGACCCATGAGGCAGACACCAGGGGAGACACTGAGGTGCAGTAATAGGATAGGCATGCATAAGAGGGGTTATATGGAAATACACAGGGTGGCAAATGATGGTTTTGTGTTACTTTTTTGTTGTGTTAGTTGTTTGTAATGATTTTGATGATGTGTTAAATCTTTATTTTTTGCTGCTATATCTGGACAGGTGTATAATGTGACGGTGGGCAATTCTGAATGAAGGCACTCATTGGGATGGCCATGGAACATAGAAGCTGAAGGGTCATGTGGGCATGAAATTATCTAAATCGAGCAGCAATTAGCTGGGTCTGCACTTCCCTTGCAGGGTTGGGATGGCGACGATGCCTCCTGGGTGGCTGGCGACACACATCCTGGTCCTCCACATCCTCCTCCTCCTCCTGCTGCTGTGCCTTCTTCTGAGGTGGTACTGCTGGATCGACCTCCAGCGGCTGTCCCCTAATGACAGCCAGGTTATGCAGCATGCAGCAGACGACCACGAAGATGGAGACCTGTTCAGGCGAGTAGTGTAATGCGCCACCAGAGCAGTCCAGGCAACGGAACCTGTTTGATGATCCCAATGCAGTGCTCGATGATGCACCTGGTGGCAGAATGAACGTCACTATAGGCATGCTCGCCCGCAGTCCTGGGGTTCGAAAGGGGAGTCAGCAGCCAAGTGGACAGGGCATATCCCTTGTCCCGAAGCAGCCACCCACAATCCTGGTTTGGCCCGGAGAAGAGGGTGGGCACACTGCTCTGGCGCAGGATGAAGGAATCGTGGCTGCTGCCTGGGTACCTGGCATCGACTGCCAGGATCCTGCGCTGGTGGTCGCACAACAACTGAATGTTCAGAGAGTTGTATCCCTTTCTGTTAACGAATATCTCTGGATGGTTTTGTGGCACCCTCAGTCTGACGTGTGAGCAGTCGATGGTCCTCTGCACTCTGGGGAATCCTGCAATCCGGACAAATCCGGCCCGCCGCTCCACCTGCTTCTCCCTGGTCATCGGAAGGGAGATATATTGGAGTCTTCTCTTATACAGAGCATCGACCACCTGCCGGATGGAGCGATGGGTGGAGAGTTGTGATACATTAGAAATGTCTGCAGTTGCAGACTGGAAAGAGCCAGTAGCGTAGAAGTTGAGAGCTATGGTCACTTTTGTCGCAACACTGAGAGCAGTCCTCAGCCTTATGTGAGGCTTCAGATCTTGCCGCAGGACATTGCTCAGCTCCCTCACGATGTCCTTCCTAAATCTCAGCCTTCGCACACATTGCTCATCGCTGAGCTCCAGGAAGGAAAACGGACGTCGGTAGCTGGTCATGTTTGGGAGTTCAATATTCCAGGCTATAAGGTCTTTAGAAAATGGGAGGGGTAGCCCCAAGTCTCTCTCTTCACCCTCCCCCCTCCCACCCCCCACCATCAGCCCCCCAGTCTCTCTACCCGCCGCCCCCAGTCTCTCTCTCTCTCCCTCCCAATCGGGTCGCAGTCAGAGATTTCAATTGCTCCTATTTTTCCCTGGGTTCATAGCGTGACATTGGGCATGAGGGCAATGCCACCAGAACAAGTATCAGTGGAAGTGCCACTCCAGAGAAGGGCAACACTAAAGTCAAGCAAGTAGCCCAGTCAACTAAAGCTCATCAACTCTGTCCTGGTTGCACATAATTATTATTTGCTAGTTTGTCCTATTTTGAACTGTGTTGGCCTGGAGGGTTGGAAAGGGCTGTCTCTGTTAATTGGTTCCTTGGTACATAAATCCTAAATCAGGGCACCAAGATCTACTGGCATAAGCAACTTGAGATCAACATTCCCGCTAAGCTGTGTGTCCGTGTAGCCATCTGGAGGTCCCATGCAGGCCGCTCATGGGCTTTCAATGTGAATAACCGTGCGAGCGAGAAACATTGAATGGGCTGCTCAGGGAGTTAAAGGGACCGCGCACCAAAAAAACATTAGAGGGACCATTGCTTGAGATATATGGAAATTAATGGGAACATGATGGGATTTACACTTTCAGGCCCCGAACTTGGTGCACTCACCGCCCGCTGCCGCTGACTGCTGCCAAGTTTTCTGGGCGGTCTCCCCTCAATGTTAGTTTCGTAGAGGCCTCCCGCCGGCGGGAAGGGAGGACTGCTGGGAGCCGCCCGCTGAAGTCCGCTAGCGCGCAAGGCACGTAAGTGTCCTCCCGCCCGCCGAGCTGTCAGTTTGCTCTGGGCGGAAGTCGGCGGCAGCAAGGGGAAGGACCGCTGTGTGAGCAGCGTCGGAGAGGTGTGAGCCTGGGGTTGCCGAGAGACCTATAAAAGTCCCAACGTGGAGGCAGTCGGGAGCAGCTTCGGAGGTGCGCGGAGAGGCGTGAGTCCGGGGTCGGCGAGAGGCCTATAAAGGCCGCGAGTTCAGCAGTCGGGAGATGCGTCGCTGAGTCAGGAGCAGCGTGAGTGCGTTGGTGAGGCCTATAAAGACCCAGCTTGTGCAGCTACAGGGAGAAGGCAAAAAAGAAGTAGAAAGAAACAGAAAGGTGATGTCACAGCCAAGGGGGTAAGTGATTGGCTGGTGATTGGTGAGTAGTTTTTCTTTTTTCTCTTCAATAACAGTGAGTAAACTTTAGCATTATTGTTATCAATTTAAGTTAATCTAAGGGTTAAGTCATGACAGGAGAGCTCGGTCATGTGATATGCTCCTCCTGTACCATGTGGGAACTCGGGGACACTTCCGGTGTCCCTGACGACTATGTGTGCGGGAAGTGTATCCGCCTCCAGCTCCTGACGGACTGTGTTGCGGAATTGGAGCTGAGGGTGGATTTACTCTGGAGCATCCACGATGCTGAGAATGACATGAGTAGCACGTGCAGCGAGTTGGTCTTACCGCAGGTGAAGGGTCCACAGCCAGCTAGGGAATGGAAGACCAGCAGGAACAGCTGTGCAAGGAAGGTAGTGCAGGGGTCCCCTGCGGTCATCCCCCTGCAAAACAGATACACCGCTTTGGGTACTGTTGAGGAGGATGACTCATCAGGGGAGGGTGGCAGCAGCCAAGTTCATGGCACCGTGGCTGGCTCTGCTGCACAGGAGGGCAGGAAAAATAGTGGGAGAGCTATAGTGATAGGGGACTCTATTGTAAGGGGAATAGATAGGAGTTTCTCTGTCCGCAACCGAGACTCCAGGATGGTATGTTGCCTCCCTGGTGCAAGGGTCAAGGATGTCTTGGAGTGGCTGCAGAGCATTCTGGAGAGGGAGGGTGAACAGCCAGTTGTCGTGGTACATGTAGGTACCAACGATATAGGTAAGAAGTGGGAAGAGGTCCTACAAGCTGAATTTAGGGAGCTAGGAGTTAAATTAAAAAGTAGGACCTCAAAGGTACTAATCTCTGGATTGCTACCAGTGCCATGTGCTAATCAGAGTAGAGGGAGCAGGATAGTTAGAATAAATACGTGGCTTGATCAGTGGTGCAAAAGGGAGGGATTCAAATTCCTGGGACATTGGAACCAGTTCTGGGGGAAGTGGGACCTGTACAAAAGGGACGGTCTGCACTTGGGCAGGACTGGAACTGATGTCCTAGGGGTAACATTTGCTAATGCAGTTCAGGAGTGTTTAAACTAATATGGCAGGGGGATGGGAACCTATGCAGTGAGACAGGGCGAAGTAATATGAAGTCAGAAACAGATGGTAGAAAGGTAAAAAGCAATAGTGGAAGGCCGAGTAAACAAAGGCAAGAAACAAAAAGGGCCACACTACATCATAATTCTAAAAGGACAAAGGGTGTTAAAAAAACAAGCCTGAAGGCTTTGTCTCTTAATGCAAGGAGTATCCGTAATAAGGTGGATGAATTAACTGTGCAAATAGATGTTAACGAATATGATGTGATTGGGATTACAGAGACGTGGCTCCAGGATGATCAGGGCTGGGAACTCAACATTCAGGGGTATTCAACATTCAGGAAGGATAGAATAAAAGGAAAAGGAGGCGGGGTAGCATTGCTGGCTAAAGAGGAGATTAATGCAATAGTTAGGAAGGACATTAGCTTGGATGATGTGGAATCTATATGGGTAGAGCTGCAGAACACCAAAGGGCAAAAAACGTTAGTGGGAGTTGTGTACAGACCTCCAAACATTAGTAGTGATGTTGGGGAGGGCATCAAACAGGAAATTAGGGGTGCATGCAATAAAGGTGCAGCAGTTATCATCGGTGACTTTAATATGCATATAGATTGGGCTAACCAAACTGGAAACAATATGGTGGAGGAGGATTTCCTGGAGTGCATAAGGGATGGTTTTCTCGACCAATATGTCGAGGAACCAACTAGGGGGGTGGCCATCTTAGACTGGGTGTTGTGTAATGAGAGGGGATTAATTAGCAATCTTGTTGTGATAGACCCCTAGGGGAAGAGTGACCATAATATGGTTGAATTCTACATTAGGATGGATTAATTCAGAGACCATGGTCCAGAACTTAAAGAAGGGTAACTTTGAAGGTATGAGGCGTGAATTGGCTAGGATAGATTGGCGAATGATACTTAAGGGGTTGACTGTGGATGGGCAATGGTAGACATTTAGAGACCTCATGGATGAACTACAACAATTGTACATCCCTGTCTGGCGTAAAAATAAAAAAGGGAAGGTTGTTCACCGTAGCTATCAAGGGAAATCAGGGATAGTATTAAAGCCAAGGAAGTGGCAAACAAATTGGCCAGAAATAGCAGTGAAACTGGGGACTGGGAGAAATTTAGAACTCAGCAGAGGAGGACAAAGGGTTTGATTAGGGCAGGGAAAATAGAGTATGAGAGGAAGCTTGCAGGGAACATTAAGACGGACTGCAAAAGTTTCTATAGATATGTAAAGAGAAAAAGGTTAGTAAAGACAAACGTAGGTCCCCTGCAGTCAGAATCAAGGGAAGTCATAACGGGGAACAAAGAAATGGCAGACCAATTGAACAAGTACTTTGGTTCGGTATTCACTAAGGAGGACTCAAACAACCTTCCGGATATAAAAGGGGTCAGAGGGTGTAGTAAGAAGGAGGAACTGAGGGAAATCCTTATTAATCGGGAAATTGTGTTGGGGAAATTGATGGGATTGAAGGCCCAGGGCCTGATGGACTGCATCCCAGAGTACTTAAGGAGGTGGCCTTGGAAATAGCGGATGCATTGACTGTCATTTTCTAACATTCCATAGACTCTGGATCAGTTCCTATTGAGTGGAGGGTAGCCAATGTAACCCCATTTTTTAAAAAAGGAGGGAGAGAGAAAACAGGTAATTATAGACCGGTCAGCCTGACATCAATAGTGGGTAAAATGATGGAATCAGTTATTACGGATGTCATAGCAGCGCATTTGGAAAGAGGTGACATGATAGGTCCAAGTCAGCATGGATTTGTGAAAGGGAAATCATGCTTGACAAATCTTCTGGAATTTTTTGAGGATGTTTCCAGCAGAGTGGACAAGGGAGAACCAGTTGATGTGGTATATTTGGACTTTCAGAAGGCTTTCGACAAGGTCCCACACAAGAGATTAATGTGCAAAGTTAAAGCACATGGGATTGGGGGTAGTGTGCTGACATGGATTGAGAACTGGTTGTCAGACAGGAAGCAAAGAGTAGGAGTAAATGGGAACTTTTCAGAATGGCAGGCAGTGACTAGTGGGGTACCGCAAGGTTCTGTGCTGGGGCCCCAGCTGTTTACATTGTACATTAATGATTTAGAAGAGGGGATTAAATGTAGTATCTCCAAATTTGCGGATGACACTAAGTTGGGTGGCAGTGTGAGCTGCGAGGAGGATGCTATGAGGCTGCAGAGTGACCTGGATAGTTTAGGTGAGTGGGCAAATGCATGGCAGATGAAGTATAATGTGGATAAATGTGAGGTTATTCACTTTGGTGGTAAAAACAGAGAGACAGACTATTATCTGAATGGTGACAGATTAGGAAAAGGGGAGGTGCAACGAGACCTAGGTGTCATGGTACATCAGTCATTGAAGGTTGGCATGCAGGTACAGCAGGCGGTTAAGAAAACAAATGGCATGTTGGCCTTCATAGCGAGGGGATTTGAGTACAGGGGCAGGGAGATATTGCTACAGTTGTAAAGGGCCTTGGTGAGGCCACACCTGGAATATTGTGTACAGTTTTGGTCTCCTAACTTGAGGAAGGACATTCTTGCTCTTGAGGGAGTGCAGCGAAGGTTCACCAGACTGATTCCCGGGATGGCGGAACTGACATATCAAGAAAGGCTGGATAAACAGGGCTTGTATTCACTGGAGTTCAGAAGAATGAGAGGGGATTTCATAGAAACGTTTACAATTCTGATGGGTTTAGACAGGTTAGATGCAGGAAGAATGTTCCCAATGTTGGGGAAGTCAAGAACCAGGGGTCACAGTCTAAGGATAAGGGATAAGCCATATAGGCAGAGGTACATGGGGTCCACACATTCACCAGGAATTGTCCCCCGATAATGCTGAATGTTGAACTAAATTGACGCCCGGTGTCAATGGAGCTGGACACGGGCGCGAGCCAGTCCATCATGGGCAAAAAGACTGTTGAAAGGTTGTGGTGCCACAAGTCCTTAAGGCCAGTCTTAACTCCACTTCGCACGAAACTAAGAACTTACACGAAAGAACTGATTCCCGTAATCGGCAGTGCTACCGTAAAGGTCTCCTACGATGGAGCGGTGCACAAGCTACCATTCTGGGTGGTACCGGGCGATGGTCCCATGCTGCTCGGTAGGAGCTGGCTGGGAAAGGTACGCTGGAACTGGGACAACATCCGAGTGCTATCGCCTGCTGATGACACTTCGTGTGCCCAGGTCTTAAACAAATTTCCTTCGCTGTTCGAACCAGGCATCGGGAAGCTCCAAAGAGTAAAATTGCAGATCCACCTAATTCCGGGGACGCGACCCATCCATCACAAGGCGAGATCAGTACCGTATATGATGAGAGAAAGGGTAGAGATCGAGCTAGATCGGCTGCAAAGAAAGGGCATAATTTCCCCGATCGAGTTCAACGAGTGGGCCAGTCCTATCATCCCAGTCCTCAAGCGAGACGGCACCATCAGAATCTGTGGCGATTACAAAGTAACTATCAATCATTTCTCCCTGCAGGACCAATACCCACTACCAAAGGCCGATGACCTCTTTGCAACGCTGGCGCGAGGAATGACGTTCACGCAGCTGGATCTGACTTCAGCCTAAGTGACGCAGGAACTGGAGGAATCATTGAAGGCCCTCACCTGCATCAACACGCACAAAGGTCTTTTTGTTTATAACAGATGCCCGTTTGGAATCGGCGGCGGTGATAGTCCAGAGAAACATGGAAAGCTTACCAAAGTCGGTCCCGCACACCGTGGTCTTCCAGGACGACATCTTGGATACAAGTCGGAAGACAGTCGAGCATCTGCAGAACCTGGAGGAGGTTCTTAGTCGACTCAACTGCGTGGGGCTCAGGTTAAAATGCTCGAAATGCATTTTCCTGGCACCTAAAGTGGAGTTCCTGGGAAGGAGGATTGCGGCGGACGGCATCAGGCCCACCAACGTGAAGACGGAGGCAATCGAAAATGCACCGAGGCCACAGAACATGACGGAGCTGCAGTCGTTCCTGGGACTCCTGAACTAATTTGGTAACTTCTTACCGGGTCTCAGCAGACTGCTAGAACCACTGCATGACTTACTACGAAAAGCGGACGAATGGGTTTGGGGCAAAAGCCAAGAAAATGCCTTTGTAAAAGCGAGAAAATTGTTATGCTCAAACAAATTGCTTGTGTTGTATGATCCATTTGGTACTAGCATGTGATGCGTCGTCATATGGCGTCGGGTGTGTATTGCAACATGCTAATGATTTTGGGAAACTGCAACCGGTTGCTTATGCATCCTGGAGTCTGTCTAAGGCCGAGAGAGCCTACAACATGATTGAGAAAGAAGCGTTAGCGTGTGTTTATGGGGTAAAGAAAATGCATCAATACCTGTTTGGGCTAAAATTCAAATTGGAAACTGATTATAAGCCACTTATATACCTGTTCTCCGAGAGTAAAGGGATCAATACCAACGCATTGGCCTGCATCCAGAGATGGGCGCTCATGTTGTCTGCGTACAACTACGCCATCCGCCACAGGCCAGGCACAGAAAACTGCGACAATGCTCTCAGTAGGCTGCCATTGCCCACCACGGGGGTGGAAATGGCGCAGTCCGCAGATCTAGCCATGGCTATGGAAGCATTTGAGAGTGAGCAATCACCCGTCACTGCCCAGCAGATCAAAACCTGGACAAGCCAGGACCCCTTATTATCTCTAGTCAAAAGCTGTGTGCTTCACGGGAGCTGGTCCAGTGAAAATGCAGGAAAAGATAAAGCCGTTCCAGCGGCGCAAAGATGAAATGTCTATATAGGCAGACTGCCTTCTGTGGGGCAATCGAGAAGTGGTCCCCAAGAAGGGCAGAGACACCTTCATCAATGATCTCCACAGTACCTACCCAGGCATCGTAATAATGAAAGTGATAGCCAGATCCCATGTGTGGTGGCCCGGTATCGATGCAGAATTAGAGTCCTGCTTTCACAGATGTAATACATGCTCGCAGTTAAGCAATGTACCCAGGGAGGCGCCACTAAGTTTATGGTCTTGGCCCTCCAAACTGTCGTCTAGGGTACACGTTAGACTATGCAGGCCCGTTCTTGGGTAAAATGTTCCTCGTGGTTGTAGACGCGTACTCCAAGTGGATTGAATGTGAGATAGTGTCGGCCAGCATGTCCGCTGCCACTACTGAAAGACTGCGGGCCATGTTTGCGACACACAGCTTACTCAATGTCCTGGTGAGTGACAACGGGTCATGTTTTATCAGTGCTGTGTTCAAAGAATTCATGACCCGTAATGGGAGCAAACATGTCACATCTGCCCCGTTTAACCAGCATCCAATGGTCAGGCAGAGAGAGCAGTGCAAACCATCAAGCAAGGCTTGAAGAGGGTAACTGAAGGCTCACTGCAGACTCGCCTATCCCTAGGTCTGCTTAGCTAGCGCACGAGACCCCACTCACTCATTGGGATCCCACCTGCTGAAATGCTCACGAAAAGAGCACTTAAGACAAAGCTCTCGTTAGTTCACCCTGATCTACATGAACAGGTAGAGAGCAGGTGGCTTCAACAAAGTATATACCATGATAGCGCAAATGTGTCACACGAGAATGAAATCAATGATCCTGTATTTGTATTAAATTATGGACAAGGTCCCAAGTGGCTTCCTAGCACTTTCTTGGTCAAAGAGGGGAGCAGGGTGTTTCAGGTCAAACTTTCAAATGGACTCATTCACCGGAAACACTTGGACGAAATCAAACTCAGATTCATGGACTATCCTGAGCAACGAACCTTGGACCCTACCTTCTTTGATCCCCCAACATACATACCAGTGGCAACCGGCGCCACGGTTGATCACAAACCAGAACCCATCATCTACAGCATCCCAGCAGCGCCCAACACACCAGGCAGCCCAGCAAGGCCAGCTGCACAGCAGCCCACGAGGGGCCAACAAATGATTCAACAACACCAGCTTTCACACCGAGACGATCAACCAGGGCAAGAAGGGCCCCAGATCGACTCACATTGTAAATAGTTACACTATTGACTTTGGGGGGGGGGCGGGGGGGCGGCGGTGGAGTGTTGTTATATATGTAAACTTGTATTTACTCTGTGCAGCCACCAGAGGGCTCATCCCCTAGAGTCCCAAGGGATCCCATAATCCCTTGGGAGCACAGGTATTTAAGGAGGCTTCACAAGTTGAAGAGGCACTCTGGAGATCTGCAATAAAAGACTAAGGTCACACTTTACTTTGAGCTCACAGTGTTCAGTCTGACTCTTTCTCCATACACAAAAGTATTAATCCCTTTGCTCTCCGAGAATGGCGATATGAGCGGCTTGTGGTCAGTTTCAAGCTCAAACTTGAGGCCAAATAACGACTGGTGCATTTTTTTTACCTCGTAAACGCACGCCAGAGCCTCTTTTTCAACCATGCTGTAAGCCCTTTTGGCCTTGGACAAACTCCTGGATGCATACGCAACCGATTGCAAAATTCCTGATTCATTAATCTGTTGTAACACACACCCGACCCCGTATGACGAGGCATCGCAAGCTAACACTAATCATTTACATGGGTTATACAGGACAGGCAGTTCGTTAGAACACAATAAATTTCTGGCTTTCTTAAAGGCAGCCTCTTGTGAATTCCCCCATACCCAGTCGTCTCCCTTGCGCAGTAGCGCATGTAGGGGTTCTAGCAGGGTGCTTAACCCAGGTAGGAAATTAACGAAATAGATAAGGAGTCCCAGCAACGACCGCAACTCCATCACGTTCTGTGGTTGTGGCGTGTTCTTGATGGCCTCCACCTTGGCGTCGGTGGGTCAGAGACTAGAGTCCTGAACTTAAGGAAAGATAACTTCGATGGTATGAGACATGGATTGGCTAGAATAGATTGGCGAATGATACTTAAAGGGCTGATGATGGATAGGCAATGGCAAACATTTAAAGATCACATGGATGAACTTCAACAATTGTACATCCCTGTCTGGAGTAAAAATAAAACGGGGAAGGTGGCTCAGCCGTGGCTAATAAGGGAAATTAGGGATAGTGTTAAATCCAAGGAAGAGGCATATAAATTGGCCAGAAAAAGCAGCAAACCTGAGCACTGGGAGAAATTTAGAATTCGGCAGAGGAGGACAAAGGATTTAATTAGGAGGGGGAAATAGAGTATGAGAGAAAGCTTGCTGGGAACATAAAAACTGACTGCAAAAGCTTCTATAGGTATATGAAGAGAAAACGGTTAGTGAAGACAAATGTAGGTCCCTTGCAATCAGAATCAGGTGAATTTATAATGGGGAACAAAGAAATGGCAGACCAATTGAACAAATACTTTTGTTCTGTCTTCACGAAGGAAGACACAGATAACCTTCCGGAAATACTAGGGGACCGAGGGTCTAGCGAAAAGGAGGAACTGAAGGAAATCCTTATTAGTCAGGAAATTGTGTTAGAGAAATTTATGGGATTGAAGGCTGATTAATCCCCAGGGCCTAATAGTCTGCATCCCAGATTATTAAGGAAGTGGCCCTAGAAATAGTGGATGCATTGGTGATCATTTTCCAACAGTCTATCGACTCTGGATCAGTTCCTATGGACTGGTAGCTAATGCAACACCACTTTTTCAAAAAGGAGGGAGAGAGAAAATGGAGAATTATAGACCGGTTAGCCTGACATCAGTAGTGGGGAAAATATTGGAATCAATTATTAAAGATGAAATAGCAGCGCATTTGGAAAGCAGTGATAGGATCGGTCCAAGTCAGCATGGATTTATGAAAGGGAAATCCTGCTTGATAAATCTTCTAGAATTTTTTGAGGATGTAACTAGTAGAGTGGACAAGGGAGAACCAGTGGATGTGGTGTATTTGGACGTTCAAAAGGCTTTTGACAAAATCCCACACAAGAGATTGGTGTGCAAAATTAAAGCACATGGTATTGGGGGTAATGTATTGGCGTGGATAGAGAACTGGTTGGCAGACAGAAAGCAGAGAGTCGGGATAAACGGGTCCTTTTCAGAGTGACTAGTGGGGTGTCACAGGGCTCAGTGCTGGGACCCCAGCTATTTACAATGTACATCAATGATTTAGATGAAAGAATTGAGCGTAATATCTCCAAGTTTGCAGATGATACTAAGCTGGGTGGTGGTGTGAGCTGTGGGGCGGATGCTAAGAGGCTGCAGGGTGACTTGGACAGGTTAGGTGAGTAGGCAAATGCATGGCAGATGCAGTATAGAAACATAGAAAAATAGAAAATAGGTGCAGGAGTAGGCCATTCGTCCCTTCGAGCCTGCACCGCCATTCAATGACTTCATGGCTGAACATGCAACTTCAGTACCCCATTCCTGCTTTCTCGCCAAACCCCTTGATCCCCCTAGTAGTAAGGATTACATCGAACTCCTTTTTGAATATATTTAGTGAATTGGCCTCAACAACTTTCTGTGGTAGAGAATTCCACAGGTTCACCACTCTCTGGGTGAAGAAGTTTCTCCTCATCTCGGTCCTAAATGGCTTACCCCTTATCCTTAGACAGTGACCCCTGGTTCTGGACTTCCCCAACATTGGGAACATTCTTCCTGCATCTAACCTGTCTAAACCCGTCAGAATGTTAAACGTTTCTATGAGATACAAGCCCAGTTGATCCAGTCTTTCTTGATATGTCAGCTCCGCCATCCCGGGAATCAGTCTGGTGAACCTTCACTGCACTCCCTCAGAACATCAGGAACATTGTGGATAAATGTGAGGTTATCCACTCTGGTGGCAAAAACATGAAGGCAGTATATTATCTGAATGGGGACAGATTAGGAAAAGGCGGGATGCAACGAGACCTGGGTGTCATGGTACATCAATCATTGAAAGTTGGCATGCAGGTACAGCAGGTGGTGAAGAAGGCAAATGGCATGTTGGTCTTCATAGCTTGGGGATTTGAGTGTATGAGCAGAGAGGTCTTACTGCAGTTGTACAAGGCCTTGGTGAGGCCGCACCTGGAATATTGTATACAGTTTTGGTCTCCTAATCTGAGGAAGGACGTTCTTGCTATTGAGGGAGTGCAGCGAAGGTTCACCAGACTGATTCCCGGAATGGCAGGACTGACATATGAGGAGAAACTGGATCAACTGGGCCTGTATTCCCTGGAGTTTAGAAGAATGAGAGGGGATCTCATAGAAACATATAAAATTCTGATGGGACTGGACAGGTTAGATGCAGGAAGAATGTTCCCAATGTTGGGGAAGTCCAGAACCAGGGGTCACAGTCTAAGGATAAGGGGTAAGCCATTTAGGACCGAGATGAGGAGGAACTTCTTCACTCAGAGAGTTGTTAACCTGTGGAATTCTCTACCGCAGAGAGTTGTTGATGCCAGTTCGTTAGATATATTCAAGAGGGAGTTAGATATGGCCCTTACGGCTAAAGGGATCAAGGGGTATTGAGTGAAAGCAGGAAAGGGGTATTGAGGTGAATGATCAGTCATGATCTTATTGAATGGTGGTGCAGGCTCGAAGGGCTGTATGGCCTACTCCTGCACCTATTTTCTATGTTTCTATGTTTCTATGTAAGATTCTGCAGCTTACAGCCAGCGAGCCCACTGTAGTTAAAGGGGTAAAGTCTTCCCAAAAATGTGTGGAATGAACAACCTTTCCCAAAAACTGTAGCCCTTTAAATGAATAAACACATTTAACACGAACATCTGACTCAGCTGTGTTGAAGTAACTTTGATTGGAAACACATTTCCTCCAAGAGACTGGAAAGGAAGTGACACAAGTTTGGCCTGTGTCAGCACCTCAAAGTTATTTTAGTCTCTGGATCTTGTGTTCAGACTGTTTAAGAAAGTTAGTTCTGTTTTTTTCTCTCATTTCTTGTTCCTAAATATTGGTCCTATTTTAGTTTTGGATTTGGAAACACTTGAGTCCAAAATTTAGTCTCGCATTTCCATTTTCTCAATTGACACTTTTCAGGATTTTTTTCTTGTCAAAATTTATGTTACAAAATATGTCACAATTCCTGTTTACTTCTTACAATATAGTTATTTTTTACGATACACAGCAAGTTGTTAAAATAATGAATATAACCAAACCTAGTTAAATTCACTGACTCCCATCCCCCACCGCTGGAGCCCTGCGTCAGGGAGTGAGGTTCAGTGCTCAGGGAGAAGCAGCAAAGCTGCCCGACTCCCGGAACAAAACACATTGTACAACAGCGTACATCACAGGCCCACATGAACACGCCCTCGCCCAGTTTGTGTGTGTCTCTCTCTCTCCCCCAGTTTATATTTCACTCTCTCTCTCTCTCTCTCTTTCTCCCTGTATTGTATGCACCTCTGAGTATGTCGAACAGTCATCCCTCGGGAGCCGGCGCCTCACAACTTGAATCTCCTCGGGGAAATCCCCTCCGTGCCTTTCAGTTCTGCATGGAGGGGTTTCCTGTACGGGCTGCTTCTGCACACTGTCCACCTTGCCATCCTCATCTGCTGTCTGGACACGCCATGGCGCACCATCTTGCTGTCCGGAGTAGGTGGGGGTCCCCAATGGAGTGCACTCTACGCGGGAGTCCTCCCACTATTTATTGGGGACTTGGCCTGGAGGGTGGTGCACAGAGCAGTCCCGTGCAATAAATTTTTAAGTCGGTTCATGGGCTCCCAGACCGTCTGCAATTTCTGCGGTCTGGAGGAGTCCGTGTTCCATGTTTTTATGTTGAATGTGCAAGGTTGCAGCCCCTATTCCATTATTTGAAGGGGCTGCTCCTCAAATTCTTGTTGCACTTCCGGGCCTTTCAGTTCTGCGCGGAGGGGATTCCTGTACGGGCTGCTCTTGAACATCATCCACTTTGCCATCCTCGTCTACCGTCCAGACACGCCATGGCGCACCATTCGGCTTGCCGTCCGGAGGAGGTGGAGGTCGCCAATGGAGTGCTCTCTATGCGGGAGTCCACCCTTTATTTATCGGGGACTTGACCTGGAGGGTGTTGCATGGAGCAGTCCCGTGCAATAGGTTTTTAAGTTGGTTCACCGACTCCCAGGTCACCTGTAATTTCTGCAGTCTAGAGGAGTCCGTGTTCCATATTTATGTTGAAAGTGTGAGGTTGCAGCCCCTCTTCCAATATTTGAAGGGGATGCTCCTCAAATTCTGGTTGCACTTCAGTCTCACGCTCCTGATCTTTGAGCACCCTGTGCGGAGGGGAGTGGGCAGGTCGGAAGGTCTCCTCGTAGGACTGGTCCTGGGCATGGCCAAGGTGGCCATTAACCAGTCCAGGCAGCGGGCGGTCAAGTGGGCCATTTAGCCAGATTCCTGCCTCTCTTCTGTGGTTACGTCCGAGCACGCATTGTTCACTGGTACGCTCACGGCCTTCTGCAAGAGGTGGGCGCCGGAGGGACTGGAGTGCATCATCAATTTTAATTTGATTTAAGGTTTCGTTAAAGTTTAAACTGTTCATTTGTGGGTTTTGGTGCCCTTGCCAAAAGGAGGCATTTGATTTACGTTTCTACTAAAATAGTTGTGGAGCAGTCATGTGATGTTCACAAGACTCAACAAAACCCCAGTCAATTGAGTTTAGGTCATCCACGATGAGGTATGCAGTTGTGAGTTTAGTGGATGAACTGGTAATGTGTAGTTTGATTGTTAAATCTTTGTTAATAAACCAACTAGTTCTTAATAGCAATGTGTTGCTATGAATTCTTAAGCAAAGGACCTATGAAGCAAATAAATTACTAAATGGCAACGAGAATGGGACATCCTTCATGAGGAAAGTTTGATGGAATTTCCTTTTGAAGGCAAATGTAAATAGAGCACAGCAAGAAGATATACCGGCAACATGATGAATGTTTGGCAGTACAGGTTGAATCTCCCTTATCCGGCACCCTCGGGACCTGGCCTATGCCGAACGAGGGATTTTGCTGGATGAGGGGAGATCATCGGCCAGGGTTTGGGGGGAAGCAGGGGGGTGGGGGTGGGGAGGAGGTCACCCGAGGTTGTGGGGGAGGAAGTTGCCCGAGGTCGGGGGGGTGGGGAAAGGTTGGCAGCCCAAGCGGGTCCCGAAATGTTGATGGGCTGGTGGTCCCCGAAGGGCCAGCACAGCCCAAAGATGCAGCTCGCCGGCCCGGCCCCCCGGAGGGAGCGCTGTGGGGAGGAGCGGCTGGCCCGAGGACTGTGGCTGCAGGAGTTACAACAGTCAGCGGGGAAGGAAGGATTTTGACTGGCCGTGTTCTGCGCATGCGCCACCCTGCGGTCGAGAATGGTGCCGGACATGGGGTGGTGCCGAATAAGGGAGTCCCGGATAATAGAGGCTCAACCTGCACCATTTTTTTTGTGAGTAGTGCACAGTGTGGAACTGACAAAAAGAGCTTGTGGAAAGCCATTTAGAGTCATTGAAAAGCAAGTCAAGAGTCTTGATAGTGATTAACGGCTATTAAGCTAAGAAGACAACATGGATGTGAAAACGAGTTATGTCAGTAATTTGGGAGCTTTTGACAAGAATAAGAAATTTAGATCCTACAGGGAAAGATTGCAATGGTTTTTTTTTAGCATTAATGATGTTAATGAAGTCCCAGCAGGGGCAGATTTGCAATTAAGGAGTCAAGCAGTTCAGGAGAAAATCAAAGCTATTTTGGCAGTCATGATTGGAGCAGAGAATTATAGTATACTAGTGAATTTGTTAACCCTGAGAAAGGTGCTTCATTCTCAGACGCACTACAAACATTCGAGAATCTTTTTGATTCACAGCCTTTAGAAATAGCGGAGAGCTATAAGTTTGCAATGAGAAACCAAAGCCTGATGAAGCCATCAGTGCATACATCATTGTCATAAGAAAATTGTCTCTATACTGCAATTTTGGAGGATTTCTAAACGGGACTCTTTGAGATAAATTTGTGTGTGGATTAACGGATGAATGCATCCAGTCAAAATTGTTAGTTATGGATGATCTCTCTTTTGAGAGAGCTTGCAAGATAGCCACCTCATGGAGATGGCAGAGAAAAATATTAAGGAATTTCACCGCAGTAATCGCAGTTTGCAGTTCACAGGCACAGGGCTGTAGAAACGCAGAAGATTGTGAGCCCTAGTCAGAGGGAGAGTTATGAAACCAAGAAGAATAAATGTTATAGGTATAATGGCAACCTTACCACACAACAGTGTTGGTTCAAGTGGGCAAGATTCTACCGGTGCCAAGTATGTGGACACATTGCAGCCACATGTAAATCCAAGGACAGGCCCAACGATAATCAAAGACTTCACTGGGTGGAAACCGATCAGAAAGTTTTGGTATATATGCAGTAAAGGGCAAGGCAATACTTTCCTTATGTCAGGATTTCAGAACGTTAGTACTGATTAATAATCGATGGATTAATATGACAATAGATTCAGCGGCTGATTGCTCAATAATGTATCAGGATTGTATTACAAGAATGTCAGGGGCATACCACGAAAGATGAGCTCAGCGAAGCTGAAAACATTCAGGGGAAAAACTGCAGATGCTAGGACAAATGGAGTGCATAGTACAATACCAGGGCAACAAGCAAGATTACCTATTATTATAGTGAAATATGTCAATCGGCTGACACTTATGGGCAAAGATTGGCTAAGAGTGCTTTGTTTGGATTGATACAACGTCTGTAGTACGGAAATGGTTAAGTCTTGGATAGATACTCTGCTGGAGAAATATGTTAATATGTTTCAGGACTCATACGAGGGCATCAAGGGATACAATGCACATATTCAGATTCGGTCGGATGTCAAACCTATTTGTGGAAACCAAGGCCAGTATCATATGCATTAAAATGGCAGGTTGAGAAAGAGTTGGATAAGTTGGAGAAAAATTGAGTTTTAATGAAGACTGATAGGAGTGACTGGGCCAGCCCGCTAGTTGTAGTTCCGAAGGCAGACAAAATGGTCTGGCTCTGTGGGGATTATAAAATTACCCTGAATCGAGCAGTTAATGATGAACAGTACCCTTTACTGACATCACAGGACCTGTATACAGAACTGACGGGAGCCAAAGTCTTCACAAAACTAGATCTGTCCCAAGCCTATGCTCAACTCAACATTGACAAGGATAGCCAGCAGCATCTAACACACACAAAGGTTTATATTCATACACTAAGTTGCCCTATAGTATCAAGTCCTCACCAAAGATATTTCAGGCTGCCATGGATCATATTTTATGGGAATGAATCACTGTTTGTGCAATCAAGATGATGTGTTGATAGCCACTGGCACAGAGAAGGAAAACCTGGAAATCGTAGATATATTCAGATGGTTCAATGACTATAATCTGAAGCTGAAGAGGAGCAAATGTGCATTTACACAACATGAGGTGATTTATCTAGGTGGGTGGAAATGGTCACCAACCAGTTAAGGAGGAAGTGCAAGCCATCATGATGGCTCCAGAACCAAAAAACGTTACTGAATTACGATCCTTTTTAGGCAAGGTCCAATATTATGCTCGTTTCCTTCCTGGACTAGCAACACTTATTAAAGAAAGGGATGCGTTGGATATGGGACAAAGAGCAACAGAATGCATACGGCACGTGCAGGCGATGCTTCAGCAGTTGTGCTCTTCTCATCCATTATAATCTGACTCGTGAACTAAGACTAGCATGTGATGCCCCTGGGCATGGTGTGGGAGCAGTGATCAGCCTCTGGGTACGGTGTGGGAGCAGTGATCAGTCTCTGGGCATGGTGTGGGAGCAGTGATCAGCCTCTGGGCATGGTGTGGGAGCAGTGATCAGCCTCTGGGTACGGTGTGGGAGCAGTGATCAGCCTCTGGGTACGGTGTGGGAGCAGTGTTCAGCCTCTGGGCATGGTGTGGGAGCAGTGATCAGCCTCTGGGCATGGTGTGGGAGCAGTGATCAGCCTCTGGGTATGGTGTGGGAGCAGTGATCAGCCTCTGGGCATGGTGTGGGAGCAGTGATCAGCCTCTGGGCATGGTGTGGGAGCAGTGATCAGCCTCTGGGTATGGTGTGGGAGCAGTGATCAGCCTCTGGGCATGGTGTGGGAGCAGTGATCAGCCTCTGGGTATGGTGTGGGAGCAGTGATCAGCCTCTGGGCATGGTGTGGGAGCAGTGATCAGCCTCTGGGCATGGTGTGGGAGCAGTGATCAGCCTCTGGGTACGGTGTGGGAGCAGTGATCAGCCTCTGGGCATGGTGTGGGAGCAGTGATCAGCCTCTGGGTATGGTGTGGGAGCAGTGATCAGCCTCTGGGTATGGTGTGGGAGCAGTGATCAGTCTCTGGGTACGGTGTAGGAGCAGTGATCAGCCTCTGGGTATGGTGTGGGAGCAGTGATCAGCCTCTGGGTATGGTGTGGGTGCAGTGTTCAGCCATGTTATAAATGATGGGCAGGAAAAAATGGTTGCCTTTGCATTGCATATGCTCAACAAAAGTGAACAAAATTATGTCCAGATTGAGAAAGTGGCTTTGGCAATGATATTTGGTATTAAAAAGTTTCACCAGTTTCTTTTGGGACGTCAATTCACGCTAGTAACCAATCACAAACCATTACTAGTTATCCTACGCCCAAAGGTGGCAATTCCATTTATGGTGGCTTCCAGGATGCAAAGATGGGCTATTTTATTGTCTCACTATGATTACAGAATCGCGTATCGTACATCGAAGCAGATGCAGTGGCGGATGCCCATTCAAGGTTGCCCCATGAATATTCTGAAATTGGCCGTGAACAGTCAATCTTCACTCTGGATGTCGTTGATGAGGACTTTCTGGCACCGCCTCTGTAATTGCAGAGCTCACACAGAAAGATGCCACGTTACAGCGAGCCTATGGGCACACCCTGCGAGGCTGGTCTGAAGATCAGATGCATTTAGATGAGGGGATAAAGCCCTTTTATCATCGTCGGCATGAATTATCATGTGAGCAGGGATGGCTAAAATGAGACATAAAAACATAAGAAACATAAGAACATAAGAAATAGGAGCAGGGGTAGGCCATTTGACCTCTCGTGTCTGCTCCATCATTCAATAAGGTCATGGCTGATCTGATCCTGGCCTCAACTCCACTTCCCCGCCCACTCCCCATAACCCTTGACTCCCTTATCATTCAAAAATCTGTCCATCTCCACCTTAAATATATTCAAAGACCCAGCCTCCACCACTCTCTGGGGTAGAGAATTCCAAAGATTCACGACCCTTAAGAAATTCCTCCTCATTTCTGATTTAAATGGGCGACCCCTTATTCTGAAACTGTGCTGCCTAGTTCTAGATTCCCCCATGAGGGGAAACATCCTCTCTGTATCGACCATGTCGAGCCCCCTCAGAATCCTATACGTTTCGATAAGATCACCTCTCATTCTTCTAAGCTCCAATGAGTATAGGCCCAACCTGCTCAACCTTTCTTCATATGACAACCCCTTCCTCTCAGGAATCAACCTCGTGAACCTTCTCTGAATCGCCTCAATACAAGTATATCCTTTCTTAAATAAGGAGACCAAAACTGTACGCAGTACTCCAGGTGTGGTCTTACCAATACCCTGTACAGTTGGAGCAGGACGTCCCTACTTTTATACTCCCCTTGCAATAAAGGCCAGCATTCCATTTGCCTTCCTGATTACTTGCTGTACCTGCATGCTAACTTTTTGCGTTTCATGCACAAGAACTCCCAGATCTCTCTGTACTACAGCATTTTGTAATTGCTCCCCATTTAAATAATAATTTTTTAAAAATGTTTTCCTACCAAAGTGGATAACCTCACATTTTCCACATTATAGTCGATCTGCCAAATTTTTGGCCACTCATTGAGCTTATCTATATCCCTTTGTGTCCTCCTCAGAGTATTCATTCCCAGTGCACAACAGGCCAAAGTCTTGACGGAATTTCACAGTGAGCATACGGGTATCGTGGGCATGAAAGTGGTAGCCCGAAGTTTTGTTTATTGGCTTGGGTTGGATAAAGACAAAGAAGTATTAGTAAGCAAGTGTACTATCTGTCAAGACTGCAGGGCTATGCCAGCTAAGACACCACTGCAAGCATGGACTTGGTCAACGAGACCAATCCAAAGAATACATATTGATTTTTGCGTGAGGGGCAGTGATAATATTCTGGTTCTAATCGATAGCTATTTGAAATGGCTGGAAGTGCGGCATATGGGGTCATCTACAACTACAGAGCGTACATTAGATGAATGATGGGATATTTTTGCATGCCATGGCCTGCCCGAAGAAATGGTGTCAGATAATGGGCTGCAATTTTAGTCCACACAATTTGCGGTATCAAACACACGTTGGGAGCACCATCCATCCTGCTTCGAATGGTGCAGCTGAAAGGTCGGTCAGGATTGTCAAGGAGGCTTTGCGGAAACAAGTTCTACACACGTGATCATCTGTAAGCATGAAGCATAGGTTAGTGAATTTTCTTTTCAAATGCAGAACTATGCCCCATTCTACAACAGGGTACACACCTGCTGAATTATTGATGAAGCGTAGGCTGAGGACGCATCTCAGTTTATTGCAGCCAAGCTTATCGGATAAGGTAGAGAAAGCACAATTGGTGTAGAATATCATTCTAGTATTAAAGAGTGGTGCTTTCAGAAGGGTGATCAGGTCAGAGTTCTCAGTCCGTCGAAAAGAGCAAGTCCACGTAAATGGGACATTGGTACAACTATTCGGATATGTGTCAAAATTGGTGAACACATCAGGAAGGTTCATAGAAACATAGACATAGAAACAAAGAAAATAGGTGCAGGAGTAGGCCATTCGGCCCTTCAAGCCTGCACCGCCATTCAATAAGATCATGGCTGATCATTCCTTCAGTACCCCTTTCCCGCCTTCTCTCCATACCCCTTGATCCCCTTAACTGTAAGGGCCATATCTAACTCCCTCTTGAATATTTCTAACGAACTGGCATCAACAATTCTCTGCGGTAGGGAATTCCACAGGTTAACAACTCTCTGAATGAAGAAGTTTCTCCTCATCTCAGTCCTAAATGGCCTACCCCTTATCCTAAGACTATGTCCCCTGGTTCTGGACTTCCCCAACATCGGAAACATTCTTCCCGCATCTAACTTGTCCAGCCCCGTCAGAATCTTAAATGTTTCTAATGAGATCTCCTCTCATCCTTCTAAACTCCAGTGAATAAAGGCCCAGTTGATCCAGTCTCTCCCCATATGACAGCCCAGCCATCCCTGGAATCAGTCTGATGAACCTTCGCTGCACTCCCTCAATAGCAAGAACGTCCTTCCTTAGACAAGGAGACCAAAACTGAACACAATATTCCAGGTAAGGCCTCACTAAGGCCCTGTACAACTGCATTAAGACCTCCCTGCTCCTATACTCAAATCCCCGAGTTATGAAGGCCAACATACCATTTGCCTTCTTTACCACCTGCTGTACCTGCGTGCCCACTTTCAGTGACTGGTGAACCATGACACCCAGGTCTTGTTGCACCTCCCCTTTTCCTAATCTGCTGCCATTCAGATAATATTCTGCCTTTGTATTTTTGCCCCCAAAATGGATAACCTCACATTTATCTACATTATACTGCATCTGCCATGCATTTGCCCACTCAGCTAACCTGTCCAAGTCACCCTGCAGCCTCTTAGCGTCCTCCTCACAGCTCACACCGCCACCCAGTTTAGTGTCATCTGCAAACTTGGAGATATTACAGTTAATTCCTTCATCTAAATCGTTAATGTGTTTGGTAAATAGCTGGGGTCCTAGCACTGAGCCCTGCGGCACTCCACTAGTCACTGCCTGCCATTCTGAAAAGGACCTGTTTCCTGTCTGCCAACCAGTTCTCTATCCACACCAATACATTACAATACCATGCGCTTTGATTTAGCGGTACCTTGTCAAAAGCCTTTTGAAAGTCCCAATGCACCACATCCACTGGTTCTCCCTTGTCCACTCTGCTAGTTACATCCTCAAAAAATTCCAGAAGATTCGTCAAGCATGATTTCCCTTTCATAAATCCATGCTGACTTGGTCCGATCCTGTCACTGCTTTCCAAATGCGCTGCTATTTCATCTTTAATAATTGATTCCAACATTTTCCCCACTACTGATGTCAGGCTAACCGGTCTATAATTCCCCATTTTCTCTCTCCCTCTTTTTTTAAAAAGTGGTGTTACATTAGCTACCCTCCAGTCCATAGAAACTGATCCAGAGTCGATAGACTGTTGGCAAATGATCACCAATGCATCCACTATTTCTAGGGCCACTTCCTTAAGTGCTCTGGGATGCAGACTATCAGGCCCCAGGAATTCATCGGCCTTCAATCCCATCAATTTCCCCAACACAATTTCCCGCCTAATAAGGATATCCTTCAGTTCCTCCTTCTCACTAGACCCACTGTCCCCTAGTACATTCGGAAGGTTATTTGTATCTTCCTTCGTGAAGACAGAACCGAAGTATTGGTTCAATTGGTCTGCCATTTCTTTGTTCCCCATTATAAATTCAACTGAATCCGACTGCAAGGGACCTACGATTGTCTTTACTAATCTTTTTCTCTTCACATATTTATAGAAGCTTTTGCAGTCAGTTTTTATGTTCCCTGCAAGCTTCCTCTCGTACTCTATTTTCCCCCTCCTAATTAAATTCTTTGTCCTCCTCTGTTGAATTCTAAATTTCTCCCAGTCCCGCTTTTTCTAGCCAATTTATATGCCTCTTCCTTGGCTTTAAGACTATCCTTAATTTCCCTTGTTAGCCATGGTTGAGCCACCTTCCCAGTTTTATTTTTACTCCAGACAGGGATGTACAATTGTTGAAGTTCATCCATGTGATCTTTAAATGTTTGCCATTGCTTATCCACTGTCAACCTTTAAGTATCCTTTGCCAGTCTATTCTAGCCAATTCACGTCTCATACCGTCGAAGTTACCTTTCCTTAAGTTCAGGACCATAGTTTCCGAATTAATTTTGTCACTCTCCGTCTTAATAAGGAATTCTACCATATTATGGTCACTCTTCCCCAAGGGGCCTCGCACAACAAGATTGCTAATTAGTCCATTCTCATTACACATCACCCAGTCGAGGATGGCCAGCTCCCTGGTTGGTTCCTCGACATATTGGTCTAGAAAACCATCCCTAATACACTCCAGGAAATCCTCCTCCACCGCATTGCTACCAGTTTGGTTAGCCCAATCAATATGTAGATTAAAGTTGCCCATGATTACTGCTGTACCTTTATTGCACACATCCCTTATTTCTTGTTTGATGCTGTCCCCAACCTCATTAACTACTATTTGATGGTCTGTACACAACTCCCACTAGCGTTTTCTGCCCTTTGGAATTCTGCAGCTCCACCCATACTGATTCCACATCATCCAGGCTAATGTCCTTCCTTACAATTGCATTGATTTCATCTTTAACCAGCAACGCCACTCCACCTCCTTTTCCTTTCTGTCTATCCTTCCTAAATGCTGAATACCCTTGGATGTGGAGTTCCCAGCCTTAGTCACCCTGGAGCCATGTCTCCGTGATGCCAATCACATCGTATCCGTTAACTGCTATCTGCGCAGTTAATTCATCACCTTATTCCGAATACTCCTCGCATTGAGGCACAGAGCCTTCAGGTTTGTCTTTTTAACACACTTTGCCCCTTTAGAATTTTGCTGTAATGTGGCCCTTTTTGTTTTTTGCCTTGACTTTCTCTGCCCTCCACTTTTACTATTCTCCTTTCTATCTATTGCTTCTGACTCCATTTTATTTCCCTCTGTCTCCCTGCATAGGTTCTCATCCCCCTGCCATATTAGTTTAACTCCTCCCAAACAGCACTAGCAAACACTCCCCCTTGGACATTGATTCCAGTCTTGCCCAGGTGCAGGCCGTCCAGTTTGTACTGGTCCCAGTTACCCCAGAACTGGTTCCAATGTCCCAGTAATTTGAATCCCTCCCTTCTGCACCATTCCTGAAGCCACGTATTCATCTGAGCTATCCTACGATTCCTACTCTGACTAGCATGTGGACTCTCATGTGGACCAAATGTTTCTAGCGAGTGATGCACCTTCGGCACTACGAGTAGGTGAATATGAGTCTGACTTGGGCAATGGTCAGAGTGAGTTGGCAAGTCCAAGTACTTTAATGGCCACAACGTCCATATCCCCCCAAATGCAGCTGACTGAAGGCGGTTCTGCAGGTATGGGACAATCTCGCAGAGACTCTGTATCTTCTGAGAGGGGAGGTGGAGTTGGGGTTCAATTGAGAAGATCAATGAGAAAGCGCAAACCAACTAGACAGGTTTTTATTAACTGGGAATATCAAGATCGTAAGAAGAAAGCTAGCACTAGGATGGATGTAAGGGTTTCATGGAATCGCAAGAGGACACAGGAAGATAGAGGTCAGGAATCTTGGTCTACACACCCTGAAAACAGAAATTCACCAAGACGGTCTCCTGAGTCAAATGAGAATATAGAAAATGGGCATAGCCAGCCAACTGCAAAGAAATGGAGGTCGGAGCAGGAGGAAGCTAAAAGCTTACAAAATGATACTCAGGCTCAGCAGTCAAATTTGTAAAATTGTATTCATGATAAGTAATCTTTTGAAATATTGCATAAATACCTTGCTTCTAAAAAAAGGGGAAGCAGTGTAATGAATGAATTTGTAAGTATGCTCACAGGTTTGTAGAGATGTTGCACTGTGAGTGGTTTAGCCAGTAACGTGATGTTCACAAGACTCAATAAAATCCCATTCAATTGAGTCGTGGTCATCCACGATGAGGCATGCAGTTGTGAGCCTAGTGGATGAACTGGTAATGTGTAGTTTGGTTGTTAAACCTTTTGTTAATAAAGTAACTAGCTCTTAATAGCAATGTGTTGCTATGAATTCTTAAGCAAAGAACCCATGAAGCAAATACATTGCACCACCCCAGTGTTTTACTCTCTCTCTCCCCAGCTTATGATTCTCTCTCTCTTTCTCTCCCGCCCCAATTTCTCTTTCTCTCTCTGCCCAGCTTATTTCTTTCTCTCCCTCCCTAGTTTCTCTTCCTTCCCAGTTTGCATTTCTCTCTCTCTCTCTCTCTCCCCAGTTTGTGTTTTTCTCTCTTTCTCTCCAGTTTGCATTTCTCTCTCTCTCTCTCTCTCTCCCCAGTTTGTGTTTTTCTCTCTCTCTCCCCAGTTTGTGTTTTATCTCTCTCTCCCCAGTTTGTGTTTTTCTCTCTCTCTCCCCCAGTTTGTGTTTTTCTCTCTCTCTCCCCAGTTTGTGTTTTCTCTCTCTCTCCCCAGTTTGTGTTGCTCTCTCTCTCTCCCCCAGTTTGTGTTTCTCTCTCTCTCTCTCCCCTGTTTGTGTTTCTCTCTCTCTCTCTCCCCAGTTTGTGTTTCTCTCTCTCTCCCCAGTTTGTGTTTCTCTCTCTCTCTCCCCAGTTTGTGTTTATCCCTCTCTCTCCCCCAGTAAGAAGGGAAACCGAGGGCGGGAAAGCGGGTAAACCAAAGGTGGGGGAGCGATTTGCAGAGGAGAAACCAGAGGTGGAAGGAACTTTGATTCCATAGTAACTAATGGTGACTCACTGAAATTGCACTGATAACTGATATTAGTAAGAACATAAGAAATAGGAGCAGGAGTAGGCCACCTGGCTCCTCGAGCCTGCTCCACCATTTAATAAGGTCATGGCTGATCTGATCATGGACTCAGCTCCACTTCCTGCCTGCTCCCCATAACCCTTTATTCTATTATCGCTCAAAAATCTGTCTAACTCCGCCTTAAATATATTCAATGACCCAGCCGCCACAGCTCTCTGGGGCAGAGAATTCCAAACCTCTGAGAGAAGAAATTCCTCCTCATCTCAGTTTTAAATGGGCAGCCCCTTATTCTGAGACTATGCCCCCTAGTTTTAGTTTCCCCTATGAGTGGAAATCTCCTCTCTGCATCCAACTTGTCAAGCCCCATCATTATCTTATGTTTTGATAAGATCATCTTTCATTCTTCTGAACTCCAATGAGTATAGGCCCAACCTACTCAACCTATCTTCATAATTCAACCCCCTCATCTCCAGAATCTTCCTAGTGAACCTTCTCTGAACAGCCTCCAATGCAAGTATATCCTTCGTTAAATACGGAGACTAAAACTGTACGCAGTGCTCAGGTGTGGCCTCATCAATACCCTGTACATTTGTAGCAGAACTTCTCTGCTCTTATACTTTATCCCTCTTGCAATAAAGGCCAACATTCCATTAGCCTTCCTAATTATTTGCTGTACCTGCATACTAACTTTTTGTGTTTCATGCACAAGGAGCCCCCAGGTCCCTCTGCACTGCAGTACGTTGCAATTTTTCTCCATTTAAATTATAATTTGCTTTTTCTATTTTTTCTACCAAAGTGGATAACCTCACATTATTCTCCATCTGCCAAATTTTTGCCCACTCACTTAGCCTGTCTATATCTGTCATGTATGTACATGCTGTTTGTAGCCACCAGATGGTGTCATTGCTGGAGGCCACTGAACAGCATTCACATGGTGCTACTCTGGTATAAAAGGCCAGCCATTTTGTGAGTCAGACACTTTGGGCCAAATTAAAGCAGAAGCAAGTTTGTACCTTGCTTAGTTAAACAGTACTCAGTTTGAACCTTTATTGCATACATAACATTTGGCGATGAGAATACAAGAACCTTTATTTGCAAAATGAGCACAATTAGAGTTTTAGAGCGATTCGTGGAGGGAGAAGATAGGGCAGACTTTGTGAGCCATTTGAACCAGTACTTCGTGGCCAACAAAATGGAGGGGGTCGATGATGCAGATCGGCACCAGGCCGTGTTCCTCACTGTGTGCGGTTCAAAGATCTACGTTCTGATAAAGAATCTACTCATGCCTACTGATCCAACAAAGAAAACATACGAGGAGTTGTGTACATTGGTACAGGAGCACCGTAAGCCAGATGACAGCATCACCATCTCGAGATACAGGTGTTATACACACGTTCGATCGGAGGACCGGAGCGCGGCGGAATTTGTTGCCGACTTGAGACGTCTAGCGGGACCGCGCAAGTTCAAGACGGTGTTGGCAGACATGCTGCGGGACTTCTTTGTTATCGGTATCAACCACGAGGTGATCCTGCGCAAACCTCTGGCGGTGGAGGAGTTGAAGTTAAAAAGGGCCATCCAGATCGCTCAGTCATGTATGATGTTGGACAGAAGTCTAAAGCAAATAGCGGTGAAGAACTGAACCTCGGCAAGTA
Organism: Pristiophorus japonicus; assembly: GCF_044704955.1. Lineage (NCBI taxonomy): Eukaryota > Metazoa > Chordata > Chondrichthyes > Pristiophoridae > Pristiophorus > Pristiophorus japonicus. The sequence goes on along the minus strand of NC_091994.1, from coordinate 49,775,799 downwards.
CTGTAAATGCGATTGATTAGGCGTTTGGCAGAGCGGCACGTGGCAGGGCCTATCCAGCTGCGTTTGCGAAACCTGTGGCTGCCCAAAGTCCGCCAGTGGGAATGTATCCGACTTCTCCGTGTTGGCGTTGTGGGGGAAATCATCGGCACCAGCAGTGCCGATTTAAGCAATATAGTTGCAAAGGCTGTCTGAGAGTGGGGCATCTCCAGCGCAAGTGTCAGCAGATGAGCAAGCGAGCTGCGACACACCATGTGGAGGATGAGAGTCAGACTAGCGCGGATCCAGATACGCAATCCGAGATGCCAGAAGAGGAAGTAAATGCACTGTACTCTTTCATAACCAAGAGTAAACCAATTTTGATTACTGTGAAGTTTAATGGGATACCAGTATCGATGGAACTGGACACAGGGGCGAGTCAATCGATCATGAATGAGAGGGCATTTAATAAGCTGTGGGATACTAAGACTGTGAGGTCCAGGCTGAGCCCTGTTAACACCAAGCTACGCACGTACACAAAAGAACTGATAAAGGTGATTGGCAGTGCACAAATTAATGTGTCGTATAACGGTGCGCTTCACGAGTTACCACTGTGGATTGTTCCAGGCAATGGCCCAACGCTGCTCGGCAGGAGCTGGTTGGATGAAAATCAGATGCGACTGGAACGACATAAAGGCGTTGTTATCGGAGGAAGGTACATGTGCCCAAGTATTGAGCAAGTTCCCCTCGCTGTTCGAACCGGGTATCGGCAACTTCACGGGAGCCAAGGTGCAAATCCACGTGGACTCAGATGCAAGACCCGTCCATCATAAAGCTCAGGCAGTTCCGTATATGACGAGGGAGAAGGTAAAATCGAACTGGACAGACTCCAGCGTGAAGGGATCATATCACCGGTCGAATTTAATGAATGGGCCAGCCCCATTGTTCCTATGCTGAAAAGTGATGACACAGCCAGAATCTATGAAGACTACAAGGCTATGATCAACAGGGTTTCGAAACAAGATCAGTACCCATTACCGAAGGCTGATGACTTGTTTGCGATGCTAGCCGGAGGAAAGTCATTCACAAAACTGGATTGACGTCGGCCTATATGACGCAGGAGTTGGTCGAGACGTTGAAGAGACTTACATGCATTAACACGCACAAAGGACTGTTTATTTACCACAGGTGCCCATTTGGAATTTGCTCGGCAACTGCAATATTCCAGAGGAATATGAAGTCCGTTCCCAGAGCTGTCGTGTTCCAAGATGATATCCTGATCACCGGTCGTGACTCCAAGTAACATCTGAACAACCTGGAAGAGGTTCTACTGCATTTGGTCAGAGTCGGACTCAGACTTAAACGCTCAAAGTATGTCTTCATGGCACCAGAGGTTGAATTCCTCAGGAGGAAAATCGCCGTTGATGGCATCAGACCTACTGACATGAAAACCAAAGCCATCAAGAATGCACCCAAGCCGCAGAACGTAACGGAGCTGCATTCATTCCTGGGTCTACTCAACTACTTTGGTAACGTCATACCTAAATTGAGCAGCTTACTTGAACCACTGCATATGCTATTGAGAAAAGGCAACAACTGGGTGTGGGACGCATTGCAAGACAGAGCCTTTGCGAAAGCCACCAATCTGCTTTGCTCGAACAAGCTGCTGGTATATTATGACCCATGTGTTGTGTATGAAGAAAGAGTCAGACTGAACACTGTGAGCTCAAAGTAAAGTGTGACCTTAGTCTTTTATTGCTGGTCTCCAGAGTGCCTCTTCAACTTGTGAAGCCTCCTTAAATACCTGTGCTCCCAAAGGATTATGGGATCCCTTGGGACTCTAGGGGATGAGCCCTCTGGTGGCTGCACAGAGTAAATACAAGTTTACATATATAACAACACTCCACCGCCGCCCGCCCCCCCCCCAAAGTCAATAGTGTAACTATTTACAATGTGAGTCGATCTGGGGCCCTTCTTGCCCTGGTTGATCGTCTCGGTGTGAAAGCTGGTGTTGTTGAATCATTTGTTGGCCCCTCGTGGGCTGCTGTGCAGCTGGCCTTGCTGGGCTGCCTGGTGTGTTGGGCGCTGCTGGGATGCTGTAGATGATGGGTTCTGGTTTGTGATCAACCGTGGCGCCGGTTGCCACTGGTATGTATGTTGGGGGATCAAAGAAGGTAGGGTCCAAGGTTCGTTGCTCAGGATAGTCCATGAATCTGAGTTTGATTTGGTCCAAGTGTTTCCGGTGAATGAGTCCATTTGAAAGTTTGACCTGAAACATCCTGCTCCCCTCTTTGACCAAGAAAGTGCTAGGAAGCCACTTGGGACCTTGTCCATAATTTAATACAAATACAGGATCATTGATTTCATTCTCGTGTGACACATTTGCGCTATCATGGTATATACTTTGTTGAAGCCACCTGCTCTCTACCTGTTCATGTAGATCAGGGTAAACTAACGAGAGCTTTGTCTTAAGTGCTCTTTTCGTGAGCATTTCAGCAGGTGGGATCCCAATGAGTGAGTGGGGTCTCGTGCGCTAGCTAAGCAGATCTCGGGATAGGCGAGTCTGCAGTGAGCCTTCAGTTACCCTTTTCAAGCCTTGCTTGATGGTTTGCACTGCTCTCTCTGCCTGACCATTGGGGCAGATGTAACATGTTTGATCCTGTTACGGGTCATGAATTCTTTGAACTCAGCAATGGTAAAACATGGCCCGTTGTCGCTCACCGGGACATTGGGTAGGCTGTGTGTGGCAAACATGGCCCGCAGGCTTTCGGTAGTGGCAGCGGACGTGCTAGCCGACATTATCTCACATTCAATCCACTAGGAGTACGCATCTACAAACACAAGGAACATTTTACCCAAGAACAGGCCTGCATAGTCGACGTGTACCCTAGACCACAGTTTGGAGGGCTAAGACCATAAAATTAGCGGCGCCTCCCTGGGTACATTGCTTAACTGCGAGCATGTATTACATCTTTGAACGCAGGACTCTAAGTCCGCATCGATACCGGGCCACCACACGTGGGATCTGGCTATCACTTTCAGCATTACGATGCCTGGATGGGTACTGTGGAGGTCATTGATGAAGGTGTCTCTGGCCTTCTTGGGGACCACTACTCGATTGCCCCACAGAAGGCAGTCTGCCTGTATAGACATTTCAACTTTGCGCCGCTGGAACGGCTTTATCTCTTCCTGCACTTCCACTGGGACACTGGACCAGCTCCAGTGAAGCACACAGCTTTTGGCTAGAGATAATAAGGGGTCCTGGCTTGTGGCTTGTCCAGGTTTTGATCTGCCGGGTAGTGATTGGTGATTGCTCACTCTCAAATGCTTCCATAACCATGGCTAGATCTGCGGGCTGTGCCATTTCCACCTTCGTGGTGGGCAATGGCAGCCTACTGAGAGCATCAGCGCAGTTTTCTGTGCCTGGCCTGTGACGGATGGCGTAGTTGTATGCGGACAACGTGAGCGCCCATCTCTGGATGCGGGCCGATGCATTGGTATTTGTCCCTTTACTCTTGGAGAACAGGTATATAAGTGGCTTATGGTCAGTTTCCAATTCGAATTTTAGCTCAAACAGGTATTGATGTATTTTCTTTATCCCATAAACACACGCTAACCCTTCTTTTTCAATCATGCCGTAGGCTCTCTCAGCCTTAGACAGACTCCTGGATGCATAAGCAACCGGTTGCAGTTTCCCGAAATCATTAGCTTGTTGCAATACACACCTGACGCCATATGACGACGCATCACATGCTAGTACCAAATGCTTACATGGATCATACGACACAAGCAATTTGTTTGAGCATAACAATTTTCTCGCTTTTACAAAGGCATTTTCCTGGCTTTTGCCCCAAACCCATTCGTCCCCTTTTCGTAATAAGACATGTGGTTCTAACAGTGTGCTGAGACCCGGTAAAATGTTACCATATTAGTTCAGGAGTCCCAGAAATGAACGCAGCTCCGTCACGTTCTGTGGCCTCGGTGTGTTCTCGAATGCCTCTGTCTTCGCGTTGGTCGGCCTGATGCCGTCCGCCGCAATCCTCCTTCCCAGGAATTCCACTTCAGACGCCAGGAAAACGCACTTCGAGCGTTTTAACCTGAGCCCCACGCGGTTGAACCTCCTCCAGGTTCTGCAGATGCTTGACTGTTTTCCGACCTGTGACCAAGATATCATCCTGGAAGAACACGGTGTGCGGGACCACCTTCAGTAAGCTTTCCATGTTTCTCTGGAATATCGCCGCCATCAATCGGATTCCAAACGGGCATCTGTTATAAACAAAAAGACCTTTGTGCGTGTTGATGCAGGTGAGGGCCTTCGATGATTCCTCCAGTTCCTGCGTCATGTAGGCTGAAGTCAGATCCAGCTTCGTGAACATCTTTCCTTCCGCCAATGTTGCAAAGAGGCCGTCGGCCTTTGGTAGTGGGTATTGGTCCTGCAGAGAGAACCGATTGATAGTTACTTTGTAATCGCCCCAGATTCTGAAGGTGCCATCTCGCTTGACGATTGGGACAATAGGACTGGCCTACTCATTGAACTCGATCAGGGAAATGATGCTCTCTCTTTGCAGCCGGTCGAGCTCGATCTCTACCCTTTCTCTCATCATGTATGGCACTGCTCTTGCCTTGTGATGGATGGGTCGCGCCCTCGGAATTAGGTGGATCTGCACTTTTGCTCCTTGGAAACGCCACAACCGGCAGATTTAATATTAATCATGGATGCTTTTGAGAGTGAAGATACCCCTGTCACGGCTCAATAAGTTAAGACCTGGACCAGCCAAGACCTGATATTATCGGTGGTAAAGGGTTGCATCCTCAAAGGGGATTGGTCTGCCATACCTAAGCAAGTGTGCGAGGAGGCCAAACCTAACGTTCGTCGCAAGGACGAACTGTCTATTCAAGCAGATTGCATTTTGTGGGGCAATCGAATTGTAATGCCTAAGAAAGGGAAAGAGAAGTTTGTGCGTGAGTTACACAGCACACATCCTGGTATAGTGATGATGAAGGCCATTGCCAGGTTCCACATATGGTGGCCAGGAATTGATTTGGAGCTGGAAACGTGCGTGCATCAGTGCAACACCTGCATGCAGCTCAGCAAAGCACCAGCAGAATTGCCGCTGAGTCTGTGATCATGGCCATCCAAACCTTGGTCCAGGATTCATGTAGATTTTGCAGGTCCCTTCCTGGGCATGATTTTTTTAGTGGTGGTGGATGCATTATCATGTCATCCAGTACATCCACGGCAACCATAGAGAAACTCAGTGTCATGTTCGTGACACATGGTCTGCCTGACATAGTGGTGAGCGACAATGGGTCGTGCTTCACCAGTCAGGAGTTTCAGGAGTTTGTAAAACTTAACGGCATAAAACATGTAAGGTCAGCACCGTTCAAGCCTGCGTCCAATGGGCAAGCAGAACGTGCAGTACAAATTATCCTGCAAAGCATGAGGAGAGTAACCCAAGGGTCACTGCAGACCCGCTTGTCTTGCATACTGCTGAGTTAGAGGACAAGACAGTTACAGGTCTCGCCTGCTGAACGCATGATGAAAAGAGGTCTTAAGACCAAGATATCTCTTGTACACCCAGATTTAAGTCATCATGTTGAATACAGAAGACAGAGTCAACAAGGGTACCACGATCGCGCAACTGTGTCATGTGAGATTTCTGTTAATGATCCTGTATATGTGTTGAATTATGGTCAGAGTCACAAATGGATCGCTGGTGCAGTCATGGCCAAGGAGGGCAACAGAGTATTTGTTATTAAGCTCAAGAATGGGCAAACTTGCAGGAAACACATGGATCAAACAAAGCTGAGGCACACAGACGAGCCAGAGCATCGGACGAAGAAACCGTCAACGACCAACCAACCTACCAACAGCCTTCAGTGGACTCAAGGGTCATCAGTGAACCCGGAATTTCCATCACGGACTTGTTCAATAAAAATGGACTTGCAATTCCTGACATGGCCACTGCCACCCCCAACAAGTCAGCCAGCCAGCCACCAGCCACAACAGACTCCGCACATTCACCCAAGGCCGGAATCGAACTGAGTCGGTCATCCCGGGAGCGTAAATCACCGGACCATCTCAACCTGTGAAAGACTGATAAGATCTCAGAGGAGAGTATTGTCATGTATGTACATGCTGTTTGTAGCCACCAGACGGTGTAATTGCTGGAGACCATTGAGCAGCACGCACATGGTGCTGCTCTGGTATAAAAGACCAGCCATTTTGTGAGTCAGACACTTTGGGCCGTAATAAAGCAGAAACAAGGTTGTACCTTGCTTAGTTAAACAGTACTCAGTTTGAACCTTTATTGCATACATAACAATATCCCTTTGCAGATTTGTTGTGTCCTCCTCACAATTTGCTTTCCCACCCATCTTTGTATCAATAGCAAACTTGGCTACATTACACTCGGTTCCTTCATCCAAGTCATTAATATGGATTGCAAATAGTTGAGGCCCCAGCACCGATCCCTGCGACACCCCACTAGTTACTGTTTGCCAACCGGAAAATGCCCTAATTATCCCGACTCTCTGTTTTCTGTTAGTTAACCAATCCTCTATCGATGTTAGTATATTACCCCCAACCCCGTGAACTTTTATCTTGTGCAGTGACCTTTTATGTGGCACCTTATCGTATGCCTTCTGGAAATCCAAATACACCACATCCACTCGTTCCCCCTTATCCACCCTGAAAGAACTCCAGCAAATTGCCAAACATGATTGCCCTTTCATAAACATTGAAACATAGAAACATAGAAAATAGGTGCAGGAGTAGGCCATTTGGCCCTTCGAGCCTGCACCTACATTCAATGAGTTCATGGCTGAACATGCAACTTCAGTACCCCATTCCTGCTTTTTCGCCATACCACTTGATCCCCCTAGTAGTAAGGACTACATCTAACTCCTTTTTGAATATATTTAGTGAATTGGCCTCAACAACTTTCTGTGGTAGAGAATTCCACAGGTTCACCACTCTCTGGGTGAAGAAGTTTCTCCTCATCTCGGTCCTAAATGGCTTACCCCTTATCCTTAGGCTGTGACCCCTGGTTCTGGACTTCCCCAACATTGGGAACATTCTTCCTGCATCTAACCTGTCTAAACCTGTCAGAATTTTATATATTTCTATGAGATCCCCTCTCATTCTTCTGAACTCCAGTGAATACAAGCCCAGTTGATCCAGTCTTTCTTGATATGTCAGTCCCGTCATCCCGGGAATCAGTCTGGTGAACCTTCGCTGCACTCCCTCAATAGCAAGAATGTCCTTCCTCAAGTTAGGAGACCAAAACTGTACACAATACTCCAGGTGTGGCCTCACCAAGGCCCTGTACAACTGTAGTAACACCTCCCTGCCCCTGTACTCAAATCCCCTCGCTATGAAGGCCAACATGCCATTTGCTTTCTTAACCGCCTGCTGTACCTGCATGCCAACTTCAATGACTGATGTACCATGACACCCAGGTCCCGTTGCACCTCCCCTTTTCCTAATCTATCACCATTCAGATAATAATCTGTCTCTCTGTTTTTACCACCAAAGTGGATAACCTCACATTTATCCACATAATATTTCATCTGCCATGCATTTGCCCACTCACCTAACCTATCCAAGTCACTCTGCAGCCTCATAGCATCCTGCTCACAGCTCACACTGCCACCAACTTAGTGTCATCCGCAAATTTGGAGATACTACATTTAATCCCCTTGTCTAAATCATTAATGTACAATGTAAACAGCTGGGGCCCCAGCACAGAACCTTGCGGTACCCCAATAGTCACTGCCTACCATTCTGAAAAGTACCCATTTACTCCTACTCTTTGCTTCCTGTCTGCCAACCAGTTCTCAATCCACGTCAGCACACGACCACCAATCCCCATGTGCTTTAACTTTGCACATTAATCTCTTGTGTGGGACCTTCTGAAAGTCCAAATACACCACATCAACTGGTTCTCCCTTGTCCACTCTACTGGAAACATCCTCAAAAAATTCCAGAAGATTTGTCAAGCATGATTTCCCTTTCACAAATCCATGCTGACTTGGACCTATCATGTCACCTCTTTCCAAATGCGCTGCTATGACATCCTTAATAATTGATTCCATCATTTTACCCATTGCCGATGTCAGGCTGACTGGTCTATAATTCCCTGTTTTCTCTCTCCCTCCTTTTTTAAAAAGTGGGGTTACATTGGCTACCCTCCACTCCATAGGAACTGATCCAGAGTCAATGGAATGTTGGAAAATGACTGTCAATGCATCCGCTATTTCCAAGGCCACCTCCTTAAGTACTCTGAGATGCAGTCCATCAGGCCCTGGGGATTTATCGGCCTTCAATCCCATCAATTTCCCCCACACAATTTCCCGACTAATAAGGATTTCCCTCAGTTCCTCCTTCTTACTAGACCCTCTGACCCCTTTTATATCCGGAAGGTTGTTTGTGTCCTCCTTAGTGAATATCGAACCAAAGTACTTGTTCAATTGGTCTGCCATTTATTTGTTCCCAGTTATGACTTCCCCTGATTCTGACTGCAGGGGACCTACGTTTGTCTTTACTAACCTTTTTCTCTTTACTTATCTATAGAAGCTTTTGCAGTCCTTCTTAATGCAAGCTTCCTCTCGTACTCTATTTTCCCTGCCCTAATCAAACCCTTTGTCCTCCTCTGCTGAGTTCTAAATTTCTCCCAGTCCCCGGGTTCGCTGCTATTTCTGGCCAATTTGTATGCCACTTCCTTGGCTTTAATACTATCCCTGATTTTCCTTGATAGCCACAGTTGAGCCACCTTCCCTTTTTTATTTATACGCCAGACAGGGATGTACAATTGTTGTAGTTCATCCATGCGGTCTCTAAATGTCTACCATTGCCCATCCACTGTCAACCCTTAAGTATCATTCACCAATCTGTCCTAGCCAATTCACGCTCATACCTTCAAAGTTACCCTTCTTTAAGTTCTGGACCATGGTCTCTGAATTAACTGTTTCATTCTCCATCCTAATGTAGAATTCCACCATATTATGGTCACTCTTCCCCAAGGGGCCTCTCACAACGAGATTGCTAATTAATCCTCTCTCATTACACAACACCCAATCTAAGATGGCCTTCCCCCTAGTTGGTTCCTCGACATGTTGGTCTAGAAAACCATCCCTTATGCACTCCAGGAAATCCTCCTCCACCGTATTGTTTCCGGTTTGGTTAGCCCAATCTATATGCATATTAAAGTCACCCATGATAACTGCTGCATCTTTATTGCATGCACCTCTAATTTCCTGAATGATGCCCTCCCCAACATCACTACTACTGTTTGGAGGTCTGTACACAACTCCCACTCTGCCCCTTGGTATTCCGCAGCTCCACCCATACCGATTCCACATCATCCAAGCTAATGTCTTTCCTTACAATTGCATTAATTTCCGCTTTAACCAGCAATGCCACCTCACCTCCTTTTCCTTTCTGTCTATCCTTCCTAAATGTTGAATACCTTTGGATGTTGAGTTCCCAACCTTGGTCACCCTGGAGCCATGTCTCCGTGATGCCAACCACATCGTATCCATTAACTGCTATCTGCACAGTTAATTCGTCCACCTTATTCCGAATACTCCTCGCATTGAGGCACAGAGCCTTCAGGCTTGCCTTTTTAGCGCACTTAGACCCTTTAGAATTTTGCTGCAAAGTGGCCCTTTTTGTTTTTTGCCTTGGGTTTCTCTGCCCTCCACTTTTACTCATCTCCTTTCTGTCTTTTGCTTCTGTCTCCATTTTGTTTCTCTCTGTCTCCCTGCATTGGTTTCCATCCCCCTGCCATATTAGTTTAACTCCTCCCCAACAGCACTCGCAAACACTCCTCCTGGGACATTGGTTCCGGTCCTGCATAGGTGCAGACTGTCCATTTTGTACTGGTCCCACCTCCCCCATGCTGACTCTGCTTGATTAAATTATGCTTTTCCAAATGTCCCGCTACTGCTTCCTTAATAATGGACTCCAGCATTTTCTCCAATGACAGATGTTGGCTAACTGGTCTATAGTTCCCTGCTTTTTGTCTGCCTCCTTTTCTAAATAGGGGCGTTACATTTGCGGTTTTCCAATCCGCTGGGACCTCCACAGAAGCCAGAGAATGTTGGTAGATAACAACTAATGCATCCACTATCTCTGCAGCCACTTCTTTTAAGACCCTTGGATGTAAGCCATCAGATCCAGGGGATTTGTCTGCCTTTAGTTCCATTATTCTACCGACTACTACTTCATTAGTGATAGTGATTGTATTAGAGGGGATGGGGGAGGGGACGAGCATATGAATGAAGTGCACTCACTTCTGAGTCAGAAGGTTGTGGGTTCAAGTCCCACTTCAGAGACAGAAGCACAAAAATCCAGCCGGACACTCCAGGGTAGTACTGAAGGAGTGCTGCACTATTGGAGATGCCGCCTTTGGGATGAGATTTTCAACTGAGGCCCCATCTCCACTTCCAGGTGGACATAAGGTGGCACAATTTCGAAGAAGCACAGGTGTCATGACCAATACTTATTGCTCAGTCAACTTAACAAAGGCAGATGATCTGGTCTTTATCACATTGCTGTTTGTGGGAGCTTGCTGTGCATATTGGCAAACGCAGCTCCTGCATTACAACAGTGACTACACTTCAAACGTACTTCATTAGCTGTAGAGCACTTTGGGACATCCTGAGATCATGAAACGTGCTATATAAATGCAAGTCTTTCTTCCATAACCAACAGTAATACAATAACTCACCGATAATCTATATGTAACTCGTACTAATAGGGGTAATATCCTAATACGCTACCTATAACTAGTAATTCTATACCCCGCTGATATTCACCCTGAAACCAAAGCCCAAATCCCCAGCACTGCACAGGGAGTGGTCAGGCTCCCCTTGATAGCACTTTGAACAGGTTTGATCTCTCTCACTATCTCCTTGCACTCTGGTTTGCACTCAGTTACCGTGTGAAGGTGACGACTCTGTACTGGGAACCTCAGTCACAGCTCATCTGTATTTGGACTTCACACGTTAAAACCGGTCAGTACAGCCCACCCTGAACCAAACCACTAAACCACTCCCTGGGCTCGAACTCGATAAAAGAGAGTTTTCATGGAATGACAGAAATTACAGCGCAGGAGGAGGCCATTCGGCCCCCAGTGCTGGCCTTCTCTCCAGTAACCCTATTCCCCCCAGATCCTTTTATAGTCCTCCTTTTCAAATATTTATGCCCTTCGCTTTGAAATGAAGTTTTGGTTTCTACCTCAATAGACACATGTGATGAAGGATCCCACGGTCCAATAGCCCTCAGTTCAAGAACCTTCTGCCTCCCTTCCCCGGTGGTTGGTCCAGTGAGAATCCTCAGTCTCTGTACTCCTGTTCCCCATTCGCCCACCAGTGCAAATCATTTTTCATTATTTACCCACAGTAAGGTCCCCAGGTTTCACTCACCCTTTACTAGCTGCTCCTCTCAGCGCTGCTCCCACTCCTCACCGTACTGCTGCTGCTGCTCCAGGCTCCGTGGGAAATGCTGGACCCCACGCCCACATCCCTGCCCCACTGTAACCCCTCCCGCCTGTGCCACAATACCCCGACCCCCATTCCCCAGTCCCCTTCACTCCCTCAACCTCCCATCCCCTGATCCACCATCCATAGTCTTTCTCGCTCCCCGAGGTTCCCTTCCCCAGTCTCCATTTCTTTCCCTAAGCCCCCATTCCACAGTCTCCCTCTCTCCCCCACCCCCCCACCGACTGCTGACATTGCCCTGATTCCTGATTCCAGAGTCCTTCCCCCTCCCCTGATTCCCGGCCTCCTCCCGACTGCACACCAGCCGATCTCTGCTCTCTGCACAGTTGGTCGGGTGACGTTACTAAGCTGGAGTTCTCGATCAGGCCAACATCCCCAGCATCGAATCACTGACTACACTCGACCAGCTCCATTGGGGGAGCCACATCGTCCACATGCCCGACACGAGACTCCCTAAGCAAGCGCTCTACTCGGAACCCATATACGGCAAGCGAGCCCCAGGCGGGCAGAGGAAACATTTCAAGAACACTCTCAAAGCCTTCTTGATAAAGTGTAACATCCCCACCGACACCTGGGAGTCCCTGGCCCAAGACCGCGCTACTTGGAGGAAGAACATCCGGGAGAGCCTTGAGCATCTCGAGTCTCGTCGCCGAGAGCATGCAGAAATCAAGCACAGACAGCGGAAAGAGCGTGCGGCAAACCAGACTCCCCACCCACCCTTTCCTTCAACCACTGTCTGTCCCACTTGTGACAGAGACTGTAATTCCCGTATTGGACTGTACAGTCACCTGAGAACTCACTTTTAGAGTGGAAGCAAGTCTTCCTCGATTTCGAGGGACTGCCTCTGATGATGATGATGATGTCTGGGCAGCAGTCGGTGATGTCACAGAGTGGGCGAGGTACACTGCGGTGGGAAATTTAAAGTGTTGATAGCCCGGGCAGCTAGAGGCAGCGTTCGGGGCAGGTATCGCTGGTTTTGGGAGATACCCACCGAAAGGGCTGGAAACCCGATGTGGGACTGGAGACTAGTGTCAGCCATGGCTCAGCGGGTAGCACACTCGCCTTTGAGTCAATAACGTTGTGGGTTCAGGTCCCACTCCAGAGAATTGAGCACAAAAATCTAGGCTGACACTCCAGTGCAGTGCTGAGGAAGCGCTGCACTGTCAGAGGTGTCATCTTTCGGATGAAATGTTAAACCAAGGCCTTGTCTGCTCTCTCAGGTGGATGCAAAAGATCCCATGGTTCTATTTCAAAGAGGAGCTCATGTGAGACAAGGAAAAACAAATAAAGTATCTTTGAAGTGGAGCATGCTCTCCTGCTGGTTCATTGGCTCGATGCACCGCCCAGTGAAGTATTAAGCCACACAGGGCAGGGAGATCTGTGTTGAGCTGCCCACTTCATAGAGGGGTATTATTGGATACATAGGATCTCCAGCACAGAAACAGGCCCTTCCGCCCAATCAGTCCATGCCGGTGTTTATGCTCCACTCCAGCCGCCTCCCAATCTTCGTCTAACCCTGTCAGCATAACCCTTTACTCCCTTCTCCCTCATATCCTTATCCAGCTTCCAGTATTGCCACACGATTTCGGAGTGAAACAAAGCTTCATTCGCGACCTTTGGAATGACTCAAAGCCTATATTTTTATTTGGAAAATAATACACTGATTTGTGCAATAATACACTGGTTGGCGATTCTCGGACCAGGGGCATAGTCTAAGAATTAGAGCCAGAATTTTCAGGAGTGAAATTAGGAAACACTTCTAAATACAAAGGATTTGGAACTCTCTGTTGCAAATGGCAGTTGATGCTAGATAAATTAATTTTAAATCTGAGATTGAAAGCTTTTTGTTAACCAAAGGTATTAAGGGATATGGGCCAAAGGCAGGTATATGGAGTTAGGTCGCAGATCAGCCGTGATCTCATTGAATGGTGGAACAGGCTCAAGGGGCTGAATGGCCTCCTCCTGTTCCTATGTTCCTAAATCACAAAGCAAACCTGTACTTAATTTATACCAATGTAATTATTTTCACAAAAGTTATTTGATGGATTCATTAACCTCTTTCAATGGAAGAGACTAGGCTTGAAACGACTCCATTAATGGTATCGGTTTATCGGGGCGTGCTACTGTGTGGCTCACAGGGGCACACAGTTCTCTCTCTGCTCTCCCATAAAGTCATAGCCAAAATTATTGATCCTTTGACATGAGCAGTATAACAGTCACATATGTGGACAAGGCTTTCACGTCCCTTGGCTACACCCTCTGAAATAATTCGGAGAAGTTCTTATTAAGCTAAAGTGAAAGGTCAGAGTGGGAGGCAGGGTGAGAGGTCTTTGTTTAATGCCTTTGCAAGGGTAGAAATCTCCCTGCGATTGAATCCCACAATCAGGCGGGGATGACAACTTATGATTTGCAAAATGAAAAAAATGCCCCTACATCAAAAAGATGACAACAGATGAAAGCGAGACAGAGACAGAGGCCGGAATCTTACCAGTCCTGCCAATGTGAGTTTGGAGACGGGGCCGCTGTCAAAGTGGCGGTGATTGACAGCGAGGCGGGAACATGCTCTGAACCCGCCTCGTTCTGAATTTCCCAAGTGCCCGGGTCTGGCTGCGAATTATAGGGCCCAAGTTTCCACAAGAAAATAAACGTGCGCCCCTCCGAGCTGGGCGCCCGTTTTTCGCGCCTAAAACGGCGCCTAAAAAAATCCTCGGTATTCTCCACCTACTTACAGGTCCTCTGGCCCTCGGCGCAGCCAGCACGAGCTGTGGGGGGGGTGGAGCCAGGTCCCGGCGCTGAAAACAGTGCCGGGACCTCTGCACATGCGCGCTACAGTCGTCACACAAGTGCAGTAGCTCCAGGCGCCGAACTGTGTGGGAGGGGCCCGAAGCACGCAGCCCCTAGCCCTGGCTGAATGGCCTCACTGGGGCTGCGTGAATGAGGCTCCTCCCACGGCCAGCTCCTGCTCCCCCCCCCCCCCGACCAGACCCGACACCCGCTCCCCGCCCCCCGCCCCGACCCGAGACCTGACACCCGCTCCCCCCCCACCGCCGACCAGACACCCGCTCCCCCCCCCGCCCCGAGACCCGACACCCGCTCCCCCCCCCGCCACGACACCCGACACCCGCTCCCCCCCCCCGACCCGACCCGACACCCGCTCCCCCCCTACCCCGCCCCGACCCGACCCGACCCGAGACCCGACACCCGCTCCCTCCCCCCCCCGACCCGACCCGACACGACCCGACCCGCGCTCCTGTTCCCTGACCCCCCCCGCTCTCTCTCTCCCTCCCTCCCCTCTCTCTCTCTCTCTCCCTCCCCTCTCTCTCTCCCTTCCCTCTCTCTCTCCCTCCCTCCCTCCCTCCCTCCCTCCCCTCTCTCTCTCTCTCCCTCCCCTCCCCTCTCTCTCCCTCTCTCCCTCCCTCCCTCTCTCCCTCCCTCCCCCCCTCTCTCTCTCCCTCCCTCCCTCTCTCTCCCTCCCTCCCCCCTCCCTCCCCCCCTCCCTCTCTCTCCCTCCCTCCCTCCCTCTCCCTCCCTCCCCCCTCTCTCTCTCTCCCTCCCTCCCCCCTCCCTCTCTCTCCCTCCCTCCCCCCCTCTCTCTCCCTCCCTCCCCCCCTCTCTCTCCCTCCCTCCCCCCCACTCTCTCTCTCCCTCCTTCCCCCCCCTCTCTCTCTCTCCCTCCCCCCCTCTCTCTCTCTCCCTCCCCCCCTCTCTCTCCCTCCCTCCCCCCCTCTCTCTCCCTCCCTCCCCCCCACTCTCTCTCTCCCTCCTTCCCCCCCCTCTCTCTCTCTCCCTCCCCCCCTCTCTCTCTCTCCCTCCCCCTCCCTCTCTCTCCCTCCCTCCCCCCTCCCTCCCCCCCTCCCTCTCTCTCCCTCCCTCCCTCCCTCTCCCTCCCTCCCCCCTCTCTCTCTCTCCCTCCCTCACCCCCTCCCTCTCTCTCCCTCCCTCCCCCCCTCTCTCTCCCTCCCTCCCCCCCTCTCTCTCCCTCCCTCCCCCCCACTCTCTCTCTCCCTCCTTCCCCCCCCTCTCTCTCTCTCCCTCCCCCCCTCTCTCTCTCTCCCTCCCCCTCCCTCTCTCTCTCTCCCTCCCCCTCCCTCTCTCTCTCTCTCTCCCCCTCCCTCTCTCTCTCTCTAAACCCTCCCGCTCAGCGGCACGAACGGCTGCAGAATTCTCCCTGGCTGAAGCACTTTCACACAGGTAGGAAGATGGTTTATTTAATCTTTTCTTGGCTTATAAATGTTTATTCAGGTTGGATTTATTTGTATAATATTTGTAGAAGTATAAATAAGGATTTATTGTCGAATTTAATGAGTTCCCTTCCCCCCTCCTCCCCCCCACCTCGTTCTGGACGCCTAATTTGTAACCTGCGCCTGATTTTTTAATGTGTAGAACAGGTTTTTTCAGTTCTACAAAAATCTTCACTGGCTCCATTCTACTTTAGTTTGGAGTACGTTTTCACTGTGGAAACTTTCAAATCAGGCGTCAGTGGCCGGACACGCCCCCTTTTGAAGAAAAAATTCTGTTCTGAACTAGAACTGTTCTACCTGATTAGAATTGCAGAAAAAAAAATGTGGAGAATTGCAATTTCTAAAATAGTCCGTTCTCCACCAGTTGCTCCTAAAAATCAGGCGCGAATCATGTGGAAACTTGGGCCCATTGACTCTACACTAAGCGACGGGTCAGGCAATTGTGCTAGTTAAGAAGCTGCTTAAAGTTTTGAAAGCAGCATTTTACCTGGTCCAAAGGAGTTTTCCAAGTTTTTTACTTGGAAACACGTCAGGTAAGTATGTCGGGTTCTCAACAACTCTGGATTGGTTACACTAGTTGACAGCTGCAGAAGTTGAATGAAAGTTACCATTTCACAATATTCAATTTCTAATCAAAGAAGCTGGAGCCTTCAGGGTTTGGAATACATTTTCCAGCTTTATGGAGGTTTGAAGTGTTTGCAGTGAACTCTCTATCTAGTATCACCTCCTTGGAGCAACCTCTCTCACCATTGACAGATCGTTTCTGTCATCTCGACATCAGTTGCCATAGAATAATAGAATCACAGAATGGTTTCCGCACGGAAGAAACCCATCGTGCCCGTACCGACTCTCAGCAAGTACCACTCCCCCACCCTTTCCTAGTGGCCCTGAAAATATTTTCCTTCAGATATTATCCAATTCCCTTTCGAAAGACAAGATTGAGTCTGCCTCTACCACCCTTTCAGGAAGTGCATCCCAGATCTTAACCACTCGTTGCATAAAAATGCTTTTTCTTATGTCGCCTTGAGTTTTTTTGCTAATCACCTTAAATCTGTGTCCTCTGGTTCTCGACCCTTCCACCAATGGGAACAGTTTATCTCTATCTACTCTGTCCAGACCCCTCATGATTTTGAACATCTCCATCAAATCTCAATCTTCTCTGCTCCAAGGAGAACAATCCCAGTTTCTCCAGTCTTTCAACGTAAATGAAGTTCCTGGAATCATTCTCATTGATTTTTTCTGCACCCTCTCGAAGGCCTTCACATCCTTCCTAAAGTGTGGTGCCCAGAATTGGACACAGTGCTCCAGTTGGGGCTGAAGCAATGTTTTATACAGGTTCATCATCATTTCCACACTGTTGTATCCTATACCTCTATTTAAAGGATACCGTAATTCTTTTTAACTGCTTTCTCAACCTGCCCTGCCACCTTTGAAGATTTGTGCACACATACCCCCATCTATCCCAGCAGCATCAGTGACCTTGAAAAAATCTTACCTTGGTCCTCAGAATCCCACACACCAGCACCTCAATGCTGCACAACACTGACAGCACAACTCTCAACATGAATGTGGCCATGGTCCTTTTAAGGAAACTGGCTGATGACACATCATCAGATGATGTCATCAGACCTGCTTCCTTTTAATTGGCCAGGAACCTAGCAAGCCCCATCAAGGTAAGATTCTTTTCACAGTGCGGAATGGAGCCAAGAGCAGGGTCGGACTCACCATGGTTGGCGAAATCGCGGACGGAGAGAGAGAAGTGTGAGGTAATGCATTTGGGGATGGTTAACAAGGAAAGGGAATACACATTAAGTAGTAGGATACTGAGAAGTGTAGAGGAACAAAGGGACCACAGAGTGCATGTCCACAGATCTCTGAAAGTAGCTGGCCAGGTAGATAATGTGGTTAAGAAGACTTACGGAATGCTTGCCTTTATTAGCTGAAGCATAGAATATAAGAGCAGGAGGGTTATTCTTGAATTGTATAAAACACTGGTTAGGCCACAGCTGGAGTACTGCATACAGTTCGAGTCATTGCACTACAGGAAGGACGTGATTGGGGTACAGGGTACATGGAGATTTACGAGGATGTTGCCAGGAGTGGAAAATCTAAGCTATGAGGACAGATTAGATAGGCTGGGTTTGTTTTCATTGGAACAGAGGGGAGACCTGATTGAGGTGTATAAAATTATGAGGGGCCTAGATATAATGGATAGAAAGGGCCTATTTCCCTTAGCAGAGGGGTCAACAACCAAGGGGCATAAATTTAAAGTAATTGGTAGAAGGTTTCGAGGAGATATGAGGGGAAATTTCTTCACCTAGAGGGTGGTGGGGGTCTGGAACTCACTGCCTGAAAGGGTGGTAGAGGCAGAAACCCTCGCCACATTTAAAAAGTACTTGGATGTGCACCTGATGTTCTGTAACTTGCAGGGCTATGGACCTAGAGCTGGAAAGTGGGATTAGGCTGGATAGCCTCTTGTTGGCCGGCACGGACACGATGGGCCGAAATGGCCTCCTTCCGTGCTGTAAACGTCTATGATTCTATGATTCTATGAAACAAAGACAAAAAAGAAAGTCTTGCATTTATATAGCGCCTTTCACGACCAGCAGACATCCCAAACCGCTTTACAGCCAATGAAGTACTTTTTGAAGTGACAGAGAGAGAGAGAGAAACAGAGGTTAATGGAGGCCGAATGTGCTTCCTGTCTAGGAGCAAAGGTCAGCGAGGGGTTGGGACGTGAAAAAAATAGCAAGTCATGATTTCCATACCACATCTCATGATGTTTAAGAATTTGTCTCCTGATTTATGAGGCAATGGGGTTGGCAATACTGCTTCCCCTTACATGCATCTATACTATTCGCCCCAACCAATCCCTGCGGTAACGAGTTCCACATTCTCAGCACATTCTCAGCACAGCAGACCAGCGGGGGATAAAAGAGCCAGCGCTGACCAGTGCGAGAGCGCACGAGATCAGCGGGGGATAAAAGAGCCAGCCCAGAGCCCGATGGAATGCCAATGTACTTGTGAGGGGAGAGAAGTACAAAGAAATCAAAGTGTGACGTCACAGGAAAGTACGTAAGTGATTGGTTAGTTAGTATTTCTCTCTTTTTTTAAATCTAAACTTGGGCT
Source organism: Pristiophorus japonicus (assembly GCF_044704955.1). Taxonomy (NCBI): domain Eukaryota; kingdom Metazoa; phylum Chordata; class Chondrichthyes; family Pristiophoridae; genus Pristiophorus; species Pristiophorus japonicus. The sequence goes on along the minus strand of NC_091994.1, from coordinate 49,756,948 downwards.
GTAATTAAGAGCCAGATTTAAAAACTAAACATAGATAATTGATATTTCCAAACTTGAAAACTTAATTAATTAAATAAAATACAATAGAGATGGCAGGGCAGGCGATGTGTTGCAGCTGCAGCATGTGGGAGCTGGTGGACACCAGTGTGATCCACGGCGACCACATCTGCAGCTCGAGGAACTTCGGCTCAGAGTTGATGAGTTGGAGTCCGAGCTTCAGACACTGCGATACATCAGGGAGGGTGAGAGTTACCTGGACGCTGTGTTCCAGCAGAGAGTCACACCCCTTGGGTTAATTCATTCAAGTTTGGTCCATGGTCAGGACAGGAGAGTGTGACTACGAGTGAGGGAGTGAGGCAGGTATGGGGATCCAGGATGAAGTGATGGAGAAGGCTCGGCCCTTGCTCTTGTCCAACAGGTACGAGATTCTTGCTCCCTGTGTGGACGAGAGCAGGGACTGCAGGGAGGATGAGCAAACTGACCACAGCACCGTGGCACAGGGGACCATTCAAATTGGGGGATTTAATAAGAAATATGGTAGTGGTAGGGGACAGTATAGTTAGGGGGATAGATGCTGTTCTCTAGCCAAAAGCATGAGTCCCGAAGGCTGCATTGCCTGCCCGGTGCCAGGGTTAAGGACATCTCCTCTGGTGAGGAACTTGGAGTGGGAGGGGAAAGATTCAGTTGTCGTGGTCCACGTAGGTACCAACGACTTAGGTAGGGCAAAGAAAGAGGTTCCTCTGAGGGAGTATGAGCAGCTAGGGGCTGAATTAAAAAGCAGAATCACAAAGGTAATAATATCTGGATTACTACCTGAGCCATGAGCAAATTTGGATAGGATAAATAAGATCAGAGTTAAACACGTGGCTCAAACATTGGTGTGGGAGAAATGGGTTTCGATTCATGGGGCACTGGTACCAGTACTGGGATAAGAGGAAGCTGTTCCGTTGGGACAGGCTTCACTTGAACCATGCTGGGGCCAGTGCCTGGCGAATTGAAAAACCAGGGCTGTAGATAGGGCTTTAAACTAAATAATGGGGGAGGGGGGGATCAGGTGAGCAGAAATGTTAAATGTCAAAAAGAAAGGAGAAGGCAATAGAACAGGATAGCGATAGGGGTAATGATTACCAGAGTGTGACAGGAAGGGACAGAACGTATAAACATAAGAGTACATCAGAAAGTATTTACTCTTATGATGTAGGGAAAAATGGTAAAAAAAAATTAAAAGCACTTTATCTGAATGCACGTAGCATTTGTAACGAGATCGATGAGTTGACGGCAGAAATAGAAATAAATGGCCATAATCTGATAGCCATTACAGAGACATGGTTGCAAGATGACCAAGGCTGGGAACTGAATATTCAGGGCCATTTGCCATTTTGGAAGGATGGACAGAAAGGAAAAGGAGGTGGGGTAGCTCTGTTAATAAAGGATTAGATCAGTGCAGTAGTGTGAAAAATGATATTGGCTCAGAAGATCAAGATATAGAATCAGTTTGTGTGGAGATAAGATATAATAAGGAAAATAAGTCACTGATGGGCATAGTCTATAGGCCCCTTAGCAGTAGCTATAATGTAGCACAGAGTATAAATCAAGAGATAATGGAGGCTTGCAAGAAAGGTGTTGTAAAAAAGGTGAAATAATCATGGGTGATTTTAATCTTCATATTCATTGGGCAAATCAAATTGGCAAAGGTAGCCTTGAGGAAGAGTTCATAGTGTATTCGGGATGGTTTCTTAGAACAATACGTTGCGGAACCAACCAAGGAGCAGACTATTTTAGATCTGCTAATGTGTAATGAGTCTGGATTAATTAATGCTCTCATAGTAAAGGGTCCTCTTGGGAAGAGTGATCATAGCATGGTAGAATTTCAAATTCAGTTTGAGCGTGAGAAAGTAGTGTCTCAAACTAGTGTCCTGAACTTAAATAAAGACAATTACAAAGGTATGAAGGCAGCGTTGGCTAAAGTGGACTGGGAAAATAGATTAATGGGTAAGATGGTAGATGAGCTGTGGCAAACATTTAAGGAAATATTTTATAACTCTCAGCAAAGATATATTCCAGTGAGAAAGAAAGACTCTAAGAGAAGGATGAACCATCCATGGCTAACTAAGGAAGTTAAGGATGGTATCAAATTAAAAACAAAGGCATACAATGTTGCAAAGAATAGTGGAAGAACAGAGGATTGGGACATTTTTAGAAACCAGCAAAGGACGACTAAAAAAATAATAGAGAGAAGTTAGTTTATGAGCGTAAACCAGCAAGAAATATAAAAACAGACAGTAAGAGCTTCTGCAGGTATATAAAAAGGAACAGAGTAGTTAAAGTAAACATCGGTCCCTTAGAGGATGAGACTGGGGAATTAATAATGGGAAACAGGGAAATGGCAGAGACTTTGAACAAATATTTTGTATTGGTCTTCATGATAGAAGCCACTAAAAGCATTCCAATAATTGATAATAAAGGGTAATAAAGGGACTATTGGGAGGGGAGGGAAGGAACTTAAAACAATCAGTATCACTAGAGAAAAATTACTAGACAAACTAATGGGACTTGTGGAAATAAGCTAAGCAACTGGCACCTAGGCAATTATATGTTATCACACAGTACCAGGTGGTGTGTGTCTGAAGAGCAAGACCCGTGGGGGCTCTAAACAACATATTCTTGCAAAAGAGACATAGGAGAGGGGAAGCAAGGCCACCACTGTGCTGATTCTGAGCATTCTGAGACCGTTGACACAAACCAGACCTATGAAAGGGAGGTGAGAACCGCTGTAAGACAGAGATAACTTAGGCACCAAGGCTGTAAAACACATAAGGCAATAGGGGAAATAGATAGATTGTGTGAGTTCCTGCACATAAGCATCAGAATTATGGGGTATAAGGATAGGACCCCCACAGACAGGGTTAATGGAAACCTGGGTCCTCCACAGATAGGGTTAGCGGAGACCTGGGACCCCACAGACAGGGTTAGTGGAGACCTGGGACCCCCACAGACAGGGTTAGTGGAGACCTGGGACCCCCACAGACAGGGTTAGCGGGGACCTAGGACCCACACAGACAGGGTTAGTGGAGATCTGGGACCCCCACAGAAAGGGTTAGCGGCGATCTGGGACCCCCACAGACAGGGTTAGCGGAGATCTGGGACTCCCACAGACAGGGTTAGCGGGGACCTGGGACCCTCACAGACAGGGTTAGCAGGGACCTGGGACCCCCACAGACAGGGTTAGCGGGGACCTGGGACCCCCACAGGCAGGGTTAGACCTGGGACCCCCACAGACAGGGTTAGACAGAGACTTGGGACCCCCACAGACAGGGTTAGCGGAGACCTGGGACCCCCACAGACAGGGTTAGCGGAGACCTGAGACCCCCACAGACAGGGTTAGTGGAGACATGGGACCCCCACAGACAGGGTAGCAGAGACCTGGGACCCCCACAGACAGGGTTAGCGGGGACCTAGGACCAACATCTGACAGAGGGACCTCGGGCTAAGAGTTCGAAGCTAGTAACCGGAGCGAAGTCCAATCAACTCCTGGGACCGGGTAATATAATACTTAGTAGAAACATAGTCTTTGTATTACATGTGAGTAACCTTGAGTAACGACAATAAACTAGTTTGCTTTAAATTACAGTCATTTGTGTCTTTGTTCGGACCAATCCATGAACCTTATAAGTTAATTGCTAACTTACTTGTTCGACCCAGTCAAACATTTAGCGAAATAGTCAACAGACTAAAGGTGGACACGTCCTCACGACCTGATAGCTTGCATCCTAGGGTCTTAAAAGAAGTGGTTGCAGAGATAGTGAATGCATTGGTTGTAATCGAGGAAAATTCCCTGGATTCTGGAGAGGACCCAGTGGATTGAAAAACGCAAATGTAACGCTCCCATTTAAGAAAAGAGGGAAACAGAAAGCAGGAAACTATAGACCAGTTAGCCTAGCATTTGTCATTGGGAAAATGCTGGAGTCCATTATTAAGGAAGTAATAGCAGGATATTTAGAAAATCATAATACAGTCAAGCAGAGTCAGCATGGTTTTATGAAAGTGAAATGATGTTTGTCAAAGTTGCTGGAGTTCTTTGAGGATGTAACGAGCAGGGTGGATAAAGGGGAACCAGTAGATGTCGTGTATTTGGATTTCCAGAAGGCATTCAATAAGGTACCACATAAATGGTGACTGCACAAGATAAAAGCTTACGGGGTTGGGGGTAATATATTAGCATGGATAGAGGATTGGCTAACTAACAGAGAACAGAGAGTTGGGATAAATGGTTCATTCTCTGATTGGCAACCAATAACTAGTGGGGTGCCACAGGGATCAGTGCTGGGACTCCAACTATTTACAATCTATATTAATGACTTGGAAGAAGGGACTGAGTGTAACGTAGCCAAGTTTGCTGATGATACAAAGATGGAAGGAAAAGCAATGTGTGAGGAGGACACAAAAAATCTGCAAAAGGACATAGACAGGCTAAGTGAGTGGGCAAAAATTTGGCAGGTGGAGTATAATGTTGGAAAGTGCGAGTTCATGTACTTTGGCAGAAAAAAATCGAAGGGCAAGTTAAAATTTAAATGGAGAAATATTGCAAAGTGCCGCAGTACAGCAGGACCTGGGGGTACTTGTGCATGAAATGCAAAAGGATAGTATGCAGGTACAGTAAGTGATCAGGAAGGCCAATGGTATCTTGGACTTTATTGCAAAGGGGATGGAGTATAAAAGCAGGGAAGTCTTGCTACAGTTATATAAGGCATTGATGAGGCCACACCTGGAATACTGCGTGCAGTTTTGGTTTCCATATTTACGAAAGGATATACTTGCTTTGGAGACAGTTCAGAGAAGGTTCACTCGGTTGATTCTGGGGATGAGGAGGTTGACTTATGAGGAAAGGTGGAGTAGGTTGGGCCTCTAATCATTGAAATTCAGAAGAATGAAAGGTGATCTTATCAAAATGTATAAGATTATGAGGGGGCTTGACAAAGTGGATGCAGAGAGGATGTTTCCACTGATGGGGGAGACTAGAACTAGAGGGCATTTAAAACTGAGATGAGGAGAAATTTCTTCTCTCAGAGGGTTGTAAATCTGTGGAATTTGCTGTCTCAGAGAGCTGTGGAAGCTGGGACATGGAATAAATTTAAGGCAGAAATAGACAGTTTCTTAACCGATAAGGGGATAAGGGGTTATGGGGAGTGGGCGGGGAAGTGGAGCTGATTCCATGATCAGATCAGCCATGATCTTATTAAATGGTGGAGCAGGCTCGAGGGGCCGTATGGCCTACTCCTGCTCCTATTTCTTATGTTCTTATGTTCTTATGTTAATCTGCAAATGGATATTGACAGGCTAAGTGACTGGGCAAAAAATTTGCAGTATAATGTGTGAAAATGTGAAGTTATCCACTTTGGTAGGAAGAATAGAAAAGCAAAATAATATTTAAATGGAGAGAATACAAAGTGCTGCAGTACAGAGGGATCTGGGGGTGCTTGTACATGAAACACAAAAAGTTAGTATACAGGTACAGCAAGTAATTAGGAAGGTAAGTGGAATGTTGGCCTTTAGTGCAAGAGCGATGGAGTATAAAAGTAGGGAAGTCCTGCTCCAACTGTACAGGGTATTGGTGAGACCACATCTGGAGTACTGCATACAGTTTTGGCCTCCTTATTTAAGGAGGAATATACTTGCATTGGAGGCAGTTCAGAGAAGGTTCATGAGGTTGATTCCTGAAGGGGTTGTCTTATGAGAATAGGTTGAGCAGGTTGGGCCTATACACATTGGAGTTTAGAAGACTGAGAGGTGATCTTATTGAAACGTATAAGATTCTGAGGGGGCTTGACCGGGTCGATGCAGAGAGGATGTTTCCCCTCGAGGGGGTATCTAGAACTAGGGGGCATAGTTTCAGAATAAGGGGTTGCTCATTTAAAACGGAAATGAGGAGGAGTTTCTTCTCTGAGAAGGTCGGGAATCTTTGAAATTCTCTACCCCAGAGAGCTGTGGAGGCTGGGTCATTGAATATATTTAAGGTAGAGATAGGCAGATTTTTGAATGATGAGGGCGTCAAGGGTTATGGGAGCAGGTGGGGAAGTGGAGTTGAGGCCAGGATCAGATCAGCCATGATCTTATTGAATGGTGGAGCAGGCTCGGGGGGTCAAATGGCCTACTCCTGCTCCTATTTCTTATGTTCTTAGGTTCTTATAAAATGTTTTCAGATAAAGAAGTTTCTGAATTCCCAATCTGATTTCTTGGTGACTAGTTTTGCTGTTCTCCCACTCTCCCACCCACATTTTCAAGAGAAAGGAGACCCAGCCTGTTCATCCTTTCCTGATAGGTATAATCTCACAGCTCTCGTATCATCCTTGTAAATCTTTTTTGCACCCTCTCCAGTGCCTCTAACATCCTTTTTATAATGTGGCAACCAGAACTATACATAGTACTCCAAGTGTGGTCTAACCAAGGTTTGCTACAAGTTTAGCATAACTTCTCTACTGTTGTATTCAATGCCTCTACAAGTAAACCTCAGTGCTTGGTCTGCTTTCTTTGTGGCCTTATTGACCTGCGTCACAACCTTTAGTGATATGTCTGTTTGTACTCTCAGATCCCTTTGCTCCTTTACCCCATTTAGATTCTTTGGCCCAAAATTGCCCCGATTGGGGGCGGTATCCTGCCAGGGCCGGCACTTCCTGCACCTGGCCCGGAAGTACCGCCACCTGATACGGAATTGGGCCGTGCGGCACTCAAAGGTAGCGGAGCGCTGTCTCTGGTGCTCTGCTTCCTTTGTGGGGCGCTCCCGGGGCGGCAATGCAGCACTGCGTCCATTAAAGGGGAGACCCGCAGCGCACCCTGCAAAATCTTTGCCGGTCATCGTTTATGCCACCAGTCTGGAGCAGCAGCTCGTCACCCATAATGGAATGTCGGCCTGCATGATGGGGGCCTGGTTGACGCTAGGTCCGCAATTGTTGGGCTGATGCAAGAGTTGGCCGACAGATGAAAATGACGGCTCGGGGCGCTCAAGGCTTCCCCTTCAAGAGGTGCCCGGCAGCAGATATCCGCCAGCTTTGCGACCGTAAAGCAATTTCCTCCCTGGGGGGGTAATTGTGGGGTGTGGCGCTGCTGGGGCAGTGCCCCCAAACCTCTGGAGCTATTTCCCCGCAGCCCCTTCCTGGGCAAAAATGCCATTGTGCCCGGTGCTAACGGGGCTATAAAAAGTGGCAATTTCAGCCCCTTATTTTCTTATGTGACTTCCTTATTTTTCTTAAATGCCTCATGTCATGTTTGTAACTACAATGTAACACCACTGTATTACTGTATACACTCAACTTAGATGCACACCTTGACCACAGGGGGTGAACTTGTGGGAGACACTCCTTACCTGATCACAGGACTTCTGGAGTCCTGTAATAAAGAGTTAAGGTCACAGAGTGGCCTTGTCCCTGGAATGTGTCTCATGTGGTTTCATGCTGTAGAGTAAGGACTTTACATTGGCGACGAGAAACAGGAATTCACAACCCACGAGAATGGCCACCGGTAGCACAGAGGAACGGTACTGTGTTGGGGAAGACTGGGATGATTTTGTCGAGAGGCTTCAGCAAAGCTTCGTTACTAAAGACTGGCTGGGTTGCAGCGGCCGACAAGCGACGGGCTCATCTCCTGACCAACTGTGGACCAAAGACTTATGCACTCATGAAGGACTTACTGGCACTCGAAAAGCCGTCAGACAAAACCATTGAAAAGCTCAGCAAATTAATCGGGGAGCACCTCAAACCGGCGAGCAGCATACAGATAGCTTGCCACAGATTCTACACCCACCGACGTCGTGAAGGACAGAGCATACCGGACTTTGTAGCGGATCTCCGGCATTTGGCCAGCCTCTGTAAGTTCACAGACGTCTGCAGGGGGAGATGCTAAGGGACTTCTTCATCGAGGGTATCGGTCATGCGGGAATTTTTCGCAAGTTAATTGAGACCAAGGACTTGACCTTGGAAGCGGCAGCGTTGTTAGCTCAAACTTTCATGGTGGGGGAGGAAGAGACGAAAATGATTTATGTGCGCAATTCTGCCTCTAACACAGCGATGGATCAGGGAGTCAACATCATCAATGCTGCTCAGAGCCCCGCAGGCAGGCAGGGGCAGTCCGACATTTACCAGGCAGCAATAGATCCCAGAGCAGGATCTCAACAGAGACAATGGCAGGCTGAACAGACGTTCACGCCATCATAGTGGACAATGCGGCCCGGGATGGGGCCATTGACACCCACTAATAGGTTACTTAAGAGCTGTCAAAGAGACAGTCAGCGCGAATTTCCTGGCCACAGTCCCTTTGGCCCCAACAATGGAAACTTTAACTCATGCTGGAGGTGTGGGGGAAAACACTCGACTGGATCTTGCAGATTCCAACAGTTTGTCTGCAGAAACTGCAATCTCAGTGGCCATTTAGCTCGGATGTGTAGAAAACCTGCAACCAGACTGATATATGAGGGAGATGGACCAGAAGAGGGCTCTGTGAGGCAGGATGAATTTTGGGGCAAATCGATGGACGCCGAGCTTCAGCGGGTCCATGCGGCGAATATTCACAGTTCATACACCAGAACGGCACCAATGATGATGAGGATTTTGTTGAACGGTATCCCAGTACGCATGGAGCTGGACACTGGGGCCAGCCAGTCACTCATGGGCGTTCAGCAATTCGAGAAGCTATGGCCACTCAAAGCCAGTAGACCCAAATTAGAACGTATTGAGACACAATTACGGACTTGCACCAAGGAAATCATTCTGGTGCTAGGCAGTGCAATGATGGCTGTCACACACAATGGGTTAGTGAATCGGCTGCCGCTCTGGATTTTCCCGGGCAATGGTCCCACACTGTTGGGGAGGAGCTGGTTAGCCGAGATGAACTGAAAATGGGGGGATGTTCACGCAATGTCCTCGGTGGAGCGAAGTTCGTGCTCATAAGTCCTACAACAATTCGAGTCATTATTTCAACCGGGCATCGGGACTTTCAAAGGCACTAAAGTTGTGATACACATCACCCCGGACACGAGACCAGTGCGCCACAAAGCCAGAGCGGTGCCGTATGTCATGCGGGAAAAAATTGAGAGTGAATTGGACCGGCTGTTGCGAGAGGGCATCATCTCGCCTGTTGAATTCAGCGACTGGGCGAGCTCCATCGTTCCCGTTCTAAAAGCGGATGGCTCTGTCAGGATCTGTGGCAACTACAAGGGGGTGTCCCTACAAGACCAATACCCACTCCCAAAAGCGGAGGATCTCTTCGCCACACTGGCAGGCGGAAAGCTGTTCACCAAGTTGGACCTCACTTCAGCCTATATGACCCAGGAACTGGCCGACGAATGCAAACTACTGACCACCATCACCACGCACAAAGGAGTGTTTGCATATAACAGGTGCCCATTTGGCATTCGATCAGCGTAACATGGAAAGCCTGCTTAAATTCATTCCGGGAACGATTGTATTCCAGGACGACATCCTCATCGCGGGTCGAGATACCGAGGAACACCTCCACAACTGCAGGAGGTGCTACGCCGACTGGATCGGGTAGGCCTGCGACTCAAGAAGTCTAAATGTGTGTTTTTAGCTCCTGAGGTTGAGTTTCTGGGCAGGAGGGTTGCTGCAGATGGGATTCGGCCCACCGAATCCAAAACAGAGGCGATTCGACGAGCACCCAGGCCCTACAACACATCGGAGCTGCGTTCATTCCTGGGACTGTTGAACTATTTCTGGAACTTTCTGCCGAACTTGAGCACGTTGTTGGAGCCGCTACACGTGCTCCTGAGTAAGGGTTGCGATTGGTTTTGGAGGGACTGTCAGGAACAGGCTTTTGATCGGGTGCAAAACCTACTCTATTCAAACAAGTTGTTGACCTTGTACGACCCCTGTAAACGTTTAGTTCTGACATGTGATGCATCGTCCTATGGGGTTGGGTGCGTGTTGCAGCAGGGTAATGCTGATGGTCAGCTACAACCTGTGGCTTATGCCTCCAGGTCGCTCCCTCCAGCAGAACGGAGTTATGGGATGGCCGAGAAGGAAGCACTTGCATGTGTCTATAGTGCAAAAAAAAATGCATCAGTACCTCTTTGGTAGGAAGTTTGAATTAGAGACGGACCACAAGCCACTCACATCCCTGTTGTCAGACAGCAAGGCTGTCAATGCCAACGCATCAGCTCGCATACAGCGGTGGGCTCTCACGCTAGCTGCTTATGGCTACTCCATCCGGCACCGGCCTGGCACTGAAAACTGCGCTGACGCACTCAGCAGGCTCCCACTGGCCACCACCGAGGGGGCAGCTGAGCAAAGCGCTGAGATGGTCATGGCTGTTGATGCCTTTGACAGTGCAGCCCGCCAGATCAAAATCTGGACAAACATAAATCCCCTCCTATCCTTGATTAAGAAATATGTCCTGACTGGGGATTAGGCGCCCACACACGGAGCATGCGCTGAGGAGGTCAGACCGTTCCACAGGCAGATGGATGAGCTCTCCATCCAAGCCGACTGCCTACTACGGGGCAGCCGGGTAGTCATGCCCCAGAAGGGCAGGGAGGCATTCATCAGGGAACTCCACAGCGAGCACCCAGGCATTGTGATGGTGAAGGCCATTGCCTGGTCACACGTTTGGTGGCCTGGAATTGATTCACACCTGGAACACTGTGTTCGCAGGTACATGACGTGTGCCCAGCTGGGTAATGCCCCCAGGGAGGCCTGGCGCAGCCCGTGGCCCTGGCCCACCAAGCCATGGTCACGCATTCACGTTGACTACGCGGGCCCGTTGATGGGGAAGATGTTCCTCATTGTAGTAGATGCGTACTCGAAATGGATCGAGTGCATCATCCTGAATTCATGCACGTCATCCACCACCGTGGAAAGCCTACGTGCGATCTTTGCAACCCATGGCTTGCTGGACATCCTGGGCACCGTCTCCTTTTTGGTTAGGTTGGTGGATGGGACAGGTCTGAGCACTGAGGGGTCCGGTTATCTTTACCCAGACCGTGTCAGTCTCTCCGGCTGCTGTCTCTTACACAGTGACCCAGCCTGGACTCGGGGAGAGCTGCCCTGGCTCACTGTCTGCCCTGGGACACTTTGGGACATTAGCTCTGGCCACACAGAGGTCTCTGAGCACAGCCCATGGACACGGTGCCCCCTCCCATTACAGTCCTATCATTACCAAGCTCACCAGAGGTACTGATTCCCCCCAGGGGACCTCCATCGATTCAAATAAACCACCTTCCCCACCTCAGGCGCCGAATGGCACGGCCCGTGGATGAGGCCTTTCCTGGAGATTGTATGCGAGATGTTTGGTGTCAAGCATTAGTTCATAAACACGATCTTATTAAATATTTTCTCTGAACGTGGATGTTATAACCATGCATCCATTGGATACAAACAGTATTAGCATATAACGTTAAAGTTATGGATGAATAGAATGTGGGGTGACTAATTGTGGATTACAATATCTGTTGTGTTTCCGTTACAGTACCTAGTCAGTTAGCTTATGCCATGCTCTTGTCACGTTTGCAGAGGAAGATATCGAAGAATTGGGCAGAGCGGAGGTGAACCAGAGGAGGGCCTGCTGAGCTGCACCCTCTCACTGATCTGGAGGAACGTGCTGCAGCACGAGTGGACACCCACAATCGTTCTGCCACCCGTGGTGGTGCTGATCCCGTTGTTGTACCATGTGAGCAATGTGTAAAGCAGTGGTAATTTAAAGTAATTTAATGGCATTTGATTATAGTATATGAATGATGTAATGTTATGCATACAGCTTCTGTATTCTCAGGTTAATCATATGTAACGTCTCTTGTTCACATTTATTGCTCCCTGTACATATGCCTGCACAGCGCAAGCATTCTCATGCTTCCCCTTCTCTTCTAATAACCTCAATTATGTTTTGCAGCTCCCCAGACTCCCGAGACGCAAAGGGAGGCCCCTGCACCACCCCTGTACCGCTGAAGGTGGTCATCAGCACGGGTGAGGAAGAAGAAACCAGGGAGGAAGAAGATGACCAGCTTTCATTTGTGGTACCTGCAGCCACGTCTTCATCTACAGATGAAGTAGCGGGGTCAAGCGGCTTGTAGCAGGCCACTCCAAGGCATCCAGTGCCCACGCCATCCCCGTGGAGGCTGAGTCGGCGAGGTAGGCACGCGCTGCGACGGGCAGATCCAAATGGGAACATGGTCTCACTGTCGAGGGCGAGCGACGACATCGGTCGAGAGCTCCTCCAGGCGTTTGCTGGGCTGACCGGCAACATTGCCACATTGTCTGCCAGAATAACGGAGGGCATGGAGCGGATAGTTGTGCCAATGGGGCGAATGACCGACTCTGGCGATGCCTTGCGGCACGCGATAGTTTCGGGAGACGGCACTGCACCACCAAGCACCACGACAGATGCGAGACAGGAGGAAGAATTTCCTTCTGACTCGGAAGACGTTTCTTCAGAAACATCTTCTCCTCCAGGCACTGAGGTCATTCTGCCGACGTCACCCCCTCCCCTCCACCCCCCCCCCCCCACCCCACTCCCCCCACAGCAGCAGGCATTGAGGTGCCCTGATGCAAGACGTCTTGGTCCCATTACTCAGGGAGTTAGTGGGAAACGGGGCGTTAATACAGCGGGGGGGGGGGGGGTCAAGGTGCAGGGGGGAAGCGTGGCCACAGGTAGGGGGGGGGTGGGTGTTGTATATTGTTATTGTTGTTGTTGTTAAAAATACATTTTTGTTGAATGTTGACTGTTGGGGATGGTAGGAGGGTGTTATATTGCTGTGTTACAAATGCTGTTGACTGTTCGGGGTTGGGTGGGGGGGGAGGTGTTATATATGTTTGTTCAAAAAATGTTCACATTCGTCTTCAATTATTAAACATTTTTATTTAACTTTACAATTGTCCTGAAGTGCCTTCTAATAACATAAGGTAAAACATCAATACAATGATTGGAAACAATGGCCAGGCCGGGCCAGGATGAAACGCAACGCAACTGTAACTGTCACCAATGTAAGTTCACGCAAAACATTCATTTATGAGCTGCTGACGCAAGAGTTTTGCAGCTGCGTAACTACCACGGGGCTTTTCCAGTGTTGCGGGGGGCGTGGGGCCGTGAGTTCATTGCCAGGCTGATTGTCCTCCCCGAGGTCCTCATCCTCCTCCTCCTCCTCTTCCGTCTCCCCTCTCTCCTGAGGTGGATTGATGGCCCCATCTGGCAATTGTTGTCCTCTCCTTATAGCTAGGTTATACAACATGCAGCATGCCACAATGAACTCAGCGACCTGCTCAGGGTGGTATTGTAGGTTGCCTCCGAAGTGGTCCAGGCATCTGAAGCGCTGTTTAAGCACTTCTATTGTCTTTTCGACAATATTGCGTAGAGCAATATGGCTTTCATTGTAGCGCTTCTCGGCTTCCGTCTGTGGATTACGCAGGGGGGTCATGAGCCAGCTGGCAAGGCCATATCCTTTATCCCCCAGCATCCAACCGTGACCTTGTGGCTCACACTTAAACAGGTCAGAGACAGTGCTCTCATGCAAGATGTGCACATCATGGATGCTCCTTGGAAAATTAGCATTTACTGCTATGATTATTTGCTTCTGGTCGACAACGAGCTGCACATTCAGGGAGTGGAATCCCTTTTGGTTCTGCAACACCTCTGCATCCTGTAAAGGTGCTCACAGGGTGATGCGCTTATAGTTTGCTATTCGCGAGAAACCAAAAGCCCTCGCGGTCTGTGCCTCCCTGGTCATAGGGAAGTTTATAAAGTCCATCCTGCGAGCATAAAGGGCTTCAGTCACCTGTCGAATGCAGCAATGTGTGGCGTGCTGAGAGCTATCACAAATGTCGCCAGCTGAGGCCTGAAAGGAACCCGATGCGTAGAAGGAAAGTGCCACAGTAACCTTAACCTCAACGGACAGTGCGATCCTGATGGTGCTGTTAGGCTGCAGATCTCCTTTAATTAGCTGGCATATCTCACTGATGACCTCCTTTCGGAAGCCTAGCCTCCTAAGGCACGTGTTCTCGGACAAGTCCAGGTATGATCGCTTATCCCTGTAAATGCGTTGGGTGTAACGACTCCTCCTCCACAGCAGTCCGCAACCTCTTTGATTGGGCACATAATACTCTTCAATATACCTTCTCCCATCTCTATTCTGCAGCATGTGATTAGTGACCAATACTGGTTGAGAAATTACAGACCAATCACTATAAATCGCTATAAATGCCCTTAATTTGTCCTTAACAAATACAAATGTGATTTGATGATTGGCAAGAGTCAAAAAGGCCCTTAAAATCACTTACAAATTGATTCTCCTCACAAGCACTTGAAGCAGTCTTTCACTACAGATCCTCCGAGTTAGAAAATGGGGTCCGTACTGTCGAGTCATGCCAAGTCGTGCTGAGTCATGCCGAGTCATGCCGAGTCATGCCGAGTCGTGCCGAGTACAGCCAAGTTGTGCCGAGTCGTGCCGAGTACTGCTGAGTTAAGGTCAGGTGAGTGCAGCTTTTCTTCAGTGTCTTTTTCGGCCAGCGATAATTTTGGCGAATTGTGGGCGAAATGCCGAAAGTAGCGGCCGACCATAATGTGGGCGATAATCGGGCGCTAATTTCCACTTTTCATCAAATGTAGTCTGCATCTCGGTGCTTATATGGGCACTAAATGGGCGATGATGTGCCGAAAGTCTCAGTCTATGATTCTATGCAGATTATGACATTATGGAGCAGTACTGCCCTCTGCTGGTGAAATCTGCATTGTGTAATTAATGCACGGCCATCAGGGGGCACCATGAGTCCACGATCATGATTTTTAAAATAACTTGCATTTATAGGGCACAACATCCTATTCTCAGGACATGTCAAGCTGCTTCAAAGTGGAAGTTGTTCTACACATATATCAGCTACATGGTATAGCATTTGTCACAAGATGACAGCACTTCTCTATAAATGACATTATTTCCATGATGCAGAGTCCACTAGCAGAGGGCAGTACTGCTCTATACCTCAGGCGCCTCTTATCAACAAAAGCAGACATTGATGACGAGGTCCAACACCGCCTCCAGTGTGCCAGCGCAGTCTTCGGTCGCCTGAGGAAGAGAGTGTTTGAAGACCAGAACCTCAAATCTGGCACCAAGCTTATGGTCCACAGGGCAGTAGTGATATTCGCCCTCCTGTATGGCTCAGAGACGTGGACCATATACAGTAGACACCTCAAATCGCTGGAGAAATACCACCAGCGCTGCCTCCGCAAGATCCTGCAAATCCCCTGGGAGGACAGATGCACCAACGTCAGTGTTCTCGATCAGGCCAACATCCCCAGCATCGAAGCACTGACCACACTCGTCCCGCTCCTTTGGGCGGGCCACATCGCCCGCATGCCCGACATGAGACTCCCAAAGCAAGCACTCTATTCAGAATTCCTACACGGCAGGCGATCCCCAGGATGGGCAGAGGAAACATTTCACGAGCACCCTCAAAGCCTCCTTGATAAAATGCAACATCCCCACCGGCACCTGGGACTCCCTGGCCAAAGACCACCCAAATTGGAAGAAGAGCATCCGGGAGGGCGCCGAGCACCTCGAGTCTTGTCGCCGAGAGAATGCAGAAATCATGCGCATACAGCGGAAGGAGCATGCGTTAAACCAGGTTCCCCACCCACTCTTTCCTTCAACCACTGTCTGCCCCACCTGTGACAGAGACTGTAATTCCTGTATTGGACTCTACAGCCACATGAGAACTCACTTTTAGAGTGGAAGCAAGTCTTCCCCAATTTTGAGGGACTGCCTATGATGATGATGATGATTCTATAATGTAATAATCTGCATGGTGCAGAGGCTACCAGTAGATGGCAGCACTGCACTATAATGTCATAATCTGTAAGATGCTGAGTTCACCAGCAGATGACAATACGGCCCTATAATGTAATAATCTGCATTTTGCAGAATCCGGCAGCAGAGGGCAGTACTGCTCTATTATGTAATCACCTGCATGGTGCAGAATCCACCAGCAGAGGGCAGTACTGTTGTATAATGTACTTAATAACATTTGAATTCGGAGCAGGAGTAGGCCGTACCGTCTCTCGGGACTGCTCCACCATTCAGTAAGATCAAGGTTGATCTTCGACTTCAACTCCACTTTCTCACCCAATCCCCATATCCCTTGATTCCCCTGGAGTCCAAAAATCTATCGATCTCAGCCTTGAATATACTCAATGAATCAGCATCCACAGCCCTTTTGGATAGAGAATTCAAGAGATTCACAACCCCGAGTGAAGAAATTAGCAAGGATTGGTGATTGGGCCCCAGCTATTCACAATCTATATCAATGATTTGGTTGAGGGGACCAAATGTAATATATCCAAATGCAAAATACTGCAGAAGCTGGAATCTGAAATAAAAACAGAAAATGCTGGAAATCTCAGAGGGTCAGGCAACATCTGTGGAGAGGAAGCAGAGTTAACGTTTCGGGTCGACGACCCTTCGTCAGAACTGGAGAGTATTCGGAAAGAACGGATTTTTAACCAGCACTGAAAGGGGGAGAGGAAGAAAGAACAAAAGGGAAGGTCTGTGACAGGGTGGAAGACAGGAGAGATTAGAGAGACACAAGGGCTGATGGGCTAAATTCAAATGGTAATGCCAGGAGTTAGAAAAACTTTAGTCGCGATAGGGTGTGAATGGCGGGATAATGACCAACTGCCATTAGAGACAAGGAGAAAAAAAGAAAGAAACAGGCTCTGGGCGGTGGGGGGGGGGAAAGGGGAGGGGGGCGGGGGAGCCAAAGATGGGCAGAGGTTGCGCTCTGAAATTGTTGAACTCGATGTTGAGTCCAGAAGGCTGTAAAGTGCCTGAACAAAAGATGAGGTGCTGTTCCTCGAGCTTGTGTTGAACTTCGTTGGAACAGTGCAGGAGACCGAGGACAGATTGATTCACAAATTGATTCTCCTCACAAGCACTTGAAGCAGCCTTTCACTACAGATCCTCCGAGTTAGAAAATGGGGTCCGTACTGTCGAGTATTGCCGAACCGTGCTGAGCCGTGCCGAATACTGCCGAGTACTGCCGAACCGTGCCAAACCGTGCCGAGCCGTGCCAAGTACTGCCGAACCGTGCCAAGTACTGTCGAGTACTGCCGAGCCGTGCCAAGTACTGCCGAGTACTGCCGAACCGTGCCGAGCCGTGCCAAGTACTGCCGAGTACTGCCGAACCGTGCCGAACCGTGCCGAGCCGTGCCAAGTACTGCCGAACCGTGCCAAGTACTGCCGAACCATGCCGAGCCGTGCCGAGTACTGCCGAACCGTGCCAAGTCGTGCCGAGTACTGCCGAACCGTGCCGAGCCGTGCCAAGTACTGCCGAACCGTGCCGAGCCGTGCCAAGTACTGCCGAGCCGTGCTGAGCCGTGCCAAGTACTGCCGAACCGTGCTGAGCCGTGTCAAGTACTGCCGAGCCGTGCTGAGCCGTGCCGAGTACTGCTGAGCCGTGCCGAGTACTGCCGAACCGTGCTGAGCCGTGCCAAGTACTGCCGAACCGTGCTGAGCCGTGCCAAGTACTGCCGAACCGTGCTGAGCCGTGCCAAGTACTGCCGAACCGTGCTGAGCCGTGCCAAGTACTGCCGAACCGTGCTGAGCCGTGCCAAGTACTGCCGAACCGTGCTGAGCCGTGCCGAGTACTGCCGAACCGTGCTGAGCCGTGCCAAGTACTGCCGAGCCGTGCTGAGCCGTGCCAAGTACTGCCGAACCGTGCTGAGCCGTGCCGAGTACTGCCGAACCATGCTGAGCCATGCCGAGTCGTGCCGAGTACTGCTGCGTTAAGGTCAGGTGAGTGCAGCTTTTCTTCAGTATCTTTTTCGGCCAGTGATCATTTTGGCGAATTGTGGGCGAAATGCCGAAAGTAGCGGCCGACCATAATGTAGGCGATAATCGGGCGCTAATTTCCACTTTTCATCAAATATGGGCGATAGTCTGCATCTTGGCGTTTATATGGACGCTAAATGGACGATGATGTGCTGAAAGTCTCAGCCTATGATTCTATGCAGATTATGACATTATGGAGCAGTACTGCCCTCTGCTGGTGAAATCTGCATTGTGTAATTAATGCACGGTCATCAGGGCCATCAGTCCACAATCACGATTTTAAAATGATCTTGCATTTATTGGGCACAACATCCTATTCTCAGGAGATGTCAAGCTGCTTAACATCCAATGAATTACTTTTGAAGTGTATTATTTAGGGAAACGCAGCAGCCAATTTACCTTCAGTTAAGTCTCATGAACTGGAATGAAATGAATGACCAGTTAAGCTGTTTTTGGTCCATTGGTTGAGGGAAGAATATTGACCAGGATACCAGGAGAATGCCCCTGCTCTTTTTTGAAAAGTGTGATGGGATCTTTTACAACCACCTGAGGCAGAGCTCTTTAAAGTCAATACGAAAAGAGGAGCAGGGCTTTGTGTTTGTAACATCCAATTGACATTACAGCACTTCCTCAGTACAGCACCGAAGTGTCAAACTCCTGGTGTGGGGCTTGAACCCAAAATGTTCTGACCCAGAGTCATCATATCAGAGGCAGTCCCTCGGAATCGAGGAAGACTTGCTTCCAGTCCTGAAGTGAGTTCTTAGGTGGCTGAACAGTCCAATACGAGAGCCACAGACTCTGTCACAGTCGTTGAGGGAAGGGGTGAGTGGGACAGGTTTGCCGCACGCTATTTCCGCTGCCTGCACTTGATTTCTGCATGCTCTCGGTGTTGAGACTCGAGGTGCTCAACGCTTTCCTGGATGCACTTTCTCCACTTAGGGCGGTCTTCGGCCAGTGACTCCCAGGTGTCAGTGGTGATGTCGCACTTTTTCAGGGAGGCTTTGAAGGTGTCCTTGTAACGTATCCGCTGCCCACCTTTGGCTTGTTTGCCGTGAAGGAGCTCCACATAAAGCACTTGCTTTGGGAGTGTCGTGTCTGGCATGCGAACTATGTGCCTGCCCAGTGAAGCTGATCGAGTGTGGTCAGTGCTTCAATGCTGGGGTTGTTAAGCTGGACGAGGACACTGATGTTGGTGCGCCTGTCCTCCCAGTGGACTTGTAGGATCTTGTGGAGACATTGTTGGTGATATATGTTCCAAGACCACTCCAACCTCTGTCATTCAGCTACAGTATGTGGACGACGCCTGCGTCTGCGCATGTTCTGAGGCTGATCTCCAGGATATAGTCGACGTATTTACTGAGACATACGAAAGCATGGGCCTTACACTAAACATCCGTAAGACAAAGATCCTCCACCAGCCTGTCCTCGCCGCACAGCACTGCCCCCCAGTCACCAAGATCCATGGTGCGACCCTGGACAATGTGGACCATTTCCCATACCTTGGGAGCCTCTTATCAACTAAAGCAGACATTGATGAGGAGATTGAACACCGCCTCCAGTGTGCCAGCGCAGCCTTCGGCCGCCTGAGGAAAAGAGTGTTCGAAGACCACAACCTCAAATTTGGCACCAAGCTCATGGTCTACAGGGCTGTAGTAATACCAGCCCTCCTGTATGGCTCAGAGACGTGGACCATATACAGTAGACACCTCAAATCGCTGGAGAAATACCACCAGCGCTGCCTCCGCAAGATCCTGCAAATCCCCTGGGAGGACAGACGCACCAACATCAGTGTTCTCGATCAGGCCAACATCCCCAGCATCGAAGCACTGACCACACTCGTTCCGCTCCTCTGGGCGGGCCACATCACCCGCATACCCGACATGAGACTCCCAAAGCAAGCGTTCTACTCAGAACTCCTACATGGCAAATGAGCCCAGGGTGGGCAGAGGAAACGTTTCACGGGCACCCTCAAAGCCTCCTTGGTAAAGTGCAACGTCCCCACCAGCACCTGGAAGTCCCTGGCCCATGACTGTCCAAAGTGGAGGAAGAGCATCCGGGAGGGCGCTGAGCACCTCGAGTCTCGTCGCCGAGAGAATGCAGAAATCATGCGCAGGCAGCGGAAGGAGCATGCGTAAAACCAGGCTCCCCACCCACCCTTTCCTTCAAACATTGTCTGTCCCACCTGTGACAGAGACTGTAATTCCCGTATTGGACTGTTCAGTCACCTGAGAGCTCACTTTTAGAGTGGAAGCAAGTTGTCCTCAATTTTTGAGGGACTGCCTATGATGATGATGATGATTCTATAATGTGATAATCTGCATGTTGCAGAGTCTACCAGCAGATGGCAATATGGCACAATAATGTAATAATCTGTAAGATGCTGAGTTTACCAGCAGATGACAATACGGCCCTATAATGTAATAATCTGCATTTTGCAGAATCCGGCAGCAGAGGGCAGTACTGCTCTATTATGTAATCACCTGCAAGGTGCAGAATCCACCAGCAGAGGGCAGTACTGTTCTACAATGTACTTAATAACATTTGAATTCGGAGCAGGAGTAGGCCGTACCGTCTCTCGAGACTGCTCCACCATTCAGTAAGATCAAGGTTGATCTTCGACTTCAACTCCACTTTCTCACCCAATCCCCATATCCCTTGATTCCCCTGGAGTCCAAAAATCTATCGATCTCAGCCTTGAATATACTCAATGAATCAGCATCCACAGCCCTTTTGGATAGAGAATTCAAAAGATTCACAACCCCCTGAGTGAAGAAATTAGCAAGGATCAGTGCTTGGGCCCCAGCTATTCACAATCTATATCAATGATTTGGATGAGGGGACCAAATGTAATATATCCAAATGCAAAATACTGCAGATGCTGGAATCTGGCATAAAAACAGAAAATGCTGGAAATCTCAGCGGGTCAGGCAACATCTGTGGAGAGGAAGCAGAGTTAACGTTTCGGGTCGACGACCCTTCGTCAGAACTGGAGAGTGTTCGGAAAGAACGGATTCTTAACAAGCACTGAAAGGGGGAGGGGCAGAAAGAACAAAATGGAAGGTCTGTGACAGGGTGGAAGACAGGAGAGATTAGAGAGACACAAGGGCTGATGGGCTAAATTCAAATGGTAATGCCAGGAGTTAGAAAAACATTAGTCGCGATAAGGTGTGAATGGCGGGATAATGACCAACTGCCATTAGAGACAAGGAGAAAAATAGAAAGAAACAGGCTTTGGGTGGGGTGGTCGGGGTGGAGGGGGGGGGGGTGGGGAATGGGGAGGGGGGCGGGGGGAGCCAAAGATGGGCAGAGGTTGCGCTCTGAAATTGTTGAACTCGATGTTGAGTCCAGAAGGCTGTAAAGTGCCTGAACGAAAGATGAGATGCCGTTCCTCGAGCTTGTGTTGAGCTTCGTTGGAACAGTGCAGGAGACCGAGGACAGATTGATTCTCAAATTGATTCTCCTCACAAGCACTTGAAGCAGCCTTTCACTACAGATCCTCCGAGTTAGAAAATGGGGTCCGTACTGTCGAGTACTGCCGAACCGTGCCGAACCGTGCCGAGTACTGCCGAACCGTGCTGAGCCGTGTCGAGTACTGCCGAACCGTGTCGAGTACTGCCGAACCGTGCTGAGCCGTGTCGAGTACTGCCGAACCGTGCTGAGCCGTGTCGAGTACTGCCGAACCGTGCTGAGCCGTGTCGAGTACTGCCGAACCGTGCCGAGTACTGCCGAACCGTGCTGAGCCGTGCCGAGTACTGCCGAACCGTGTCGAGTACTGCCGAACCGTGTCGAGTACTGCCGAACCGTGCTGAACCGTGCCGAGTACTGCCGAACCGTGTCGAGTACTGCCGAACCGTGTCGCGTACTGCCGAACCGTGCTGAGCCGTGTCGAGTACTGCCGAACCGTGTCGAGTACTGCCGAACCGTGTCGCGTACTGCCGAACCGTGCTGAGCCGTGTCGCGTACTGCCGAACCGTGTCGAGTACTGCCGAACCGTGTCGCGTACTGCCGAACCGTGCTGAGCCGTGTCGAGTACTGCCGAACCGTGTCGAGTACTGCCGAACCGTGTCGCGTACTGCCGAACCGTGCTGAGCCGTGTCGAGTACTGCCGAACCGTGTCGAGTACTGCCGAACCGTGCTGAGCCGTGTCGAGTACTGCCGAACCGTGTCGAGTACTGCCGAACCGTGCCGAGTACTGCCGAACCGTGCCGAGTACTGCCGAGCCGTGCCGAGTACTGCCGAACCGTGCCGAGTACTGCTGAGCCGTGCCGAGTACTGCCGAACCGTGCTGAGCCGTGCCGAGTACTGCTGAACCGTGCCGAGTACTGCCGAGCCGTGCTGAGTACTGCCGAGCCGTGCTGAGCCGTGCCGAGTACTGCCGAACCGTGCCGAGTACTGCTGAGCCGTGCCGAGTACTGCCGAACCGTGCTGAGCCGTGTCGAGTACTGCTGAACCGTGCCGAGTACTGCCGAGCCGTGCCGAGCCATGCCGAGTACTGCCGAACCGTGCTGAGCCGTGCCGAGTACTGCCGAACCGTGCTGAGCCGTGCCGAGTACTGCCGAACCGTGCTGAGCCGTGCCGAGTACTGCCGAGCCGTGTCGAGTACTGCCGAACCGTGCCAAGTCGTGTCGAGTACTGCCGAACCGTGCCGAGTACTGCCGAACCGTGCTGAGCCATGCCGAGTACTGCCGAGCCGTGCTGAGTACTGCCGAGCCGTGCCGAGCCGTGCCGAACCGTGCCGAGCCGTGCCGAGTACTGCTGCATTAAGGTCAGGTGATTGCAGCTTTTCTTCAGTGTCTTTTTTGGCAAGCGATCATTTTGGCGAATTGTGGGCGAAATGCCGAAAGTAGCGGCCGACTCTAATCTGGGCGATAATCGGGCCCTAATTTCCACTTTTCATCAAATATGGGCGATAGTCTGCATCTCGGCGCTTATATGGGCGCTAAATGGGCGATGATGTGCCGAAAGTCTCACCCTATGGGCTAGACTTTCCACTTTCAGGCTAAGGCCGAAAAAAATGGGCCTTATTCCAGCGATGTGGGACCTATTGACCGTGCTGATCGCCGGCTCAAGGCCCATTTATTTTTTTGCGATTTTCCACTCGGCCTTAGCCCAGTGATTTCAAATGGGCGATATCATTTCTCGCTGATCTCCTGATCGCCCAAATAAAACGGAAGTGAATTAAAAAAAAGCTTCCCTAGCAACGCATTACTGCGCATGTGCAGGTTGATTTTTTTTTTAGGTTGATGCTCCTTCCCGCGTTTGGGGAGGTCAAGGGTCTTCACACATGCTCAGAAGCTCTGGGTGGGTCTGGGAGAGAGAGAGAGAGAGGAGAAAGGAAGATTTTTGACAAAGCGTAATTGATATCAATTTATAGAATGGAGGGATCTGTGGAAAGGCGAAGGGCCAAGCCCTTTAGCGAGGAGGCCAATGAGACCCTAGTTACCATAGTAAGTGAGAGGTGGGAGGATCTGACACGGGGTGGGCATGGGAAACCTCCACCCTGTGCATATCGGAGGATTTGGGCAGAGATTGCCGATGTGGTCACGTCGGCATTCAATGAAGCCCGGACACCGGGCCAATGCCGCAAACGTTGGAACAGCCTACATTCAGCTGCCAGAGTAAGTTGAAATTTATAATGATCTAAATAGTAACAAGAATCTGCAATGATATTTGCTTACATTTAAACATAACTAAATTATGAATAAATTTATGCAACCCAGCATAAAGTTAAATGTTGTAATGTGAAATATGCAATGTAATGCTAATTTGTAATGGAACATTTTAATCTGTCAGTCTTAAATGTCTTCAATGTCTTAAATCGCCTGCTCCATTTGCTTATACCATGCAATGTTAGCGTATTATTTACAGAAAAAGATATCGATCAATAATCCGGAGCAGCACAGGACGGGCGGGGGCTCTGCCATGTTGCAGCCCCTGAATCCCTACGAGGAGCTTGCGGTGGCCTTGGTGGGCCCAGAAAGCCATTCGGTCACATCCCGTGGTGTGGCCGAACCCACCCTTGAGACATGTGAGTAATGAGAAATGTGCATTGTTCAATGTGTGAATCATTAGTAGATACTGAAAATATCGTAGTTACGCATGTAATGTTATGCAATTAAAATGTAATTTGATGTTATGCAATGTTATGCAATTACAATCTAATGTTATGCTAATATAATATAATCTGATATATAATGGGGATGTACTATAGATGTTCGAATGAGGTCATGTTAGTTCATGTTAAAGCTTGTGATCACCTGTGCATATGGGGTGAATGAAAGCATTGCAATGTTTTTACTTAGAGAAAAATTGTAATGCAATGAATTGAATAATTAATCGTTGTTTATCAAATTAAAGGTCAAGTGGTCGTCGAGTCGTTGGAGTCGACTGCCACGGAACCGTCTCCTACATCGCAGGAGGCTGAAGAAGAGGAGCCACTGCAAACTCCTGCAATAATGCTTCACCAGGAGGAGGAGGAGGAGGAGGAGGAACCGGAGGAAGAAGAGTTTTTTTTTGTGGGTGGGGAACAACCTGCGGCCATCTCGGTTGAGATGGAAGATGCACCGTGACCAAGCGGTGTGCAGGTGGCGACGCCAAGGCGCGTCACATTGCAAACGCCGACCCCACGGAGCTCTGGTCAGCGTGGCGAGCAATCGCCTACCTTGGAGGGCCAGACAGAGAGCTTGATTTACCTGTGCAAGGAGACGGTTACGATCGGTCGCGACCTTATCCAGGGGTTCGAGGGATTCTCAGCGAGCTGGAGCCAGTTTCCAGCATCCTGGAACGAGTTCTCGCAGAACTTCTCCAACTGGTCTTCTGAGCAGTCACAGACTGCAAGGGAGACCTTGGAGGCTATTCGGCAGCAGACAGCCGCAACCAATGCCCTACGGCATGCGTTGCTGGCTGGACACGGCGCTGCACCCCAAGGTGTCGTGTCTGCTCGCAGCGGGAGCTCGTGCATGCAAGTGAGTACGGAGGGCACAGTATCTCCGGACTCGGAAGTAGAGCCTCAGGCTTCCGCTTCCTCTCCATCACCTCCACCACGGCAGGAAGTCTTGACATCCCACTCTGCACGACGTCTTGGTGTCGGTCTGCGTAGACCAAAACGGGCGGATGGGGTGCGAACACGGGGTGGGACAGGATCTGGAGGGAAACATGGCCGCAGGTAGGGAGGGGGGAGTTCTTCTCTATATAGTTCACTTGTTTTAAAATGTTCACTTGCTGTTATAAATTTATTATACTCTTGTTATTGTTACTGTTATTGTTATTGCCACTAAATTAGCCAATATTATTCAATAGTTAAATGTTAACTTGTTCACTTGTTATCATTACTTAACTGTTCACTTTCCATTCTTTCTTAAATGGTCACTTGTTAGCATCACTTAATTGTTCACTTGTTGTCATCACTGAAATATTCACTTGTTATCATTACTTAAATGGCCATTTGTTCTGTAAAATGTTCGTTTCTTCTTGTAACGTTTTGGGGATTTTGAGGGAAGGGTGGGTTGGTGCAGTGGTTGGGGGGTTGGAGGGAGGGTGTTGTTCATTAGTTGTTTAAAAAACATTTTGTTTGTTGATAAAAAAATATTTTTCTAAAACTTTTGTACCTTTTTGTCTTAGTTACATAAATTTTACAATGTACAGTTTTTCATGCTTAATTGTTTGTTTATTCAGTTTAACCACGCAAATGAAACTTTTGATTAACCGTAACTGTAATTGAATGTTTGAATATCAACAATAATAGTTCATGCGAAGTGTTCATTAATGAGCTGCTGACGCAAAAGCTAAGCGGCCGTGTAACTGGCACTGGTCTTCGGGAAAGGTGTGGTGGTACCGGTGCCAGATCGCCATGCTGATTAAGTTCCCCTATGTCCTCACCCACATCCTCTCCCGCTTGTTCCTCCTCTTCATCCTCGCCGGCTGCCTCTTCGGTCTCATCTCCTTCTGGAGGTGGACCTGCAGCATGATCTGGCATTATTTGTCCTCTCTTTATAGCTAGCATGCAACACACAACAATAAACTCTGCTACCTGATCAGGGTGGTACTGGAGGCTGCCTCCCGAATGATCCAGGCATCTGCTTTAGGACTCCAATTGTCTTTTCAACGATGTTGCGAGTCGCTATGTGACTTTCATTATACCGTCTCTGTGCTTCAGTGACAGGATTACGCAGAGGGATCATGAGCCAACTGGCAAGGCCATATCCTTTATCCCCCAGCATCCAACCGTGACCTTCTGGCTGATTGCAAACAGGTCAGGGATAGCACTTTCACATAAGATGTGTGCATCATGAATGCTGCCAGGAAATGTAGCATTTACTGTCATAATTGTTTGATTGTGGTCGACCACAAGCTGCACATTTGGTGAATGGAACCCCTTTCTGTTACGAAACACCTCTGCTTTCTTTAAGGGTGCTTTCAGGGCAATGTGCGTACAGTCTATTGTTCCCTGCACCTTGGGGAAGTCTGCTATTCTCGAGAAACCTAATGCCCTCTCGGTCTGTGCCTCCCTGGTCATTGGGAAGCTTATGAAGTCCATCCTATGAGCGTAAAGGGCTTCAGTCACCTGTCGAATGCAGCAGTGTGTAGTGTGCTGAGAGATATGGCAGATGTCGCCAGCTGAAGCCTGAAAAGATCTCGATGCATAGAAGGCTAGGGCAGCAGTAAGCTTCACCTCAATGGACAGTGCGGTTCTAAAGGTGCTGGAAGGCTGCAGATCACCCTTGACGAGTTGACGTATCTCATCGATGACCTCCTTCCGGAATCACAGCCTCCTAAGACAAACATTTTCAGACAAGTTCAGGTAGGATTGCTTTTCCAAGGACCATCGTTGGCTATACGGTCTGCTCCTCTGTTTTCATCTCTGTCTACGCGTTACTCTGCCACCTCTTCGATTGATCCTTTCAGTAACCAGTGTGTGAGCAGTTGCAATTAAAGGCAGGGAAAGCATGGGCCCCATAATCACTATCAATAATTACTTTCACTAATTTTAATAATCTATCTACGCTATACTCTCCAATCACTGTAGTCTGCCCTCTCTGTACCAGTCAGTTTGATAGGCCCCAACAATATCATTAAATAACTTCACTATGTAAAATCTATTTACTAAATTATTCCAATATATGAGATCTATTTAGCATAAATAAGTTGATAATACCTATTTATATTCCCTGTCCAAAATTTCTGAGTGCAATTTTCTTCAATTTTACTCTCTAAATAACTCAGAACTAATTCTCCACCCTTCCTCCGAAGTTAAAAAATGGTGTCCGTAGTGTCCATTTCCCTCTGTAAGGCCCTGAAAAAGCAACTATTTTTGAGCATGTTAGGTGCCGAAACTTGGGATGGGCCTTGTGTGGGCGATCATTTGGGCGATCATCTCGGCGATCAAAATGGAAACTTAGGGGCCTGTTTTTCCGGCGATATTTTGGGCCTAGTTTCCACTTTTTGCTCCAAATGGGCGATAGAGGTCCGTTTTGGGCGATAGATGGGCCTTAGATGGGCGATGTGAAGTGAAAATACTAGCCCAATGATTCTATGCAGGCAATGAAATTATGGAGCAGTACTGCCCTCTGCTGGTGAAATCTGCATTGTGTAATTAATGCACGGTCATCAGGGCCATCAGTCCACAATCATGATTTTTAAAAAATCTTGCATTTATAGGGCACAACATCCTATTCTCATGACATGTCAAGCTGCTTAACATCCAATGAATTACTTTTGAAGTGTATTATTTAGAGAAACACAGCAGCTAATTTACCTTCAGTTAAGTCTCACGAACCGCGATGAAATGAATGACCAGTTAAGCTGTTTTTGGTGCATTGGTTGAGGGAAGAATATTGACCAAGATACCAGGAGAATGCCCCTGCTCTTTTTTGAAAAATGTGATGGGATCTTTTACAACCATCTGAGGCAGAGCCAAAAGGGGAGCAGGGCTTTGTGTTTGTAACATCCAATTGACATTACAGCAGTTCCTCAGTACAGCACCGAAGTGTCAAACTCCTGGTGTGGGGCTTGAATCCAAAATTTTCTGACCCAGAGTCATCATATCATAGGCAGTCCCTCGGAATCGAGGAAGTTTTGCTTCCAGTCCTGAAGTGAGTTCTTAGGTGGCTGAACAGTCCAATACGAGAGCCACAGACTCTGTCACAGTCGTTGAGGGAAGGGGTGAGTGGGACAGGTTTGCCGCACGCTCTTTCCGCTGCCTGCACTTGATTTCTGCATGCTCTTGGTGTTGAGACTCGAAGTGCTCAACGCCCTCCTGGATGCACTTTCTTCACTTAGGCCGGTCTTCGGCCAGTGACTCCCAGGTGTCAGTGGTGATGTTGCACTTTTTCAGGGAGGCTTTGAAGGTGTCCTTGTAACGTTTCCGCTGCCCACCTTTTGCTCATTTGCCGTGAAGGAGCTCCACATAGAGCACTTGCTTTGGGAGTGTCGTGTCTGGCATGCAAACTACATGGCCTGCCCAGCGAAGCTGATCGAGTGTGGTCAGTGCTTCAATGTTGGGGGTTGTTAAGCTGGACGAGAACACTGATGCTGGTGCCCCTGTCCTCCCAGGGGATTTGTAGGATCTTGCGGAAACATTGTTGGTGATATATGTTCCAAGACCACCCCAACCTCTGTCATTCAGCTACAGTATGTGGACGACGACTGCGTCTGCGCATATTCTGAGGCTGAACTCCAGGATACAGTCGACGTATTTACTGAGACATACGAACGCATGGGCCTTACACTAAACATCCGTAAGACAAAGATCCTCCACCAGCCTGTCCTCGCCGCACAGCACTGCCCCTCAGTCATCAAGATCCATGGTGCGGCCCTGGACAATGTGGACCATTTCCCATACCTCGGGAGCCTCTTATCAACAAAAGCAGACATCGATGACGAGGTCCAACACCGCCTCCAGTGTGCCAGCGCAGCCTTCGGTCGCCTGAGGAAGAGAGTGTTTGAAGAGTAGAACCTCAAATCTGGCACCGAGCTTATGGTCTACAGGGCAGTAGTAATACCAGCCCTCCTGTATGGCTCAGACACGTGGACCATATACAGTAGACATCTCAAATCGCTGGAGAAGTACCACCAGCGCTGCCTCCGCAAGATCCTGCAAATCCCCTGGGAGGACAGACGCACCAAAGTCAGTGTTCTCGATCAGGCCAACATCCCCAGCATCGAAGCACTGACCACACTCGTCCTGCTCCTTTGGGCGGGCCACATCATCCACATGCCCGACAAGAGACTCCCAAAGCAAGCATTCCACTCAGAACTCCTGCACAGCAAGCGAACCCAGGGTGGGCCGAGGAAATGCTTCAAGGGCACCCTCAAAGCCTCCTTGATAAAGTGCAACATCCCCACCGGCACCTGGGAATCCCTGACCAAAGACCGCCCAAAGTGGTGGAAGAGCATCCGGGAGGCGCTGAGCATCTCGAGTCTCATTGCCGAGAGAATGCAGAAATCATGTGCATACAGCGGAAAGAGCGTGCGGCAAACCAGGCTCCCCACAACCCTTTCCTTCAACCACTGTCTGCCCCACCTGTGACAGAGACTGTAATTCCCGTATTGGACTCTACAGCCACATGAGAACTCACTTTTAGAGTGGAAGCAAGTCTTCCCTAATTTTGAGGGACTGCCTATGATGATGTTGATGATTCTATAATATAATAATCTGCATTTTGCAGAATCCACGAGCAGAGGGCAGTACTGTTCGATAATGTACTTAATAACATAAGAATTAGGAGCAGGAGTAGGCCGTATGGTCTCTTGAGCCT
Source organism: Pristiophorus japonicus (assembly GCF_044704955.1). NCBI lineage: Eukaryota > Metazoa > Chordata > Chondrichthyes > Pristiophoridae > Pristiophorus > Pristiophorus japonicus. The sequence goes on along the minus strand of NC_091994.1, from coordinate 49,727,377 downwards.
GTTCCGCCATTCAGTAAGATCATAGTTGATCTTCGACCTCAACTTCACTTTCTCACCCAATCCCCATATCCCTTGATTCCCCTGGAGTCCAAAAATCTATCAATCTCAGCCTTGAATATACTCGTTCTTTTTTCTTTTTTCTTTTTCTTTATCAGTAAGTAACCTTTTAGCATTATTGTTGCCAAATTAAGTTAATCTAAGGGTTAAGTCATGGCAGGAGAGCTCGGACAAGTGTTATGCTATTCCTGTGCTATGTGCGAAGTCAGGGACGCTTCCAGTGTGGGAAGTGCATCCGCCTGCAGCACCTGACAGACCGCATTACTGCATTGGAATTGCAGGTGGACTTACTCTGGAGCACCCGCGATGCTGAGGATGTCGTGAATAGCACATTTAGTGAGTTGGCCACACCGCAGGTAAAGGGTACACAGCCAGATAGGGGATCGGTGACCAACAGGAAGAGCAGTGGAAGGAAGGTAGTGCAGGGGTCCCCTGCAGTCATCCCCCTACAAAACAGATACACCGCTTTGGGTACTGTTGAGGGGGGTGACTCATCAGAGGAGGACAGTAGCAGCCAAGTTCATGGGACCGTGGGTGGCTCTGCTGCACAAGAGGGCAGGAAAAAGAGTGGAAGAGCGATAGTGGTAGGGGATTCTATTGTAAGGGGAATAGATAGACGTTTCTGTGGCCACAACCGAGACTCCAGGATGATATGTTGCCTCCCTGGTGCAAGGGTGAAGGATGTCTTGGAGGGGGTGCAGGGCTTTTTGAAGGAGGAGGGTGAACAGCCAGTTGTCGTGGTGCATATAGGTACCAACGATATAGGTTAAAAAATGGGATGAGGTCCTACAAGACGAATTTAGGGAGCTAGGTGCTAAATTAAAAAGTAGGACCTCAAAAGTAATAATCTCAGGATTGCTACCAGTGCCACGTGCTAGTCAGAGTAGGCATCGCAAGATAGCTCAGATGAATACGTGGTTTGAGGAGTGGTGCAGAATGGAGGGATTCAAATTCCTGGGACATTGGAACCAGTTCTGGGGGAGGTGGGACCAGTACAAACCGGACAGTCTGCACTTGGGCAGGATTGGAACCAATGTCCCAGGGGGAGTGTTTGCTGGTGCTGTTAGGGAGCGGTTAAACTAATATGGCAGGGTGATGGGAACCTATGCAGGGAGACAGAGGGAAGTAGAATGGGGTCAAAAGCAAAAGATAGAAAGAAGAAAAGTAAAAGTGGAGGGCAGAGAAACCGAAGGCAAAAAGCAAAAAGGACCACATTACAGCAAAATTCTAAAGGGGCAAAGAGTGTTAAAAAGACAAGTCTGAAGGCTCTGTGCCTCAATGCGAGGAGTATTCGGAATAACGTGGACGAATTAACTGCGCAGATAGCAGTTAACTGATATGATGTAATTGGCATCACGGAGACATGGCTCCAGGGTGACCAAGGCTGGGAACTCAACATCCAGGGGTATTCAACATTTAGGAAGGATAGACAGAAAGGAAAAGGAGGTGGGGTGGCATTGCTGTTTAAAGAGGAAATTAATGCAATAGTAAGAAAGGACATTAGCTTGGATGATGTGGGATTGGTACGGGTGGAGCTACGGAATATCAAAGAGCAGAAAACGCTAGTGGAAGTTGTGTACAGACCACCAAACAGTAGTAGTGAGGTTGGGGACAGCATCAAACAAGAAATTAGGGATGCGTGCAATAAAGGTACAGCAGTTATCATGGGCGACTTTAATCTACATATTGATTGGGCTAACCAAACTGGTAGCAATGCGGTGGAGGAGGATTTCCTAGAGTGTATGAGGGATGTTTTTCTAGACCAATATGTCAAGGAACTGACTAAAGGGCTGGCCATCCTAGACTGGGTGATGTGTAATGACAAAGGACTAATTAGCAGTCTTGTTGTGCGAGGCCCCTTGGGGAAGAGTGACTATAATATGGTAGAATTCTTTATTAAGCTGGAAAGTGACACAGTTAATTCAGAAACTAGAGTCCTGAACTTAAGGAAAGGTAACTTCGATGGTATGAGATGTGAATAGAAACATAGAAACATAGAAAATAGGTGCAGGAGTAGGCCATTCTGCCCTTCGAGCCTGCACCACCATTCAATGAGTTCACGGCTGAACATGCAACTTCAGTATCCCATTCCTGCTTTCTCGCCATACCCCTTGATCCCCCTAGTAGTAAGGACTACATCGAACTCCTTTTTGAATATATTCAGTTAATTGGCCTCAACAACTTTCTGTGGAAGAAAATTCCACAGATTCACCACTCTCTGGGTGAAGAAGTTTCTCCTCATCTCGGTCCTAAATGGCTTACCCCTTATCCTTAGACTGTGACCCCTGGTTCTGGATTTCCCCAACATTGGGAACATTCTTCCTGCATCTAATCTGTCTAAACCCGTCAGAATGTTAAACGTTTCTATGAGATCCCCTCTCATTCTTCTGAACTCCAGTGAATACAAGTCCAGTTGATCCAATCTTTCTTGATATGTCAGTCCCGCCATCCTGGGAATCAGTCTGGTAAACCTTTGCTGCACTCCCTCAATAGCAAGAATGTCCTTCCTCAAGTTAGGAGACCAAAACTGTACACAATACTCCAGGTGTAGCCTCACCAAGGCCTCATACAACTGTAGTAAGACCTCCTTGCCCCTGTACTCAAATCCTCTCGCTATGAAGGCGAACAAGCCATTTGCTTTCTTAACCGCCTGCTGTACCTGCATGCCAACCTTTAATGACTGATGTACCATGACACCCAGGTCTCGTTGCACTTCCCCTTTTCCTAATCTGTCACCATTCAGATAATAGTCTGTCTCTCTGTTTTTACCACCAAAGTGGATAACCTCACATTTATCCACATTATACTTCATCTGCCATGCATTTGCCCACTCACCTAACTTATCCAAGTCACTCTGCAGCCTCATAGCATCCTCCTCGCAGCTCACACTACCACCCAACTTACTGTCATCTGCAAATTTGGAGATACTACATTTAATCTCCTCGTCTAAATCATTAATGTACAATGTAAACAGCTGGGGCCCCAGCACAGAACCTTGCGGTACCCCACTAGTCACTGCCTGCCATTCTGAAAAGTACCCATTTACTCCTACTCATTGCTTTCTGTCTGACAACCAGTTCTCAATCCACATCAGCACACTACCCCCAATCCCATGTGCTTTAACTTTGCACATTAATCTCTTGTTTGGGACCTTGTTGACAGCCTTCTGAAAGTCCAAATACACCACATCAACTGATTCTCCCTTGTCCACTCCACTGGAAACATCCTCAAAAAATTACAGATTTGTCAAGTATGATTTCCCTTTCACAAATCCATGCTAACTTAGACCTATCATGTCACCTCTTTCCAAATGCACTGCTATGACATCCTTAATAATTGATTCCATCATTTTACCCACTCCTGATGTCAGGCTGACCGGTCTATAATTCCCTGTTTTCTCTCTCACTCCTTTTTTAAAACGTGGGGTTACATTGGCTACCCTCCACTCCAGAGGAACTGATCCAGAGTCTATGGAATGTTGTAAAATGACTGTCAATGCATCCACTATTTCCAAGGCCACCTCCTTAAGTACTCTGGGATGCAGACTATCAGGCCCTGGGGATTTATCGGCCTTCAATCCCATCAACTTCCCCAACACCATTTCCCGACTAATAAGGATTTCCCTCAGTTCCTCCTTCTTGCTAGACCTTCTGACCCTTTTTATATCCGGAAGGTTGTTTGTGTCCTCCTTAGTGAATACTGAACCAAAGTACTTGTTCAATTGGTCTGCCATTTCTTTGTTCCCCATTATGACTTCCCCTGATTCTGACTGCAGGGGACCTATGTTTGTCTTTACTAACCTTTTTCTCTTTACATATCTATAGAAGCTTTTGCAGTCTGTTTTAATGTTACCTGCAAGCTTCCTCTCGTACTCTATTCTCCTTGCCCTAATCAAACCCTTTGGCTAGAATAGACTGGCGCGTGATACTTAAAGGGTTGACGGTGGATAGGCAATGGCAAACATTTAAAGATCACATGGATGAACTTCAACAATTGCACATCCCTGACTGGCATAAAAATAAAATGGGGAAGGTGGCTCAACCGTGGCTAACAAGGGAAATTAGGGATAGTGTTAAATCCAAGGAAGAGGCATATAAATTGGCCAGAAAAAGCAGCAAACCTGAGGACTGGGAGAATTTTATAATACAGCAGAGGAAGACAAAGGGTTTAATTAGGATGGGGAAAATAGAGTATGAGAGGAAGCTTGCTGGGAACATAAAAACTGACTGCAAAAGCTTCTATAGATATGTGAAGAGAAAAAGATTATTCAGATTCAGGTGAATTTATAATGGGGAACAAAGAAATGGTGGACCAGTTAAACAAAAACTTTGTTTCTGTCTTCACGAAGGAAGACACAAATAACCTTCCGGATATACTAGGGGACCAAGGTTCTAGTGAGAAGGAGTAACTGAAGGAAATCCTTATTAGGTGGGAAATTGATGGGATTGAAGGCCGATAAATCCCCGGAGTCTGACAGTCTGCATCCCAGAGTACTTAAAGAAGTAGCCCTAGAAATAGTGGATGCATTGGTGATCATTTTCAAACAGTCTTTTTACTCTGGTTCGGTTCCTTTGGACTGGAGGGTAGTTAATGTCACACCACTTTTTAAGAAAGGAGGGAGAGAGAAAACGGATAATTATGGACCGGTTAGCCTGACATCAGTAGTGGGGAAAATGTTGGAATCAATTATTAAGGATGAAATAGCAGCACATTTGAAAAGCAGTGACGGGATCGGTCCAAGTCAGCATGGATTTATGAAAGGGAAATCCTGCTTGACAAATCTTTTAGAATTTTTTGAGGATGTAACTGTTGGAGTGGACAAGGGAGAACCAGTGGATGTGGTGTATATTTGGATTTTCAAAACGTTTTTGACAAGGTCCCACACAAGAGATTGGTGTGCAAAATTAAAGCACATGGTATTGGGGGTAATGTACTGACGTGGATAGAGAACTGGTTGGCAGACAGGAAGCAGAGAGTTGGAATAAACGGTCCTTTACAGAATGGCAGGCAGTGACTAGTTGGGTGCCGCAGGGCTCAGTGCTGGGACGCCAGCTATTTACAATATACATTAATGATTTGGATGAGGGAATTGAATGTAATATCTCCAAGTTTGCAGATGACACTAAGCTGGGTGGTGGTGTGAGCTGTGAGGAGGATGCTAAGAGGCTGCAGAGTGACTTGGACAGGTTTGGTGAGTGGGCAAACGCGAGATGCAGTATAATGTGGATAAATGTGAGGTTATCCACTTTGGTGGCAAAAACACGAAGGCAGAATATTATCTGAATGGCAGCAGATTAGGAAAAGGGGAGGTACAACGAGACCTGGGTGTCATGGTTCATCAGTCATTGAAAGTTGGCATGCAGGTACAGCAGGCGGTGAAGAAGGCAAATGGTATGTTGGCCTTCATAGCTAGGGGATTTGAGTATAGGAGCAGGGAGGTCTTACTGCAGTTGTACAGGGCCTTGGTGAGGCCTCACCTGGAATATTGTGTTCAGTTTTGGTCTCCTAATCTGAGGAAGGATGTTCTTGCTATTGAGGGAGTGTGGCGAAGATTCCTGGGATGGCAGCACTGACATATGAGGAGAGACTGGATCGATTGGGCCTGTATTTACTGGAGTTTAGAAGGATGAGAGGGGATCTCATAGAAACATTTAAAATTCTGACGGGACTGGATAGGTTGGATGCAGGAAGAATGTTCCCGATGTTGGGGAAGTCCAGAACCAGGGGACATTGTCTAAGGATAAGGAGTAAACGATTTAGGACTGAGATGAGGAGAAACCTCTTCACTCAGAGAGTTGTTAACCTGTGGAATTCCCTACCGCAGAGAGTTATTGATGCCAGTTCATTGGATATATTCAAGAGGGAGTTAGATATGGCCCTTACAGCTAAAGGGATCAAGGGAGAGAAAGCAGGAAAGGGGTACTGAGGTGAATGTTCAGCCATGATCTTATTGAATGGTGGTGCAGGCTCGAAGGGCCGAATGGCCTACTCCTGCTCCTATTTTCTATGTTTCTATGTTTCTATGTTACTCAATGAATTAGCATCCACAGCCCTTTTGGATAGAGAATTCAAAAGATTCACAACCCTCTGAGTGAAGAAATTAACCTCATCTCTATCTTAAAAGGGCGGCCCCCTTACCCTAAGACTGTGCCCCCTAGGTTTAGACACTCCAGCCAGAGGAAACAACCTCTCAGCACCTACCCTGTCCATCCCCCTCGGAATCTTATATGTTTCAATGAAATCCCTTCTCATTCTTCGAAACTCCAGAAAGTATAGGCCCAACCTACTCAATCTCTCCTTATAGGACAACTATGGAATTATGGTTGTCATCTTCCAAAATTCCATAGATTCTAGAACGGTTCCCATAGATTAAAAGGTGGCTAATGTAACCCCACTATTTACAAAAGGATGGAGAGAGAGAACTGGGAACCACAGACCAGTTAGCCTGACATCTGTAGAATGGTAGAATCTATTATTAAGGACGTGGTAATAGAGCATTTAGAAAATAATAATAGGATTGGGCAGAGACAGCACAGATTTATGAAAGGGAAATCATGTTTGACAAATCTGTTAGAGTTTTTTGAGATTGTAACTAGCAGAATAGATAAGGGGGAACCAGTGGATGTGGTGTATTTGGATTTTCAGAAGGCATTCGATAAGGTGCCACACAAGAGATTATTGAACAAAATTAGGGCTCAAGGGATTGGGGGTCATATACTATTATGGATTGAGGATTGGTTAATGGTCAGAAAACAGGGAATAGGAATAAACGGGTCATCTTCAGGTTAACTAATGGGGTGCCGCAAGGATAAGTGCTTGGGCCCCAGCTATTCACAATCTATCTCAATGATTTGGATGAGGGGACCAAATGTAATATATCCAAACGCAAAATACTGCAGATGCTGGAATCTGAAATAACAACAGAAAATGCTGGAAATCTCAGCGGGTCAGGCAGCATCTGTGGAGAGGAAGCAGTGTTAACGTTTCAGGTCTCGAGAAACCCAATGCCCTCTAGGTCTGTGCTTCCCTGGTCATTGGGAAGCTTATGAAGTCCATCCTGCAAGCGTAAAGGGCTTCAGTCACCTGTCGAATGCAGCAGTGTGTAGCGTGCTGAGAGATATGGCAGATGTCGCCAGCTGAAGCCTGAAAAGATCTCGATGCGTAGAAGGCTAGGGCAGCAGTAAGCTTCACCTCAACGGACAGTGCGGTTCTGATGATGCTGGAAGGCTGCAGATCACCCTTGACGAGTTGACATATCTCATCGATGACCTCCTTCCGGAATCACAGCCTCCTCAGACAAACATTTTCAGACAAGTTCAGGTAGGATTGCTTCTCCAAGTATTTTCGTTGGCTATACGGTCTCCTCTTCTGTCTTTGTCTCCATCTACGCGTTACTCTGCCACCTCTTCGATTGATCCTTTCAGTAACCAGTGTGTGAGCAGTTGCAATTAAAGGCAGGGAAAGCATAGGCCCCATAATCACTATCAATAATTACTTTCACTAATTTTAATAATCTATCTACGCTATACTCTCCAATCACTGTAGTCTGCCCTCTCTGTACCAGTCAGTTTGATAGGCCCCAACAATATCATTAAATAACTTCACTATGTAAAATCTATTTACTAAATTATTCCAATATATGAGATCTATTTAGCATAAATAAGTTGATAATACCTATTTATATTCCCTGTCCAAAATTTCTGAGTGCAATTTTCTTCAATTTTACTCTCTAAATAACTCAGAACTAATTCTCCACCCTTCCTCCGAAGTTAAAAAATGGTGTCCGTAGTGCCCATTTCCCTCTGTAAGGCCCTGAAAAAGCAACTATTTTTAAGCATGTTAGGTGCCGAAACTTGGGATGGGCCTTGTGTGGGCGATCATTTGGGCGATCATCTCGGCGATCAAAATGGAAACTTAGGGGCCTGTTTTTCCGGCGATATTTTGGGCCTAGTTTCCACATTTTGCTCCAAATGGGCGATAGAGGTCTGTTTTGGGCGATAGATGGGCCTTAGATGGGCGATGTGAAGTGAAAATGCTAGTCCAATGATTCTATGCAGGTTATGACATTATGGAGCAGTACTGCCCTCTGCTGGTGAAATCTGCATTGTGTAATTAATGCACGGTCATCAGGGCCATGAGTCCACAATCATGATTTTAAAAAAATCTTGCATTTATAGAGCACAACATTCTATTCTCATGACATGTCAAGCTGCTTAACATCCAATGAATTACTTTTGAAGTGTATTATTTAGAGAAACACAGCAGCCAATTTATCTTCAGTTAAGTCTCAGGAACCGCGATGAAATGAATGACCAGTTAAGCTGTTTTTGGTGCATTGGTTGAGGGAAGAATATTGATCAGGATACCAGGAGAATGCCCCTGCTCTTTTTTGAAAAGTGTGATGGGATCTTTTACAACCACCTGAGGCAGAGCTCTTTAAAGTCAATACGAAAAGGGGAGCAGGGCTTTGTGTTTGTAACATCCAATTGACATTACAGCAGTTCCTCAGTACAGCACCGAAGTGTCAAACTCCTGGTGTGGGGCTTGAATCCAAAATGTTCTGACCCAGAGTCATCATATCATAGGTAGTCCCTCGGAATCGAGGAAGACTTGCTTCCACTCCTGAAGTGAGTTCTTAGATGGCTGAACAGTCCAATACGAGAGCCACAGACTCTGTCACAGTCGTTGAGGGAAGGGATGAGTGGGACAAGTTTGCCGCACGCTCTTTCCACTGCCTGCGTTTGATTTCTGCATGCTCTCGGTGTTGAGACTCGAGGTGCTCAACGCCCTCCTGGATGCACTTTCTCCACTTAGAGCGGTCTTCGGCCAGGGACTCCCAGGTGTCAGTGGTGATGTCGCACTTTTTCAGGGAGGCTTTGAAGGTGTCCTTGTAACGTTTCCGCTGCCCACCTTTGGCTCGTTTGCCATGAAGGAGCTCCACATAGAGCACTTGCTTTGGGAGTGTCGTGTCTGGCATGCAAACTACATGGCCTGCCCAGCGAAGCTGATCGAGTGTGGTCAGTGCTTCAATGCTGGGGATGTTAAGCTGGACGAGAACACTGATGTTGGTGAGCCTGTGCTCCCAGTGGATTTGTAGGATCTTGTGGAGACATCGTTGGTGATATATGGTCCAAGACCACCCCAACCTCTGTTTCAGCTACAGTATGTGGACGACGCCTGCGTCTGCGCATATTCTGAGGCTGAAATCCAGGATACAGTCGACGTATTTACTGTGACATACGAAAGCATGGGCCTTACACTAAACATCCGTAAGACAAAGATCCTCCACCAGCCTGTCCTCGCCGCACAGCACTGCCCCCCAGTCATCTAGATCCATGGTGCGGCCCTCGACAATGTGGACCATTTCCCATACCTCGGGAGCCTCTTATCAACAAAAGCAGACATCGATGACGAGGTCCAACACCGCCTCCAGTGTGCCAGCGCAGCCTTCGGTCGCCTGAGGAAGAGAGTGTTTGAAGAGCAGAACCTCAAATTTGGCACTAAGCTTATGGTCTACAGGGCTGTAGTGATACCCGCCATCCTGTATGGCTCAGAGACGTGGACCATATACAGTAGATACCTCAAAGCGCTGGAGAAATACCACCGACGCTGCCTCCGCAAGATCCTGCAAATCCCCTGGGAGGACAGACGTACCAAAGTCAGTGTTCTCGATCAGGCCAACATCCCCAGCATCGAAGCACTGACCACACTCGTCCTGCTCCTTTGGGCGGGTCACATCACCCGCATGCCCGACAAGAGACTCCCAAAGCAAGCGCTCTACTCAGAACTCCTACACGGCAGGCGAGCCCCAGGGTGGGCCGAGGAAACGCTTCAAGGGCACCCTCAAAGCCTCCTTGATAAAGTGCAACATCCCCACCGGCACCTGGGAATCCCTGACCAAAGACCGCCCAAAGTGGAGGAAGAGCATCCGGGAGGGCGCTGAGCACCTCGAGTCTCGTCGCCGAGAGAATGCAGAAATCATGCTGAAACCAGGCTCCCCACAACCTTTTCCTTCAACCACTGTCTGCCCCACCTGTGACAGAGACTGTAATTCCCATATTGGACTCTACAGCCACATGAGAACTCACTTTTAGAGTGGAAGCAGGTCTTCCCTAATTTTGAGGGACTGCCTATGATGATGATGATGATTCTATAATGTAATAATCTGCATTTTGCAGAATCCACGAGCAGAAGGCAGTACTATTCGATAATATACTTAATAACATAAGAGTTAGGAGCAGGAGTAGGCCGTATGGTCTCTTGAGCCTGCTCTGCCATTCAGTAAGATCATAGTTGATCTTCGACCTCAACTCCACTTTCTCACCCAATCCCCATATCCCTTGATTCCCCTGGAGTCCAAAAATCGACCAATCTCAGCCTTGAGTATACTCGTTCTTTTTTCTTTTTTCTTTTTCTTTTCTGTATCAGTAAGTAACCTTTTAGCATTATTGTTGCCAAATTAAGTTAATCTAAGGGTTAAGTCATGGCAGGAGAGTTCGGAAATGTGTTATGCTACTCCTGTGCTATGTGGGAAGTCAGGGACGCTTCCAGTGTCCCTGACGACTACACGTGCGGGAAGTGCATTCGTCTGCAGCACCTGACAGACCGCATTGCGGCATTGGAGCTGCGGATGGATTTACTCTGGAGCATCCGCGATCCGCATCCGGATGTTTTGAATAGCACGTTTAGTGAGTTGGCCACACCGCAGGTACAGGGTACACAGCCAGATAGGGGATCGGTGACCAACAGGAAGAGCAGTGGAAGGAGGGTAGTGCAGGGGTCCTCTGCAGGAGTCATCCCCCTGCAAAACAGATACACCGCTTTGGCTACTGTTGAGGGGGGTGACTCATCAGAGGAGGACAGTAGCAGCCAAGTTCATGGGACCGTGGGTGGCTCTGCTGCACAAGAGGGCAGGAAAAAGAGTGGGAGAGCTATAGTGGTAGGGGATTCTATTGTAAGGGGAATAGATAGACGTTTCTGTGGCCACAACCGAGACTCCAGGATGATATGTTGCCTCCCTGGTGCAAGGGTCAAGGATGTCTCGGAGCGGGAGCAGGGCATTTTGAAGGAGGAGGGTGAACAGCCAGTTGTCGTGGTGCATGTAGGTACCAACGATATAGGTTAAAAAATGGGATGAGGTCCTACAAGACGAATTTAGGGAGCTAGGAGCTAAATTAAAAAGTAGGACCTCAAAAGTAATAATCTCAGGATTGCTACCAGTGCCACGTGCTAGTCAGAGTAGGCATTGCAAGATAGCTCAGATGAATACGTGGTTTGAGGAGTGGTGCAGAATGGAGGGATTCAAATTCCTGGGACATTGGAACCAGTTCTGGGGGAGGTGGGACCAGTATAAACCGGACGGTCTGCACCTGAGCAGGACTGGAACCAATGTATTAGGGGGAGTGTTTGCTGGTGCTGTTAGGGAGCGGTTAAACTAATATGGCAGGGGGATGGGAACCTATGCAGGGAGACAGAGGGAAGTAGAATGGGGTCAGAAGCAAAAGATAGAAAGAAGAAAAGTAAAAGTGGAGGGCAGAGAAACCGAAGGCAAAAAGCAAAAAGGGCCACATTACAGCAAAATTCTAAAGGGGCAAAGAGTGTTAAAAAGACAAGCCTGAAGGCTCTGTGCCTCAATGCGAGGAATATTTGGAACAAGGTGGAAGAATTAACTGCGCAGAGAGCAGTTAACTGATATGATGTAATTGGCATCACGGAGACATGGATCCAGGGTGACAAAGGTTGGGAACTCAACATCCAGGGGTATTCAACATTTAGGAAGGATAGACAGAAAGGAAAAGAAGGTTGGGTGACATTGCTGGTTAAAGAGGAAATTAATGCAATAATAAGAAAGGACATTGGCTTGGATGATATGGAATTGGTATGGGTGGAGGTACAGAATATCAAAGGGCAGAAAACTCTAGTGGGAATTGTGTACAGACCACCAAACAGTAGTAGTAAGGTTGGGGACAGCATCAAACAAGAAATTAGGGATGCGTGCAATAAAGGTACAGCAATTATCATGGGCGACTTTAACCTCCATATTGATTGGGCTAACCAAACTGGTAGCAATGCGGTGGAGGAGGATTTCCCAGAGTGTAGGAATGTTTTTCTAGACCAATATGTCAAGGAACTAACTAAAGGGCTGGCCATCCTAGACTGGGTGATGTGTAATGACAAAGGACTAATTAGCAGTCTTGTTGTGCAAGGCCCCTTGGGGAAGAGTGGTCATAATATGGTAGAATTCTTTATTAAGATGGAGAGTGACACAGTTAATTCAGAGACTAGGGTCCTGAACTTAAGGAAAGATAACTTCAATGGTATGAGACGTGAATAGAAACATAGAAACAGAGAAAATAGGTGCAGGATTAGGCCATTCTGCCCTTCGAGCCTGCACCGCCATTCAATGAGTTCATGGCTGAACATGCAACTTCAGTACCCCATTCCTGCTTTCTCGCCATACCCCTTGATCCCCCTAGTAGTAAGGACTACATCGAACTCCTTTTTGAATATATTTAGTGAATTGGCCTCAACTACTTTCTTTGGTAGAGAATTCCACCAAGGCCTCATACAACTGTAGTAAGACCTCCTTGCCCCTGTACTCAAATCCTCTCGCTATGAAGGCGAACAAGCCATTTGCTTTCTTAACCGCCTGCTGTACCTGCATGCCAACCTTTAATGACTGATGTACCATGACACCCAGGTCTCGTTGCACTTCCCCTTTTCCTAATCTGTCACCATTCAGATAATAGTCTGTCTCTCTGTTTTTACCACCAAAGTGGATAACCTCACATTTATCCACATTATACTTCATCTGCCATGCATTTGCCCACTCACCTAACTTATCCAAGTCACTCTGCAGCCTCATTGCATCCTCCTCGCAGCTCACACTGCCACCCAACTTAGTGTCATCTGCAAATTTGGAGATACTACATTTAATCCCCTCGTCTAAATCATTAATGTACAATGTAAAGAGCTGGGCCCCAGCACAGAACCTTGTGGTACCCCACTAGTCACTGCCTGCCATTCTGAAAAGTACCCGTTTACTCCTACTCTTTGCTTCCTGTCTGCCAACCAGTTCTCAATTCACATCAGCACACTACCCCCAATCCCATGTGCTTTAACTTTGCACATTAATCTCTTGTGTAGGACCTTGTCGAAGTCCAAATACACCACATCAACTAATTCTCCCTTGTCCACTCCACTGGAAACATCCTCAAAAAATTCCAGAAGATTTGTCAAGCATGATTTCCCTTTCACAAATCCATGCTGACTTGGACCTCTCATGTCACCTCTTTCCAAATGCGCTGCTATGACATCCTTAATAATTGATTCCATCATTTAACCTACTACCGATGTAAGGCTAACCGGTCTATAATTCCCTGTTTTCTCTCTCCCTCCTTTTTTAAAAAGTGGGGTTACATTGGCTACCCTTCACTCTATAGGAACTGATCCAGAATCTATGGAATGTTGGAAAATGACTGTCAATGCATCCGCTATTTCCAAGGCCACCTACTTAAGTACTCTGGGATGCAGACCATCAGGCCCTGGGGATTTATCGGCCTTCAATCACATCAATTTCCCCAACACAATTTCCCGACTAATAAGGATTTCCCTCAGTTCCTCCTTCTTACTAGACTCTCTGACCCCTTTTATATCCGGAAGGTTGTTTGTGTCCTCCTTAGTGAATACTGAACCAAAGTACTTGTTCAATTGGTCTGCCATTTCTTTGTTCCCCATTATGACTTCCCCTGATTCTGACTGCAGGGGACCTATGTTTGTCTTTACTAACCTTTTTCTCTTTACATATCTATAGAAGCTTTTGCAGTCTGTTTTAATGTTCCCTGCAAGCTTCCTCTTGTACTCTATTCTCCTTGCCCTAATCAAACCCTTTGGCTAGAATAGACTGGCGCGTGATACTTAAAGGGTTGACGGTGGATAGGCAATGGCAAACATTTAAAGATCACATGGATGAACTTCAACAATTGCACATCCCTGACTGGCATAAAAATAAAATGGGGAAGGTGGCTCAACCATGGCTAACAAGGGAAATTAAGGATAGTGTTAAATCCAAGGAAGAGGCATATAAATTGGCCAGGAAAAGCAGCAAACCTGAGGACTGGGAGAATTTTATAATACAGCAGAGGAGGACAAAGAGTTTAATTAGGATGAGGAAAATAGAGTATGAGAGGAAGCTTGCTGGGAACATAAAAACTGACTGCAAAAGCTTCTATAGATATGCGAAGAGAAAAAGATTAGTCAGATTCAGGTGAATTTATAAAGAAATGGTGGACCAGTTAAACAAAAACTTTGGTTCTGTCTTTACGAAGGAAGACACAAATAACCTTCCGGAAATACGAGGGGACCAAGGTTCTAGTGAGAAGGAGGAACTGAAGGAAATCCTTATTAGGCGGGAAATTGTGTTAGGGAAATTGATGGGATTGAAGGCCGATAAATCCCTGGAGCCTGATAGTCTGCATCCCAGAGTACTTAAGGAAGTAGCCCTAGAAATATGCATTGGTGATCATTTTCAAACAGTCTATTGACTCTGGTTCAGTTCCTATGGACTGGAGGGTAGTTAATGTCACACCACTTTTTAAGAAAGGAGGGTGACATCAGTAGTGGGGAAAATATTGGAATCAATTATTAAGGATGAAATAGCGGCACATTTATAAAGCAGTGACGGGATCGGTCCAAGTCAGCATGGATTTATGAAAGGGAAATCCTGCTTGGCAAATCTTCTAGAATTTTTTGAGGATGTAACTGCTGGAGTGGACAAGGGCGAACCAGTGGATGTGTATATTTGGACTTTCAAAAGGTTTTTGACAAGGTCCCACACAAGAGATTGGTGTGCAAAATTAAAGCACATGGTATTTGGGGTAATGTACTGACGTGGATAGAGAACTGGTTGGCAGACAGGAAGCAGAGAGTTGGAATAAACGGTCCTTTTCAGAATGGCAGGCAGTGACTAGTTGGGTGCCGCAGGGCTCAGTGCTGGTACCCCAGCTATTTACAATATACATTAATGATTTGGATGAGGGAATTGAATGTAATATCTCCAAGTTTGCAGATGACACTAAGCTGGGTGGTGGTGTGAGCTGTGAGGAGGATACTAAAAGGCTGCAGGGTGACTTGGACAGGTTTGGTGAGTGGGGAAACGCATGGCAGATGCAGTATAATGTGGATAAATGTGAGGTCATCCACTTTGGTGGCAAAAACACGAAGGCAGAATATTATCTGAATGGCAGCAGATTAGGAAAAGGGGAGGTGCAACGAGACCTGGGTGTCATGGTACATCAGTCATTGAAAGTTGTCATGCAGGTACAGCAGGCGGTGAAAAAGGCAAATGGTATGTTGGCCTTCATAGCTAGGGGATTTGAGTATAGGAGCAGGGAGGTCTTACTGCAGTTGTACAGGGCCTTGGTGAGGCCTCACCTGGAATATTGTGTTCAGTTTTGGTCTCCTAATCTGAGGAAGGATGTTCTTACTATTGAGGGAGTGTAGCGAAGATTCCCGGGATGGTAGCACTGACATATGGGGAGAGACTGGATCGACTGGGCCTGTATTTACTGGAGTTGAAGGATGAGAGGGGATCTCATAGAAACATTTAAAATTCTGATGAGACTGGATAGGTTGGATGCAGGAAGAATGTTCCCGATGTTGGGGAAGTCCAGAACCAGGGGACATTGTTTAAGGATAAGGGGTAAGCCATTTAGGACTGAGATGAGGAGAAGCTTCTTTACTCAGAGAGTTGTTAACCTGTGGAATTCCCTACCGCAGAGAGTTGTTGGATAATTCATTGGATATATTCAAGAGGGAGTTAGATATGGCCCTTACGACTAAAGGGATCAAGGGAGAGAAAACAGGAAAGGGGTACTGAGGTGAATGTTCAGCCATGATCTTATTGAATGGTGGTCGAAGGGCCGAATGGCCTACTTCTGCACCTATTTTCTCTGTTTCTATGTTAATCAATGAATCAGCATCCACCGCCCTTTTGGATAGAAAATTCAAGAGATTCACATCCCTCTGAGTGAAGAAATTAACCTCATCTCCATCTTAAAAGGGCGGCCCCCTTACTCCCTAGGTTTAGACACTCCAACCAGAGGAAACAACCTCTCAGCACCTACCCTGTCCATCCCCCTCGGAATCTTATATGTTTCAATGAGATCCCTCTCATTCTTTTAAACTCCAGAAAGTGTAGGCCCAACCTATTCAATCTCTCCTTATAGGACAACTATGGAATTATGGTTGTCATCTTCCAAAATTCCATAGATTCTAGAACGGCTCCCATAGATTGAAAGGTGGCTAATGTAACCCCACTATTTACAAAAGGATGGAGAGAGAAAACTGGAAACTACAGACCAGTTAGCCTGACATCTGTAGTAGGGAAAATGGTAGAATCTATTATTAAGGACGTGGTAATAGAGCACTTAGAAAATAATAATAGGATTGGGCAGAGACAGCACAGATTTATGAAAGGGAAATCATGTTTGACAAATCTGTTAGAGTTTTTTGAGATTGTAACTAGCAGAATAGATCCAGGGGAACCAGTGGATGTGGTGTATTTGGATTTTCAGAAGGCATTCGATAAGGTGCCACACAAGAGATTATTGAACAAAATTAGGGCTCAAGGGATTGGGGGTCATATACTATTATGGATTGAGGATTGGTTAATGGTCAGAAAACAGGGAGTAGGAATAAACGGGTCATCTTCAGGTTAACTAATGGGGTGCCGCAAGGACCAGTGCTTGGCCCCCAGTTATTCACAATCTATATCAATGATTTGGATGAGGGGACCAAATGTAATATATCCAAATGCAAAATACTGTGGATCCTGGAATCTGGCATAAAAACAGAAAATGCTGGAAATCTCAGAGGGTCAGGCAGCATCTGTGGAGAGGAAGCAGAGTTAACGTTTCGGGTCGACGACCCTTCGTCAGAACTGGAGAGTGTTCGGAAAGAACGGATTCTTAACAAGCCCTGAAAGGGGGAGGGGAAGAAATAACAAAAGGGAAGGTCTGTGATAGGGTGGAAGGCAGGAGAGATTAGAGAGACAAAAGGTACGATGGGCTAAATTCAAATGGTAATGCCAGGAGTTAGAAAAATATTAGTCGCGATAGGGTGTGAATGGCGGGATAATGACCAACTGCATTAGAGACAAGGAGAAAAAAGGAAAGAAACAGGCTCTGGGCGAGGGGGGGGGGGGGGGGGGGAGCGGGGCGGCGGGGAGCCAAAGATGGGCAGAGGTTGCGCTCTGAAATTGTTGTACTTGATGTTGAGTCCAGAAGGCTGTAAAGTGCCTGAACGAAAGATGAGGTGCTGTTCCTCGAGCTTGTGTTGAGCTTCGTTGGAACAGTGTAGGAGGCCGAGGACAGATTGATTCACAAATTGATTCTCCTCACATTTGAAGCAGCCTTTCACTACAGATCCTCCGCGTCAGAAAATGGGGTCCGTACTGTCGAGTATTGCCGAGTCGTGCAGAATATTGCTGAGTCGTGCCGAGTCGTGCCGAGTACTGCCGAACCATGCTGAGCCATGCCGCGTTGCGCCGAGTACTGCTGCGTTAAGGTCAGGTGAGTGCAGCTTTTCTTCAGTGTCTTTTTCGGCCAGTGATCATTTTGGCGAATTGTGGGCGAAATGCCGAAAGTAGCGGCCGATCATAATGTAGGCGATAATCGGGCAATAGTTTCCACTTTTCATCAAATATGGGTGATAGTCTGCATCTCGGCGCTTATATGGGCGCTAAATGGGCGATGATGTGCTGAAACCCTATGATTCTATGCAGGTTATGACATTATGGAGCAGTACTGCCCTCTGCTGGTGAAATCTGCATTGTGTAATTAATGTACGATCATCAGGGCCATGAGCCAACACTCACGATTTAAAAAAAATCTTGCATTTATCGGGCACAACATCCTATTCTCAGGACATGTCAAGTTGCTTAACATCCAATGAATTACTTTTGAAGTGTATTATTTAGGGAAATGCAGCAGCCAATTAACCTTCAGTTAAGTCTCAGGAACCGCGATGAAATGAATGACCAGTTAAGCTGTTTTTGGTGCATTGGTTGAGGGAAGAATATTGACCAGGATACCAGGAGAATGCCCCTGCTCTTTTTTGAAAAGTGTGATGGGATCTTTTACAACCACCTGAGGCAGAGCTCTTTAAAGTCAGTACGAAAAGAGGAGCAGGGCTTTGTGTTTGTAACATCCAATTGACATTACAGCAGTTCCTCAGTACAGCACCGAAGTGTCAAACTCCTGGTGTGGGGCTTGAACCCAAAATGTTCTGACCCAGAGTCATCATATCATAGGCAGTCCCTCGGAATCGAGGAAGACTTGCTTCCAGTCCTGAAGTGATTTCTTAGGAGATCCACATAGAGCACTTGCTTTGGGAGTGTCGTGTCTGTCATGCGAACTATGTGGCCTGCCCAGCGAAGCTGGTCGAGTGTGGTCAGTGCTTCAATGCTGGGGATGTTAACCTGGACGAGGACGTTGATGTTGGTGCGCCTGTCCTCCCAGGGGATTTGTAGGATCTTGCGGAGACATCGTTGGTGATATATGGTCCAAGATCGCTCCAACCTCTGGCGTTCAGCTACAGTATGCGGACGATGTCTGCGTCTGCGCACATTCTGAGGCTGATCTCCAGGATATAGTCGACGTATTTACGGAGGCATACAAAAGCATGGGGCTTACACTAAACATCCGTAAGACAAAGATCCTCCACCAGCCTGTCCTAGCTGCACAGCACTGCCCCCCAGTCATTAAGATCTTGGTGCAGCCCTGGACAATGTGGACCATTTCCCATACCTTGGGAGCCTCTTATCAACAAAAGCAGACATCGATGACGAGGTCCAACACCGCCTCCAGTGTGCCAGTGCAGCCTTCGGTCGCCTGAGGAAGACAGTGTTTGAAGGCCAGAACCTCAAATCTGGCACCAAGCTTATGGTCTACAGGGCAGTAGTGATACCCACCCTCCTGTATGGCTCAGGGACATGGACCATATACAGTAGACACCTCAAAGCGCTGGAGAAATACCACCAGCGCTGCCTCCGCAAGATCCTGCTAATCCCCTGGGAGGACAGACGCACCAACATCAGTGTTCTCGATCAGGCCAACATCCCCAGCATCGAAGCACTGACCACATTCGTCCCGCTCCTCTGGGCGGGTCACATCGCCCGCATGCCTGACATGAGACTCCCAAAGCAAGCACTCTACTCAGAACTCCTACATGGCAAACGAGCCCAGGGTGGGCAGAGGAAACGTTTCACGGGCACCCTCAAAGCCTCCTTGATAAAGTGCAACATCCCCACCAGCACCTGGAAGTCCCTGGCCCATGACTGTCCAAAGTGGAGGAAGAGCATCTGGGAGGGCGCTGAGCACCTCGAGTCTCGTTGTCGAGAGAATGCAGAAATCAAGCGCAGGCAGCGGAAAGAGCATGCGTAAAACCAGGCTCCCCACCCACCCTTTCCTTCAAACATTGTCTGTCCCACCTGTGACAGAGACTGTAATTCCCGTATTGGACTGTACAGCCACCTGAGAACTCACTTTTAGAGTGGAAGCAAGTCTTCCCCAATTTTTGAGGGACTGCCTATGATGATGATGATGATGATTCTATAATGTAATAATCTGCATGGTGCAGAGTCTACCAGTAGATGGCAGTACTGCATTATAATGTCATAATCTGTAAGATGCTGAGTTCACCAGCAGATGACAATACGGCCCTATAATGTAATAATCTGCATTTTGCAGAATCCGGCAGCAGAGGGCAGTACTGCTCTATTATGTAATCACCTGCATGGTGCAGAATCCACCAGCAGAGGGCAGTACTGCTCTATTATGTAATCACCTGCATGGTGCAGAATCCACCAGCAGAGGGCAGTACTGTTGTATAATGTACTTAATAACATTTGAATTCGGAGCAGGAGTAGGCCGTACCGTCTCTCGGGACTGCTCCACCATTCAGTAAGATCATGGTTGATCTTCGACCTCAACTCCACTTTCTCACCCAATCCCCATATCCCTTGATTCCCCTGGAGTCCAAAAATCTATCGATCTCAGCCTTGAATATACTCAATGAATCAGCATCCACAGCCCTTTTGGATAGAGAATTCAAAAGATTCACAACCCCGAGTGAAGAAATTAGCAAGGATCGGTGCTTGGGCCCCAGCTATTCACAATCTATATCAATGATTTGGATGAGGGGACCAAATGTAATATATCCAAATGCAAAATACTGCAGAAGCTGGAATCTGGCATAAAAATAGAAAATGCTGGAAATCTCAGCGGGTCAGGCAACATCTGTGGAGAGGAAGCAGAGTTAACGTTTCGGGTCGACGACCCTTCGTCAGAACTGGAGAGTGTTCGGAAAGAACGGATTCTTAACAAGCACTGAAAGAGGGAGGGGAAGAAAGAACAAAAGGGAAGGTCTGTGACAGGGTGGAAGGCAGGAGAGATTAGAGAGACAAAATGGATGATGGGGCAAATTCAAATAGTAATGCCAAGAGTTAGAAAAACATTAGTCGCGATAAGGTGTGAATGGCGGGATAATGACCAACAGCCATTAGAGACAAGGAGAAAAAAAGAAAGAACAGGCTCTGGGCTGGGGGGGGGGGGGGGAGGGGAAGGGGAGGGGGGCGGGGGGAGCTAAAGATGGACAGAGGTTACGCTCTGAAATTTTTGAACTCGATGTTGAGTCCAGAAGGCTGTAAAGTGCCTGAACGAAAGATGAGATGCCGTTCCTCGAGCTTGTGTTGAGCTTCATTGGAACAGTGCAGGAGACCGAGGACAGATTGATTCACAAATTGATTCTCCTCACAAGCACTTGAAGCAGCCTTTCACTACAGATCCTCCGAGTTAGAAAATGGGGTCCGTACTGTCGAGTACTGCTGCGTTAAGGTCAGGTGAGTGCAGCTTTTCTTCAGTGTCTTTTTCGGCCAGCGATCATATTGGCGAATTGTGGGCGAAATGCCGAAAATAGCGGCCGACCATAATCTGGGCGATAATCGGGCCCTAATTTCCACTTTTCATCAAATGTGGGCGATAGTCTGCATCTCGGCGCTTATATGGGCGCTAAATGGGCGATGATGTGCCGAAAGTCTCAGCCTATGATTCTATGCAGATTATGACATTATGGAGCAGTACTGCCCTCTGCTGATGAAATCTGCATTGTGTAATTAATGCACGGCCATCAGGGGGCGCCATGAGTCCACAATCACAATTAAAAAAAAATCTTGCATTTCTTGGGCACAACATCCTATTCTCAGGACATGTCAAGCTGCTTAACATCCAATGAATTACTTTTGAAGTGTATTATTTAGGGAAACGCAGCAGCCAATTTACCTTCAATTAAGTCTCATGAACCGCAATGAAATGAATGACCAGTTAAGCTGTTTTTGGTGTGTTGGTTGAGGGAAGAATATTGACCAGGATACCAGGAGAATGCCCCGACTCGTTTTTGAAAAGTGTGATGGGATCTTTTACAACCACCTGAGGCAGAGCTCTTTAAAGTCAATACAAAAAGGGGAGCAGGGCTTTGTGTTTGTAACATCCAATTGATATTACAGCAGTTCCTCAGTACAGCACCGAAGTGTCAAACTCCTGGTGTGGGGCTTGAACCCAAAATGTTCTGACCCAGAGTCATCATATCATAGGCGGTCCCTCGGAATCGAGGAAGACTTGCTTCCAGCCCTGAAGTGAGTTCTTAGGTGGCTGAACAGTCCAATACGAGAGCCACAGACTCTGTCACAGTCGTTGAGGGAAGGGGAGGGTGGGACAGGTTTGCCGCATGCTCTTTCCGCTGCCTGCGCTTGATTTCTGCATGCTCTCGGTGTTGAGACTCAAGGTGCTCAACGCCCTCCTGGATGCACTTTCTCCACTTAGGGCGGTCTTCGGCCAGGGACTCCCAGGTGTCAGTGGTGATGTCGCACTTTTTCAGGGAGGCTTTGAGGGTGTCCTTGTAACGTTTCCGCTGCCCACTTTTGGCTTGTTTGCCGTGAAGGAGCTCCACATAAAGCACTTGCTTTTGGAGTGTCGTGTCTGGCATGCGAACTATGTGCCTGTAAGTGAAGCTGATCGAGTGTGGTCAGTGCTTCAATGCTGGGGTTGTTAAGCTGGACGAGGACACTGATGTTGGTGCGCCTGTCCTCCCAGTGGACTTGTAGGATCTTGCGGAGACATTGTTGGTGATATATGTTCCAAGACCACCCCAACCTCTGTCATTCAGCTACAGTATGTGGACGACGCTTGCGTCTGCGCATGTTCTGAGGCTGATCTCCAGGATATAGTTGACGTATTTACTGAGGCATACAAAAGCATGGGCCTTACACTAAACATCCGTAAGACAAAGATCCTCCACCATCCTGTCCTCGCCGCACAGCACTGCCCCCCAGTCACCAAGATCCACGGTGTGGCCCTGGACAATGTGGACCATTTCCCATACCTCGGGAGCCTCTTATCAACAAAAGCAGACATCGATGACGAGGTCCAACACCGCCTCCAGTATGCCAGCGCAGCCTTCGGTCGCCTGAGGAAGAGAGTGTTTGAAGAGCAGAACCTCAAATCTGGCACCGAGCTTATGGTCCACAAGGCAGTAGTGATACCCGCCATCCTGTATGGCTCAGAGACGTGGACCATATACAGTAGACACCTCAAAGCGCTGGAGAAATACCACCAGCGCTGCCTCCGCTAGATCCTGCAAATTCCCTGGGAGGACAGACGCACCAACGTCAGTGTTCTCGATCAGGCCAACATCCTCAGCATCGAAGCACTGACCACACTCGTTCCGCTCCTCTGGGCGGGTCACATCACCCGCATGCGCGACATGAGACTCCCAAAGCAAGCGCTCTACTCAGAACTCCTACACGGCAGGCAATCCCCAGGCGGGCAGAGGGAACGTTTCACGGGCACCCTCAAAGCCTCCTTGGTAAAGTGCAACATCCCCACCGGCACCAGGGCCTCCCTGGCCCATGACTGTCCAAAGTGGAGGAAGAGCATCCGGGAGGGCGCTGAGCACCTCGAGTCTCGTCGTCGAGAGAATGCAGAAATCATGCGCAGACAGCGGAAGGAGCATGCGCAAACCAGACTCCCCACCCACTCTTTCCTTCAACCACTGTCTGTCCCACCAGTGGCAGAGCCTGTAGTTCCCGTATTGGACTGTTCAGCCACCTGAAAACTCACTTTTAGAGTGGAAGCAAGTCTTCCTCAATTTTTGAGGGACTGCCTATGATGATGATGATGATTCTATAATGTAATAATCTGCATGATGCAGAGTCTACCAGTAGATGGCAGCACTGCACTATAATGTCATAATCTGTAAGATGCTGAGTTCACCAGCAGATGACAATACGGCCCAATAATGTAATAATCTGCATTTTGCAGAATCCGGCAGCAGAGGGCAGTACTGCTCTATTATGTAATCACCTGCATGGTGCAGAATCCACCAGCAGAGGGCAGTACTGTTGTATAATGTACTTAATAACATAAGAATTAGGAGCAGGAGTAGGCCGTAACGTCTCTCGAGCCTGCTCCGCCATTCAGTAAGATCATGGTTGATCTTCGACCTCAACTCTACTTTCTCACCCAATCCCCATATCCCTTGATTCCCCTGGAGTGCAAAAATCTATCGATCTCAGCCTTGAATATACTCAATGAATCAGCATCCACAGCCCTTTTGGATAGAGAATTCAAAAGATTCACAACCCTCTGAGTGAAGAAATTAACCTCATCTCCATCTTAAAAGGGTGGCCCCCTTACTCTAAGACTGTGCCCTCTAGGTTTAGACACTCCAGCCAGAGGAAACAACCTCTCAACATCTACCCTGACAATCCCCCTCACAATCTATATGTTTCAATGAGATCATCTCTCATTCTTCTAAACTCCAGAAAGTATAGGCCCAACCTACTCAATCTCTCCTTATAGGACAACTATGGAATTATGGTTGTCATCTTCCAAAATTCCATAGATTCTAGAACGGTTCCCATCGATTGAAAGGTGGCTAATGTAAACCCACTATTTAAAAAAGGATGGAGAGAGAAAACTGGGAACTACAGACCAGATAGCCTGACATCTGTCAAAGGGAAAATGGTAGAATCTATTATTAAGGACATGGTAATATGACACTTAGAAAATAATAATAGGATTGGGCAGAGTCAGCACGGATTTATGAAAGTGAAATCATGTTTGACGAATCTGTTAGAGTTTTTTGAGGTTGTAACTAGCAGAATAGATCCAGGGGAACCAGTGGATGTGGTGTATTTGGATTTTCAGAAGGCATTCGATAAGGTGCCACATAAGAGATTATTGAACAAAATTAGGGCTCATGGGATTGGGGGTAATATACTATTATGGATTAAAGATTGGTTAATGGTCAGAAAATGGAGAGTAGGAATAAACGGGTCATTTTCAGGTTGACAGGCTTTAACTAGTGAGGTGCCGCAAGGATCGGTGCTTGGGCCCCAGTTATTCACAATCTATATCAATGATTTGGATGAGGGGACCAAATGTAATATATCCAAACGCAAAATAATGCGGAAGCTGGAATCTGGCATAAAAACAGAAAATGCTGGAAATCTCAGCGGGTCAGGCAGGAAGAGGAAGCAGAGTTAACGTTTCGGGTCGACGACCCTTCGTCAGAACTGGAGAGTGTTCGGAAAGAACGGATTCTTAACAAGCCCTGAAAGGGGGAGGGAAAGCAAGAACAAAAGGGAAGGTCTGTGATAGGGTGGAAGGCAGGAGAGATTAGAGAGACAAAAGGGATGATGGGCCAAATTCAAATTGTAATGCCAGGAGTTAGAAAAAACATTAGTTGCGATAGGGTGTGAATGACAGGATAATGACCAACTGCCATTAGAGACAAGGAGAAAAAAAGAAAGAAACAGGCTCTGGGGGGAGTGGGGGGCGGGGGGGGGGGGCGAGGAGGGGGAAGGGAGCCAAAGATTGACAGTGGTTATGCTGGATGTTGAGTTCAGAAGGCTGTAAAGTGCTTAAACGAAAGATGAGGTGCTGTTCCTCGAGCTTGTGTTGAGCTTCGTAATATATCCAAGTTTGCTGATGATACAAAGCTGGGTGGGAATATAAGTTGTAAGGAGGATGCAACGAGGCTTCAAGGGGATATAGACAGGCTAAGTGAGTGGGCAGAACATGGCAAATGGAATATAATGTGGAGAAATGTGAAGTTATCCACCTTGGTTGGAAAAATAGAAAAGCAGAGTATTTTTTAAATGGTGAGAGATTGGGAAATGTTGGCGTTCAGAGGGACCTGGGTGTCCTTGTACATGAATCACTGAAAGTTAACAAGCAGTACAGCAAGCAATTAAGAAAGCAAATGGTATGTTGGCCTTTATTACAAGAGGATTTGAGTATAAGAGTAAAGGCATCTTACTGCAATTACGTAGGGCCCTGGTGAGACCACACCTGGAGTATTGTGTACAGTTTTGTTCTCCTTACCCAAGGAAGGATATACTTGCCATAGAGGGAGTGTAACGAAGGTTCACCAGACTGATTCCTGGGATGGGAGGATTGTCCTATGAGGCGAGATTGAGTAGACTAGGTCTATATTCTCTAGAGTTTAGAAGAATGAGAGGTGATCTTATTGAAACATACAACATTTTTACAGAGTTTGACAGGGTAGATGCAGGGAAGATGTTTCCTCTGGCTGAGGAGTCTCGAACCAGGGCTCACAGTCTCAGAATAAGGGATCAGCCATTTAGGGTTGAGATGAGGAGAAACTTCTTCACTCAGAGGGTGGTGAATCTTTGGAACTCTCTACCTCAGAGGGCTGTGGATGCTCAGTCTTTGAGTATATTCAAGACAGAGATCGCTAGATTTTTGGATATTACGGGAATCAAGGGATATGGGGATAGTGCAGGAAAGTGGAGTTGAGGTAGAAGATCAGCTGTGATCTCATTAAATGGCCGAATGGCCTACTCCTGCTCTTAATTCTTATGTTCTTATTAACTCTTTCATCCCAGGAATCAATCTAGTAAACCTTTGTTGCACCACCAATAAAGCAACTTTATCCTTCCTCAGATTAGGAGACCAAAGGGGTGAAATTGGGTTCCTTTGCGCCTCCCGTTAGTACTTCAGGGAAATGAGTTATTGCCTGGGCTCGGTGACAACAGAGCCTCCCGTTAAATTGGGCGGGGGTTTTGCGGCGACACTAACAGGTCGCACTTCGCTCGACTGCGCCCGGCGATGATGATAATGTTCCCCATAATAGTTTATAGGGGGGCCACCATTTAAAGTCCGCGCATGCGTTTTTTCCCAATTAAAAGCCGGCTCAGCGGTTCTGCGGGACCGCATAGCTTAAAGGTTGCCAAATATCAGCCCCAGCCGAGATTTTTTTATATAGTGCCTTTTGTGGCCTCAGGGCATCAATGTTCCATCTAATTTATTTTTGTACTGAGCGGGCCACAAATGCCGTTAAGCACGGCCTTGTTGCCGTGAGCAAAGTTTAAAACAACAACAGCAACAACTTTTATCTCAATGACAGCAACAGCAACCACTTAAAGCATATATATAGTTGTGCCAAGGTGCCACCCCACTGTCTCAAATCATGAGACAATCAGACAAAGTTCAATACAAATTTTACATAACTTCTCTGCTTTTGAATTCTCGTCCTCTAGGAATGAACCCCAGTGCTTTATTCACACTTTTCTGACTTTTTTAACCAGTGTTGCTACTTTTAATGATCTGTGAATCTGTACCCCTTGATCCCTTTGCACCTCTACTCAACTATACTCTTATTTTCCAAAGAATAGGTAGCCTCCTTTTTCCTCCTACCAAAATGCACCACCTCGCACTTATCTATATTAAAATTAATTTGTCATTTACATGCCTATTCTGCAAGTTTGTTTATGGTAGAATTTATTAAAAGCTTTTAGTTTGTCATGTACGAACTCGATTTAAAAAATATTTGCCAGAAATGACTGGTATATAAAAGAACTGCATAATAATGCATTAACACTTCAGAAACATCACTCCAGTACATGGTTATGCATCGACAAATAATCCAAAAGCCAAGGTGAGCTGAAACAGGCTATCTATTCGTGCAATTTGTATTAATCTTATAGTTCAATGTATTAGCCCATCCCTCATGTCATTATAGCAATGGCTGCACAAGCAGCAGGAGCAGTGGTCGCCCTATGCCGTTGACATGCTGTACGGCCACATAAGTAATTAGAATATTAATCACAAAGCAACCAGAGAACCAACAAATATAAAGTACTGTAGTTCTTTAGTTCATACTATTAAAAAGAATTGAACAAAAATGGACATCTGTATTTCCAACTTCAATCACTTCCATTAATAAACGTGGTCTTCTTGAACCAGCACATCCCCTTGTAACATGTCAGAAATGCAGCACTTATTCACAAGTGCAGAAAAACACATACACAATTTGCATCACCGAGTTAAAAAAAAAGCTGGAAAAGATATAATTTAACAGAAATAAACATTCATCTTTCTTCCTGGACAGGAGAACCAATCAGACTGATTGGAAATGTTTACTAATATGTTGGCAAAAAGATGTTAATTTAGGCAAATTTCACTTCTAATAATTTTCTCTCAAACATTCTCCACAATATTAATCTCTGCTCTTATCATGAAAAGTGTTAAATTATTTTAGGTACTTCCCAATTAAATAGTGGGAAACAAATATAATTGTACTCTCAAGACTTAATCTCCTATTTCAAACATTTATACCAAATCAAAATTGTACATTATCAGTTTAATCAAAGTATTTTCTGTGTCTTTCTCAATAAACAAATAGCAGTTTCTTCTGAAATAGCTGCCTGCAATTTTTATACATCATTACATGACTCTAGTTTCTATTAACTAACGTTTAAGAGGAAATCTATATTTACATTATTCCTGGGACTTGTTAGGACTATAGAACGACAAACAAAATAAAATGGTTTGTGTTTTTCCCCTTTTTTGGTTCTTTTCCTAAACGTCTTAATTATATTTTTAAAAAAGCAATAAAAAGTAAGATGTATCTCCTACAAATCCTCCCCTGCCTGCCCCCCAAAACTACTCACTTCGGTCGATTGTTCAAAATCAAATATTGAGACATTTTAATTTTAAAATATTTTCAGCATTTCAAACCCTCTTTAAAAGCATTTGGACTTTAAGAACTGGTTGAAACTTGTATAGACGAGGGGAACATTGATTTTTGTTTCTGTTTCTTCCAAAATGATATTCGAAACTTTGGGGGAAAATGTGCTTTTAACACTCATTTTTTGTGAAAAGTTCATTAAAAATCTTTAAGTATTTTCCAGTCTCGTTGCAACTTTGACAGAAGATGTTGCTCCAAATTTCTCTTTCCCTCTTCAATGTTGTCGTTAAACATCCAACAAAAAATAATAAAATAAAATCTAATTCCAAATGGAGCTCAAATAAGAAAGTGAATGAAGTGGTTAAACTTCCTAAGAAGGCTCTCTATCCCCAGCCTTGGCGATGAGATGGGATCAGTTTTGGATAAGTTGTTTCCTCTTTTTCTGCTACCATCCCCTCTGTCTCTCACAGACTCTGAGCTCTCTGAGCCCCTTTCTCATAACATGATTTAAATAACCCTGATAGACTCTTTCAAAAAATGGACAACACCTGGTAAAATTTTAATGTTTAAAGTAAGTAAAACTAATCGCCCAGCAAGAAAATGGGCATTGCACACTCATTGTCGGTTTTTCTCGGCGGTTAAATGGAAAGTTAGCAATATGGGCGGTCGTTACCGGAATGGACGGTAAGTAGTAAAATTTAGTCCGAGGCTGCGGTTGTGCCTAGGGAGGGGGGAGCACTTAAAAATAAAATTTTATTTAAAAAAACGTACAAACCATTCCCAAGACAGTTTTAAACCTAATCGACATTTTTAAATTAAAAAAAAAAAAATAACTTTCCTTTATTTGCAGGGACCCCCCTTACCACTCTGTTTAAGCAGCTTTTACAGGGCGGGTCTCTCGGCGATCTGGATGTCGGCGGTTGAGGCCAACTTATGCTCTGGCCTCTCGTCGGGCGGAAAACCAGCTGTACCATCGAGAAAATCAGCGACAATGATGCCGAAAGTCTAGCCCATGGACTACATTGTCAGTCAGTGTACAACATGTCAATCGATAAGCAAGCAACCACCATCAGTACCATTACAGCCATGGAAATGGCCTCCCAGGGTGTGGCATAGGTTACGTATCGATTTTGCTGAGCTAGAAGGAAAATTGTTCATTGTGATTGATAGCCATTCGAAGTGGGTTGAGGTGTTTCCAACGCATAAAATAACAAGTAAAACATTAGACATTTTGCGAAGATTATTTTCTTCATTTGGCCTCCCAGAAGAAATAGTTTCTGATAATGGACCACAATTTTGTTCAGAAGAATTTGCACAGTTCGCGAGCAAAAATCGTGTGAAACATACCAAGGTTCCACCATACCACCCTGCTTTGAATGGTGCAGCAGAGCGCACAGTACAAATGTCCAGTTCTCTGTGCGGCATTGCAATTCAACTGGGCGGGAGCTCAGGGATCAGTGCACGCCTGCTCACCCATACACCTTAGAGGGATCAGTGCAGGGCATCCCAATGAGCTTTACTGCCAATGAAGTACTTTTGAAATGTATTCATTGTTGTAATGTAGAAAACATGGCAGCCAATTTGCGCACAGCAAGCTCCCACAAACAGCAATGCAATAATGACCAGATAATCTTTTTTAAGTGATGTTGGCTGGGGATAAGTATTGGCCAGGACACTGGGAGAACTCCCTTTCTCTTCTTCGAATAGTGCAATGGAATCTTTGACGTCCACCTGAGAGGGCAGACAGGTCCTTGGTTTAACACATCATCTGAAAGATGTCACTTCTGACAGTGCAGCAATACCTCAGCCATGCTAAAGTCTCTGGAGTGGGACTTGAACCCACAACCTTCTGTCTTAGAGGCGGTAGAGCCCACAGAGTCATTGCTGACACAGCTGTATTGCTACTTGTGGGCATGAAATGCTTCATTATCTGAGAAATTGCAAATGTAGCTGAACACTGTGCTAGGTATGGCTCCAGCCAGTGGAGAGTTTTCCCCTGGATCCCCACTGATTTCAGTTTCACTGGGGCTCCACACACAGTCGAATGCTACCTTGTTGTCAAGGGCAGTCACTTTGACCCCATCTCTGGAATTCAGCTCTTTTGTCCATGTTCAGACTAAGGCTGTAAGTGAACAGATTATTGATAAGTGTCACTTGATAGCACTGTTGATGACTCCTTCAATCACTTTGCTGATGAGTGAGTGTAGGATGATAGGACAGTAATTGGTCAGGTTGGATTTGTCTGGATTTTTGTGGACAGACATACCCCGTGCCATTTAACCTGGCAATCTTCTCCCTATACCCTCGAACTCTACCTGTTACTCTCTCTCCCTCCCTCCAGTTCAATCTATCACTCTTTCCTCCCCAACCCCCTGTTATGTATGGAGAAAGAGTCAGACTGAACACTGTGAGCTCAAAGTAAAGTGTGACCTTAGTCTTTTATTACAGGTCTCCCGAGTGCCTCTCCAACCTGTGAGGCCTCCTTAAATACCTGTGCTCCCAAAGTATTATGGGTCTCTTGGGACTCCAGGGGATGAACCCTTTGGTGGCTGTACAAAGTAAATACAAGTTTACATATATAACAACACTCCCCCCACCACCGCCCCTCCCCCAACATCAATAGTGTAACTATTTACAATGTGAGTCGATCTGGGGCCCTTCTTGCTCTGGTTGATCGTCTCGGTGTGAAAGCTGGTGTTGTTGAATCATTTGTTGGGCCCTCGCTGGGCTGCTGTGCAGCTGGCCTTGCTGGGCTGCTTGGTGTGTTGGGCTCTGCTGGGCTCCTGTGGATGATGATTTCTGTTTCGTAGTCAACCGTGGTGTCGGTTGCCACTGGTGTGTATGTTGGGGGATCAAAAAAGATAGGGTCTAAGGTGGGTTGCTAAGGATAGTCCGTGAATCTGAGTTTGATTTCGTCCAAGTGTTTCCGGTGAATGAGTCCATTTGAAAGTTTGACCCGAAACACTCTGCTCCCCTCTTTGGCCATGACAGTGCCAGGAAGCCACTTGGGACCTTGTCCATAATTCAATACAAATACAGGATTTCAAATATTGATTTCAATCTCGCGTGACACATTTGCGCTATCATGGTATGTACTTTGTTGAAGCCGCCTGCTCTCGACCTATTCATGTAGATCAGGGTGAACTAATGAGAGCCTTGTCGTAAGTGCTCTTTTCATGAGCAATTCAGCAGGTAGGATCCCAGTGAGTGAGTGGGGTCTCATGCAGTAGCTAAGCAGGACTCGGGATAAGTGAGTCTGCAGTGGGCCTTCAGTTACCCTCTTCAAGCCTTGCTTGATGGTTTGCACTGTTCTTTCTGCCTGACCATTGGACGCTGGTTTAAACGGGGCAGATGTGACATGTTTGTTCCCATTACGGGTCATGAATTCTTTGAAATCAGCACTGGTAAAACATGGCCCGTTGTCGCTCACCAGGACATCGGGTTAGCCGTGAGTGGCAAACATGGCCTGCAGGCTTTCAGTAGTGGCAATGGACGTGCTAGCCGACATTATCTCACATTCAATCCACTTGGAATACGCGTCTACAACCACAAGGAACATTTTACCCAAGAACAGGCCTGCATAGTCGACGTGTACCCTAGACCACAGATTGCAGGGCCAAGACCATAAACTTAGTAGCACCTCCCTGGGTACATTGCTTAACTGCGAGCATGTATTACATCTGTGAACGCAGGATTCTAAGTCCGCATCGATACCGGGCCACCACACGTGGGATCTGGCTATCGCTTTCATCATTACAATGCCTGGATGGGTACTGTGGCGGTCATTGATGAAGGTGTCTCTGCCCTTCTTGGGGACTACTACCACAGAAGACAGTCTGCCTGTATAGACATTTCATCTTTGCGCTGCTGGAATGGCTTTATCTCTTCCTGCATTTCCATTGGGACACTGGACCAGGTCCCGTGAAGCACACAGCTTTTGACTAGAAATAATAAGGGGTCCTGGCTTGTCCAGGTTTTGCTCTGCTGGGCAATGATGGGTGATTGCTCACTCTCAAATGCTTCCATAACCATGGCTAGATCTGCGGGCTGCGCCATTTCCACCCCCGTGGTGGGCAATGGCAGCCTACTGAGAGCATCGGCACAGTTTTCTGTGCCTGGCCTGTGGCGGATGGCGTAGTTGTAAGCGGACAACGTGAGTGCCCATCTCTGGATGCAGGCCGATGCGTTGGTATTTATCCCTTTACTCTCGGAAAACAAGGATATGTGGCTTATAGTCAGTTTCCAATTCGAATTTTAGCCTAAACAGATATTGATGCATTTTCTTTACCCCATAGGAACACGCTAACGCTTCTTTCTCAATCATGCTGTAGGCTCTCTCAACCTTAGACAGACTCCTGGATGCATAAGCAACCAGTTGCAGTTTCCCGAAATCATTAGCTTGTTGCAATACACACCCGACGCCATATGACGACGCATCACATGCTAGTACCAAACGCAACATGGATCATACAACACAAGCAACTTGTTTGAGCATAACAATTTTCTTGCTTTTACAAAGGCATTTTCTGGGCATTTGCCCCAAACCCATTCGTCCCCTTTTCATAGTAAGACATGCAGTGGTTCTAACAGTGTGTTGAGACCCGGTAAGAAGTTACCAAAGTAGTTCAGGAGTCCCAGAAATGACCACAGCTTCGTCACGTTCTGTGGCCTCGGTGCGTTCTTGATTGCCTCCATCTTCGCATTGGTGGGCCTGATGCCGTCTGCCACAATCCTCCTTTCCAAGAACTCTATTTCAGGTGCCAGGAAAATGCACTTCGAGCGTTTTAACCTGAGCCCCACACGGTTGAGTCGACTAAGAACCATCTCCAGGTTCTGCAGATGCTCGACTGTGTTCCGATCTGTGACCAAGATGTCGCCCTGGAAGACCACGGTGTGGGGGACGGACTTCAGTAAGCTTTCCATATTTCTCTGGAAGATCGCCGCCGCTGATCGGATTCCACATGGGCATCTGTTATAAACAAAAAGACCTTTGTGCGTGTTGATGCAGGTGAGGGCCTTCGATGATTCCTCCAGTTCCTGCGTCATGTAGGCTGAAGTCAGATCCAGCTTCGTGAACGTCTTTCCTCCCGTCAGTGTTGCAAAGAGGTCATCGGCCTTTGGTAGTGGGTATTGGTCCTGCAGGGAAAAACGATTGATAGTTACTTTGCAATCGCCACAGATTCTGATGGTGCCGCCTCCCTTGAAGACTGGAACGATAGGACTGGCCCACTCGTTGAACTCGATCGGTGAAATTATGCTCTCTTTTTGCAGCCGGTCTAGTTCGATATCTATACTTTCTCTCATCATGTACGATACCGCTCTCACCTTGCGCCCCCGGAATTAGGTGGATCTGCACTTTTGCTTCTTGGAATTTCCCAATGCCTGGTTCGAACAGTGAAGGAAATTTGTTTAAGACCTGGGCACACGAAGTGTCATCAGCGGGCAATAGCGCTCAGACGTCGTCCCACTTCCAGCATATCTTTCCCAGCCGGCTCCTGCTGAACAGCGTGGGACCATCGCCCGGTACCACCCAGATTGGTAGCTTGTACACCACTCCATCGTAGGAGACCTTTTCGGTAGCACTGCCGAGTACAGGAATCAGTTCTTTTGTATAAGTTCTTAGTTTCATGCGAACTGGAGTTAAGACTGGCCTGGATGCCTTGTTGCACCACAATCTTTTGAAAGTCTTTTTGCCCATGATAGACTGGCTCGCGCCCGTATCCAGCTCCATTGACACCATTTAGTTCAACATTAAGCATTATCGGGGGACAATTCGTAGTGAATGTGTGCACCCCATGTACCTCTGCCTCCTCGGTCTGAGGCCCTGGTTCATCGTGATCCTCCATGGACCTGTCCTCCTCTGCAACATGGTTGTTTGCAGGTTTAACAGGATTTGCAGCTTGCCTGCACACTCGTTGGAGGTGTCCCATTGTTCCACAGCAATTGCAAATGTACCCTTTTGAATCAGCATTAATGGAAACATTGATCATCCCCCGAGCGCCAACGAGGTGTTAATGGCCTTTCATTCATCACCCTTGATGGTGGACTCTGAGACATCTGCGGACATGCAGCTACAGGTATGTATGACCTGCCCAGTACGTTACGATTCGAAAACAACATCACTTTGTTCACAATACTTGTAGCAGCACTTGTGTGTTGAGAGATTTGCTTCGTATTGTCACTGGTGGCAATGAATGCTTGGGCTATCGCTATGGCCTTACTCAAGGTTGGGGTGTCGACAGTCAAAAGTTTGCGAAGTATGGTTTCGTGGCCAATGCCAAGTAGAAAAGGTCTCTGAGCATGTGTTCCAAATAGCCTTCAAATTCGCAATGTCCTGCAAGGCGTCTTAGTTCGGCAACATAACTCGCCACTTCCTGGCCTTCAGACCTTTTGTAGGTGTAGAACCGGTACCTCGCCATCAGAACACTTTCCTTCGGGTTCAAATGCTCTTGGACCAGTGTGCACAAATCGTCGTACAATTTCTCTGTGGGTTTCGCTGGAGTGAGCAGATTCTTTATGAGGCCATACATTGATGCAGAGGGTGAGGAGCATCACCCTTCGTTTGGCAGCGTTCTCTTCTCCATCCAGCTTGTTGGCCACAAAGTATAGAAACATAGAAACATAGAAAATAGGTGCAGGAGTAGGCCATCCGGCCCTTCGAGCCTGCACCGCCATTCAATAAGATCATGGTTGATCATTCTTTCAGTACCCCGTTCCTACTTTCACTCCATACCCCTTTATCCCTTTAGCCGCAAGGGCCATATCTAACTCCCTCTTGAATATACCAATGAACTGGCATCAACAACTCTCTGAGGCAGGGAATTCCACAGGTTAACAACTCTCTGACTGAAGACGTTTCTCCTCAACTCAGTCCTAAATGGCCTGCCTCTCATCCTAAGACAGTGTCCCCTGGTTCTGGACTTCCCCAACATCGGGAACATTCTTCCCGCATCTAACCTGTCCAGTCCCGTCAGAATCTTATATGTTTCTATGAGATCCCCTCTCATCCTTCTAAACTCCAGTGTATAAAGGCCCAGTTGATCCAGTCTCTCCTCATATGTTAGTCCAGCCATCCCTGGAATCAGTCTGGTGAATCTTCGCTGCACTCCCTCAATAGCAAGAATGTCCTTCCTCAGATTAGGAGACCAAAACTGAAAATATTCCAGGTGAGGCCTCATCAAGGCCCTGTACAACTGCAGTAAGACTTCCCTGCTCCTATACTCAAATCCCCTTGCTATGAAGGCCAACATACCATTTGCTTTCTTCACCACCTGCTGTAGCTGCATGCCAACCTTCAATGACTGTTGAACCATGATACCCAGGTCTCGCTGCACCTCCCCTTTTCCTAATCTGCCGCCAATCAGATGATATTCTGCCTTCACGTTTGTGCCCCCAAAGTGGGTAACCTCACATTTATCCACATTATACTGCATTTGCCATGTATTTGCCCACTCGCCTAACCTGTCCAAATCACCCTGCAGCCTCTTAGCATCCTCCTCACAACTCCACCCAGTTTAGTGTCATGTGCAAACCTGGAGATATTACACTCAATTCCATCATCTAAATCATTAATATATATTGTAAAGAGCTGGGGTCCCAGCATTGAGCCCTGCGGCACTCCACTAGTCACTGCCTGCCATTCTGAAAAAGATCCATTAATCCTGACTCTCTGCTTCCTGTCTGCCAACCAGTTCTCTATCCACGTCAGTACATTACCCCCAATACCATGTGCTTTGATTTTGCACACCAATCTCTTGTGTGGGACCTTTCAAAGGCCTTTTGAAAGTCCAAATACACCACATCCACTGGTTCTCCCCTGTCCACTCTACTAGTTATATCCTCAAAAAATTCCAGAAGAGTTGTCAAGCATGATTTCCCCTTCATAGATCCATGCTGACTTGGACCAATCCTATCACTGCTTTCCAAATGCACTACTATTTCATCCTTAATGATTGATTCCAACATTTTCCCCACTACTGATGTCAGGCTAACCGCTCTATAATTACCGGTTTTCTCTCTCCCTCCTTTTTTAAAAAGTGGTGTTACATTAGCAACCCTCCAGTCCATAGGAACTGATCCAGAGTTGATAGACTGTTGGAAAATGATCACCAATGCGTCCACTATTTCTAGGGCCACTTCCTTAAGTACTCTGGAATGTAGACTATCAGGCCCTGGGGATTTATCGGCCTTCAATCCTTTCAATTTCCCTGACACAATTTCTCGCCTAATAAGGATATCCTTCAGTTCCTCCTTCTCACTAGACCTTCGGTCCCCTAGTACATCCGGAAGGTTATTTGTGTCTTCTTTTGTGAAGACAGAACCAAAGTACTCGTTCAAGTGGTCTGCCATTTCTTTGTTCCCCATTATAAATTCACCCGAATCTGACTGCAAGGGACCTACGCTTGTCTTCACTAATCTTTTTCTCTTCACATATTTATAGAAGCTTTTGCAGTCAGTTTTTATGTTTCCGGCGAGCTTCCTCTCGTAATCTATTTTCCCCCTCTTAATTAAACCCTTTGTCCTCCTCTGCTGTATTCTAAATTTCTCCCAGTCCTCCGGCTTGCTACTTTTTCTGGCTAATATGTATGCCACTTCCTTGGATTTAACACTATCCTTAATTTCCCTTGTTAGCCACGGTTGAGCCACCTTCCCCGTATTATTTTTACTCCAGACAGGGATGTACAATTGTTGAAGTTCATCCATATGATCTTTAAAGGTTTGCCATTGCCTATCCACCGTCAACCCTTTAAGTATCATTTGCCAGTCTAATCTAGCCAATTCACACCTCATACCATCAAAGTTACCTTTCCTTAAGTTCAGGACCCTAGTTTCTGAATTAAATTTGTCACTCTCCATCTTAATAAAGAATTTTACCATATTATGTTCACTCTTCCCCAAGGGGCCTTGCACAACAAGATTGCTAATTCGTCCCTTCTCATTACACATCATCCAGTCTAGGATGGCCAGCTCCCTGGTTGGTTCCTCAATATATTGGTCTAGAAAACCATCCCTAATACACTCCAGGAAATCGTCCTCCACCGCATTGCTACCAGTTAGGTTAGTCCAATCAATATGTAGATTAAAGTCGCCCATGATTACTGCTGTACCTTTATTGCACACATCCCTTATTTCTTGTTTGATGATGTCCCTAACCTCACTACTACTATTTGGTGGCCTGCACACAACTCCCACTAACGTTTTCTGCCCTTTGGTATTCCGTAGCTCCACCCATTTTGATTCCACATCATCCAAGCTAATGTCCTTCCTTATAATTGCATTAATTTCCTCTTTAACCAGCAACGCCACCCCGCCTCCTTTTCCTTTCTGTCTATCCTTTCTAAATGCTGAATACCCTTGGATGTTGAGTTCGCAGCCTTGGTCACCCTGAAGCCATGTCTCCGTGATGCCAATCACATCGTATCCGTTAACTGCTATCTGCGCAATTAATTCGTCCACCTTATTCCGAATACTCCTCGCATTGAGGCACAGGGCCTTCAGGCTCATCTTTTTAACACACTTTGGCCCTTTAGAATTCTGCTGTAAAGTGGCCCTTTTTGTTTTTTGCCTTGGGTTTATCTGCCCTCCACTTTTACTATTCTCCTTTCTATCTTTTGCTTCTGTCTCCATTTTATTCCCCTCTGTCTCCCTGCATATTAGTTTAACTCCTCCCAAACAGCACTAGCAAACACTCCCCCTAGGACATTGGTTCCAGTCCTGCCCAGGTGCAGACCGTCCGGTTTGTATTGGTCGAGTTGCTCCACAAACGTTTCCCAATCATCTCCCTCTGAGAATTTCTCCAGGATGCCCACTGTTCTCTGCATCTTTGGGTTCGCTATCTGTATCTCATCGCCAGTTGTTATGGCCCCAAGTTTCGGGCTGCGCCTAAAAATGCTCAGGAAAAAAACGGTTTAATTTTCCGGCTCCTCGGAGCTCGAACTCAGCTTGGCGCGGCACGCACATCACAGTGGGGGGCAGAGCCAGACACTTGCGCCGATTCTCTAAGCAGTGGGGGTCGGGTCTAATTCAAATGAGCCAACGTCGTGCCTGCAACCCTGCGCGTGCGCGTTGGAGTGTGAAACAAACATTGGCACGTGGCCATTTTTAAAGGGACTGGAGAAAAAGTGAAGATTTGTCTCTTGGACCCCTGGAAAGGCTTGTAATTAAATTTTTGTGATATTTTTGTGTGTGAGGGAGTGCTTTTCGCAGCACTGTTGAATAAATCACCTGCTGAAATCAGTGAGTTCAGCTTTTCACTGCTAAACTTGCAGCATTGGTGCTGCATTGGTGCATGCAAATTAAGGACTGTGTGTTTTGAGAAATAAGAGTGCCAATTCAACTTTGCAATGGATCAACGTCCACCAAGAACGAAAAATTTCTTGCATGAAGAAGTACAGATATTAGTCAATGTAATTGAGCAGAGATGGCAGGAGCTAGATACCAGCAACAGAGGTCGCATAAAAGTGCCACCAAAAGAAATGAAGAAACGGTGGAACCAAGTTGCAGAAGATTACTGCGCAGTGGTGCATACCATGAGATCTGGAAGCCAGTGTAAAAAGAATTGGCACGACCTTGGTCAAGTAGTTAGTGTAAGTAATATTTCCCATTTTTAATTTAATCATAATTGCAACCTGGCTATCTGTATGTCCAACCTTGCAGACTGACACACTCTGTAAAAAGTAATATTTTACTCTTTGCAGAAGAAATTGGACCACAACAAAAGAAAGGCAACTCGGACAGGAGGAGGCGTGCCCAATCTGCATCCACTGACACCCTTGGAACAAAGGGTAGCTGCTATGATGAGTCGTACATGGAGAAAAGCAATCGGTACAGCACAAGCTGGGCCCGCATGCGAGGAAGAGGGTAAGTCCTGAAAATGCATCGTGGCCCTTTAAATCAACCTGCTGCCTAACCTGCTATGTGTGAGAGTACTCATGCCACCCATCCGGCCCCCTCCCTTGCTGTTAAACATTTGACTGTTCTGATGTATTTTGCAGAACATGATGATGATGATAATGTTGATGATGACGATGCTGCTGCTGCCAACCCTGAGGATCCTGAGGGTACAGAACAAGAACCAGTAGAACCAGCTGCGGACAAACCAGACTGGATGATGGCAGCGATGACTGAAATGTCTGCAGGGGAGAGCTTCCAAATTAATGTTTATGAGCCCCCATCAAGGGGCATCAGAGTTTCAACCCCTAGCATAGGTCTTGGTTCCACCTTCCATGGTTTTGCTTCTGATGTTGCGGGTCCCAGTGGTGCTGCTGGTATAATGCAGCATTCTACAGTCAGTGCACTACCGTCCGAGCCTGCGCCTCCCTCTCGCATAGGTTCTGGTTCCACCTACTATGGTTTTGATTCCAACGCTGTGGGTCCCAGTGCTGCTGCTGCTGATATCATGGAGCAGTTTACACCCATTCGTCCAACATCCCAGCCCATGGCTCGCACTCGAGTGCTGTCGTCTGGAACACCGAGCTCCCCACCATCCCAGCCCGAGCCTCTCTCTCTAGTACTGCCGTCTGCAACACAGAGCGTCCTACCATTCCAGCCCAAGCCTCTCTCTCTAGTTCTGCCGTCTGCAACACAGAGCATCCCACCGTTCCAGCCCGAGCCTCTCCCTCCAGTTCTGCCGTCTGGAACACAGAGCGTCCCACCGTCCGTGCCCCCGCCTCCCAGTGTAGTGGTGCCACGAGGCAGACCCAGGCAGGGGAGAAGGAGATTGGAGACACGCTCTCCTGAGATGCAGCGTGCAACAGATGTGGCTCAGGTTGTGGCATTGGGTGTGGAGACCAATGAGCTTACCCGATCACTCATCGGTGGCGTCACTGCAGTGGGTGAAGAGTTGACGGTCCTGACGGGAGAAATAGCAGTAATGACACGGGAACTTAGGGAGGGAATGTCCGAGGGAGTGCAATCGACGGCACAGGCCGTCAGGGAGGGCATGCAAATGACGGCACAGGCCATCAGGGAGGGCCTGGTTGAGGTAGCTGCTGCAATAAGGGCACACAGCCCGGCCAATCAAATGACACCCCCATGAGGAAGTGAACATTCACTGAGATATGGATGAGACATGGTTGCAGCCTTTCTTTGCTGCTTTTGTTCTTGTTCTTGATGTAGCTGTAGTAGCGCTTTTCAAATTGAAATTGTTTTGTAAGTTTTGTAACTTTACAACTTATAAGTGATCTTATGGTTTTTAAGTGATCTTATAGTGTAAATGCTCTCACATTTTTTTGTATCTTATTTAATTTTGCACCTAAAAAGTGATCCTGAAGTTTAAGTGTTCTTCAGAGTGTAAGATTTTTCACATTGAAACTGTTTTGTAAGTTTTGTAACTTTACAACTTATAAGTGATCTCAGGGTTTTCAAGTGATCTTATAGTGTAAATGCTCTCACATTTTGTAACTTATTTAATTTTGCATCTAAAAAGTAATCTTGAAGCTTAAGTGAATTATAGACCGGTCAGCCTGACATCGGTAGTGGGTAAAATGATGGAATCAATTATTAAGGATGTCATAGCAGTGCATTTGGAAAGAGGTGATATGATAGGTCCAAGTCAGCATGGATTTGTGAAAGGGAAATCATGCTTGACAAATCTTCTGGAATTTTTTGAGGATGTTTCCAGTAGAGTGGACAAGGGAGAACCAGTTGATGTGGTATATTTGGACTTTCAGAAGGCTTTCGACAAGGTCCCACACAAGAGATTAATGTGCAAAGTTAAAGCACATGGGATTGGGGGTAGTGTGCTGACATGGATTGAGAACTGGTTGTCAGACAGGAAGCAAAGAGTAGGAGTAAATGGGGACTTTTCAGAATGGCAGGCAGTGACTAGTGGGGTACCGCAAGGTTCTGTGCTGGGGCCCCAGCTGTTTACACTGTACATTAATGATTTAGACGAGGGGATTAAATGTAGTATCTCCAAATTTGCGGATGACACTAAGTTGGGTGGCAGTGTGAGCTGCGAGGAGGATGCTATAAGGCTGCAGAGCGACTTGGATAGGTTAGGTGAGTGGGCAAATGCATGGCAGATGAAGTATAATGTGGATAAATGTGAGGTTGTCCACTTTGGTGGTAAAAACAGAGAGACAGACTATTATCTGAATGGTGACAGATTAGGAAAAGGGGAGGTGCAACGAGACCTGGGTGTCATGGTACATCAGTCATTGAAGGTTGGCATGCAGGTACAGCAGGCGGTTAAGAAAGCAAATGGCATGTTGGCCTTCATAACGAGGGGATTTGAGTACAGGGGCAGGGAGGTGTTGCTACAGTTGTACAGGGCCTTGGTGAGGCCACACCTGGAGTATTGTGTACAGTTTTGGTCTCCTAACCTGAGGAAGGACATTCTTGCTATTGAGAGAGTGCAGCGAAGGTTCACCAGGCTGATTCCCGGGATGGCAGGACTGACCTATCAAGAAAGACTGGATCAACTGGGCTTGTATTCACTGGAGTTCAGAAGAATGAGAGGGGACCTCATAGAAACGTTTAAAATTCTGACGGGTTTAGACAGGTTAGATGCAGGAAGAATGTTCCCAATGTTGGGGAAGTCCAGAACCAGGGGACACAGTCTAAGGATAAGGGGTAAGCCATTTAGGACCGAGATGAGGAGGAATTTCTTCACCCAGAGAGTGGTGAACCTGTGGAATTCTCTACCACAGATAGTTGTTGAGGCCAATTCACTAAATATATTCAAAAAGGAGTTAGATGAAGTCCTTACTACTGGGGGAATCAAGGGGTATGGTGAGAAAGCAGGAATGGGGTACTGAAGTTGCATGTTCAGCCATGAACTCATTGAATGGCGGTGCAGGCTAGAAGGGCCGAATGGCCTACTCCTGCACCTATTTTCTATGTTTCTATGATCTTGGAGTGTAAGATTTTTCACATAGAAATTGTTTTGTAACTTTTGTAACTTTACAAGTTTTTAAGTGATCTTCAAGAGTCATATTAAAAAGTATCGTTTGATACAACAAATATTTCATTACAGTGATGTTAACTTTTCAATAAAATATTTTTTCATTAAAACTGTTTCATGTTCCATTAATACAACACAACGTAGGAACAACTGCAAAGAATAAACATGTCCATGCGCAAAAGTGGTCGCAGAGCCCTCAGGCATCAGTAGTTGAAGCGTTCACGGATGAGCTGCTGGCGCAAGGCTCGAGCAATTGTTAAAGGGGCACGATGGACGGCCCTCCTCCGAACTCGTGCTCCGGCATCAGGCACTTGCATGCTTTCCTTATCGTCGTTATCATCCACATCCTGCTCTTCCGTAATACTATCATCATGCACTGGACCCTCACGTAGGTCTTCTGGTTCCACTACCATCTCCTGCTGCCTCATGATGGCTAAGTTATGAAGCATGCAGCACACAACAGTGAAGTAACCGACAATCTGAGGAGAGTATAGCAACTGTCCTCCAGAATGGTCCAGGCATCGGAATCGCTGTTTCAATATGCCAATGTTCCTCTCAATGATGCTGCGCGTCGCAATGTGCGCCATGTCAGCTTCTGTCCGTGTCACACGTAGGGGCGTCATGAGCCAGGTGGTCAGGCCGTACCCTTTGTCTCCCAGTAGCCAGCTCTGCCCTTCTCGCTGCTGCTCAAACATGTCAGATATAACGCTGTCGGTAGGATGAACGCATCGTGGGTGCTACCAGGGTATCTCGCATCGACTGACATGATGCGCTGCTTGTCGTCACACACGTGCTGCACATTGATAGAGTGGAAACGTTTACTATTTCGGTCCTGCTCAGAATCCTCCACAGGTGCTCGCAAGGCTATGTGAGTACAATCAATGCAGCCCTGTACCTTTGGGAAGCCGGCAATCCTGAAGAAGCCCACAGCCCTCTCATGGATCGCTTGTGCGGTCATTGGGAAATTGATGAAGTCACTCCTTCGCGCATACAGTGCAGCCATGGTAAATGCAGGCATGTAATGCACATTGAGAGATGGCACACATATCTCCAGTTGAAGCCTGAAACGATCCCGAGGCATAGAAAGAAAGTGCAGCTGTTACCTTCACTGCAACAGACAAGGCAGTTGGTGTTCTGCTTCTGGGCTGCAAATCTGCTTTCACCATATCACAGATC
Organism: Pristiophorus japonicus; assembly: GCF_044704955.1. Classification (NCBI taxonomy): domain Eukaryota; kingdom Metazoa; phylum Chordata; class Chondrichthyes; family Pristiophoridae; genus Pristiophorus; species Pristiophorus japonicus. The sequence continues at coordinate 49,684,188 of NC_091994.1, read as the reverse complement.
TCAGTGACAACTTCTCTGCAAAAACGCAGCCTTTTCACACAATCAGCCTCGCTCATGTCCAGGTACGAGCGCCTGGCTCGATATTGTCGACGTGGGTAAGGTCTCCTGCCCATCAACCTATGAGCTACGACGTTCCTGTTGCGGTGAGCTCTAATCAATTCTCTCCTATGCAGTGAATTGATGGCGAACCATTGCATAATACGTGGTGTTGACAATGCAGCACCCATTCTGCAAATTTACGTATAAAACTATCTATGTGGCTGCCTCTCCCTGTCCAAATGGCCTCAGTCCCCCTCACAGCTCGAAGGCTGCTTGATTGCTGTGTCTTTGCCTGCCGTCCAGTCAATGACGATGCCCCTATCCCGTGGCCAAATGGCCTCAGTCCCCTCACAGTTCGAAGGCTGCTGCTGTATCTTCGGCTACCGTCGAGCCACTGACGCCGCCCCTATCGCATGGCCGAATGGCCTCAACCCCCTTCGAAAGCTGCGTGCGTGTTGCTTCCTCGGCTGCCGGCCAGCCACTAACAGAATGAAGGCCTGCGTGAAGCACCACAGCTCAGCTCGAAGGCTGCTTGCTGCCGCTGTTGGGGCTGCCGTCGAGACACTGACACCACACCCCTGCCTGTCTCCAACATGAAAAGCCAGCCTGAAGCACAGCAGCTCGAAGGCTGCTGCTGTTTCACACAGGTAGGAACATGGTTTATTTAATCTTTTCTTTGCTTATAAATTTTTATTCAGGTTGGATTTATTTGTATAATATTTGTATAAGTATGACTAAGGATTGATTGTAGAATTTAATGACTTCCCTTCCCCGCCCTCTCCCCCCACCTCGTTCCCTACGCCTAATTTGTAACCTACGCCTGATTTTCTAAAGTGTAGACAAGGTTTTTTCAAACGTACAAAAATCTTCACTTACTCCATTCTAAGTTAGTTTGGAGTAAGTTTTCACTGCCTAAACTTTGAAAACAGGTGTAAGTGGCCGGACACGCCCCCTTTTGAAGAAAAGATTCTGTTCCAAAGTGAAACTGTTCCAACTGACTAGAACTGGAGCAAACTAAATGCCGAGAATTCAAATTTCTAAGATACTCCATTCTAAACCAGTTGCTCCAAAAAAACAGGAGCAACTCAGGCCGAACCTTGGCCCCTATGTATGGAGAAAGAGTCAGACTGAACGCTGTTAGCTCAAAGTAAAGTGTGACCTTAGTTTTTTATTGCAGGTCTCCAGAGTGTCTCTCCAATCTGTGAGGCCTCCTTAAATACCTGTGCTCCCAAAGGATTATGGGATCCCTTGGGACTCCAGGGGATGAGCCCTCTGGTGGCTGTACAGAGTAAATACAAGATTACATGTATAACACCCCCCTAATTCAAACCGGCACTCTACTACTTTCCAGCTTTTTTTCCATTCTCAGTTCCTGTCGGCAATCTCTTCTTCCCATTATCCTCAGGTAAACAGAAAATGCTGGAAATACTCAGCGGCTCAGGCAGCATCTTTGGAGATAGAAAGAGAGTTAACGTTTCAGGTCGATGACCTTTCGTCAGAAACGTTCGACCTGAAACATTAACTCTGTTTCTCTGCATGACCCGCTGAGTATTTCCAGCATTTTCTGTTTGTATTTCAGATTTGCAGCAACCGCGGTATTTTGCCTTTGTATCCTCAGTTAATGTTGGCACTACAATGCCCTACTTCTATCTTCACTTACAGCAGCAGCAGGAACAAGAGTAGTGCCTCTGGGGATTGCCTGATGTGCGCTGATTTTTGCCGGGAACCCTAGTTCCCTGATGTCTGTGTCAAATGTGGACGGTTAGAGTGTTTAATTCTATTTTATATCAGTAAATCGGGGAATAAACTTTGTCTTACTTTAAATTTTGGGAAGTTCCAGTGGTCAAAAGATTAAGAAATCCTGGCCATGACAAGATTTCACTTTTTACTGTTTCTACCTGACCACAAAAGCAGAAGAAATACATTTGGACAAGTATGTTTCTCAACCTTTTTCAGCAGCAACTGTTTTGCAAGATAGAGCTTGGATGGAGTGATGAAAAAACGGACTTTGGGACGAATAATGTGATGTTGGCCCAACAGGCTTCTGTACATCAGGTGCCCGAGCCCTGTGTTATAATTTATCACCTGTCACGTGCCCGGTTCACTCAAAGTTGGAAAAATGCTAATGCTGTCCTGGCTTCCTGATGTAGGCCGAGTGCCTGAACAGTGCTCCGGGTGCCCAGTGCCCACATAAAATGGGTGCTGACTGGGCCACAAGGGTCACCGGGCTGGGGTCTTCCTCTGAAAGTAGACTCATTGACGTGTCCCCCTCAGAAGTTTCCAAATCACCTCTAAATGTTACCTGTAGTTTGGTGTAGTTTAGTTTTTTGCCTCCTTCAATAAAAGTTATTGAATGCTGGATAAAACTTCAGCTTATGTAATGACCAGCCCTTGTCCCACGGCCTGTCCAATGTAATTATTCATCTTCACATGTTGCGAGGCCTACATTCAGGGCTGCTTCTGAGCTATCAGCTTTTTTGGCGTTCTGTACCAGATTGTTTTTGTAGCTGTTGGTCAGCTTTGGCTGGTTTGCTGGATTGTCGTGTCAGCTGCAGCTCAGTGGGTAGCACTTTCACCTCTGAGTTAGAAGATCATAGGTTCTAGTCCCACTCCAGAGACTTGAGCACAGAAATCTATCTGACTTCCAGTAATGTACTTGCACCAAAACATTCTACACTCCACCCCAACCGGAACCATGTGATCTCCTGGGAGAGGCAAAAACCAGATAACCCAGGCCAATTGGAGAAAATAAAATATGGAAAAATTACTCACTGACCCATCCAGGTGATCAAAACTAGTCCAGGAGATCACCCTGGCTGTATTCGATTCCCAGCAGTACTTACCATCGTATCTGCGCCAACCAACAAGAGGCTATCCAGTCTAATCCCACTTACCAGCTCTAGGTCCGTAGCCCTGCAGGTTATGGCACTTCAAGTGCCCATCCAAGCACCTTTTAAATGTGGTGAGGGTTTCTGCATCCACCACCCTTCCAGGCAGTGAGTTCCAGACCCCCACAACCCTCTGCGTGAAGAGGCTCCCCCTCAAATCCCCTCTGAACCTTCCACCAACCACCTTAAAACTATGCCTCTCTGTAATTGACCCCTCCAGCAAGGGAAATAGACCCTTGTTATCCACTATATCCAGGCCCCTCAAAATTTTGTACACCTCGATGAGGTCTCCTCTCAGCCTCCTCTGTTCCAACGAGAACAAACCCAGCCTATTCAATCTGTCCTCATAGCTAAGATTCTCCATTCCAGGCAGCATCCTAGTAAATCTCCTTTGAAACTCTTTTGAGTTCACCTGTGAAAACATAAAAACAATAAACGGTGCCACCCGACCTGGGTGACACTCCAGACATTTTCAAGGCCCTTTTTTTCCCCCCTTTTTTTTTTTGGTTTTTTTTTGTGTTTTTCTTTTTTTTTTTTGGTTTTTTTTTTTGGGCACTAAAATCACAATTTTCCCCAGTGCCCCCTATAAAAGGGAAGGGGGACACTAAAAGCACCGGCAATTAAAACAAATTAAACTTTAAAACGTAAAATCAAATTAAAATTTGGTTGCCGGGCGTGATGATGCACTCCAGTCCCTCCGGTGCCCACCTCTCGTAAATCTCCTTTGAACCCTCTCTAGTGCAATCATGTGCTTCCTATAACATGGCAATCAGAACTGCACGCAGCACTCCAGCTGTGGTCTAATCAGAGTATTATTCAATTTAAGCATAACTTCCCTGTTGTTGTATTCTATGCCTCAGCCAATAAAGGTGAGTTTTCTGTATGCCTTCTTAACCACCTGTCTGCTACTTTCAGGGCTCTGTATGAGAAGCACTCCAAGGTCCTTTGGTTGATTACACTTTTAAGTGGCCTACCACTTAACATGTATACCCTTTCCTTATTAGCCCTCCCAAAGTGCATTACCTCACACTTCTCTGAATTATGGGCTCAATTTTCCCCAAGCCCATTTTCTGGCATATTGCCAGAGTTACGCTGAGTTTTCTAGACCAGAAATACGCTAGAAATATTTTGCCAAAGTTTCCCCGAGGTATAATTCAAATTTGACACCATGCAGAGTGTTCAGTCTTCTCGAGAGGTGGAGCTGCTGTCTGCACCAAAAAACAAAGCCGCATCTTCTGCGCATGCGCGGGAAAAAAAGTTACGTTTTTGACGTCGTTCCAATGGACGCGCATGCTCAGTACAGCTCGAATTTGGCAATCGGCCATTTTTCAAGAGCCAGTTGTGTGTATGTGTGAGAGCATTGGAAAAATCACAGCTGGAGCAATACAAGATGCAATATAGACCAAGGACCAAGCATTTCTTGCTGGAAGAAGTGGAGGCACTAGTTACTGTGATTGAGAACAGATGGCAGGAGCTGGACATCAGAAGAGGTCACATTAAAGTTCCACCCAAAGAAATGAAGAAATGCTGGAACCAAGTTGCAGAAGATTTCTGTGCAATGGTGAACACCACGAGATTTGGAAGCCGTTGTAAAAAGAAATGGCAGCACCTTGGTCAAATAGTTAGTGTAAGTAATATTTTCATTTATTCAATGCAATTGTAAATGTGACCAACTGTATATGTCTCACCCAGCAGAAAGACAACCTATCTAAAAAGTTGCATTTTCATCTTTGCAGAGGAAGGTGGCACATAATCCAAGGGAAAGAACTTGAACAGGAGGAGGCCCGGCAAATCTGCAGCCACTGACACCCTTGGAAGAGAGGGTCACTGCTTTGATGGGTCCTACCTGGAAAAAAGCTATCAGTGCTGCACAAGCTGGGCCCACACATGAGGGAGAGGGTAAGTCCTGCAAATTCATCATGGTCCTTCAAATCAGCCTGCTGCCTGACCTGCGATGTGTGAGCCTACTCATGCCACCCACCCTTCCCTCTCCTCTGCTGCTAACCATTTGACTGTTCTGTTATCTTTTTCAGAACTTGAGGCCAACCCTGATAATGCAGAAGAAGATTCAGACGAGGATGAGCAAGAAGAGGAGAACTTCTTCCAATCCAACCCTCCAGACCAAGAACATAGGGGTGAGGGGGGTGGGGGGGATGGAGCTGGATGAAGCTTCCACTATTGTACTGACTTTGGAGCAGGTGCCATTCATGGAGGTGCCAGCCCCTTCCATGACTAGTGGTTTGAGTGTTGGTGGGACATTCCATGGTTTCACACCTTCCGAGGTTGCGGGTCCCAGAAGTGGGATGCAGTGAGCTACACCCAGGGTGAGGAGGAGAAGGAGAGCTCAACCACACTCTCCTGAGATGCAGAATGTAACAGAAGTAGTTCAGATGATGTCATTGAGTGCAGATAGCATTGACCTTACCCGATCACTCCTGGACACCATCAGTGGGGTGAGTGATGAGGTAGCAGGACTGTCGGGAGAAGTAGCAACACTTGCCGGGACCATCGGTGAAGGAATAGTGGCCATGAGGGAGGGAATGTCAGAGGTAGTGCAAACCACGGCACTGGACATGAGGGAGGGAGTGTCAGAGGTAGTATTGGCCATTAGGGAAGGATTGTTGCAGTCCGCTTAGACACTGTCAGGATGCACGAGGGATGGCATGTGTGAGTTAGCTGCTGCAATAAGGGAACATGCCCAGACCCCGCACCCAGTGATAGAATCAACTGTCATTCCCACTGCAATCCCCACACCAGCCTCTGAAGAGCCCCAAGCCGGGCCCTCCACATTACCACCTGACACCCCCTCCACCCCCGTCCACCCTCCAGAGGTGCGCAGTATCCGAGATGTTAGAAGGAATAAGTTTGTACCAAGCCCAAAAACACTGCCACCGCCTGCGGGCAGGGATGATGGAGAGTCCAAGACCAAGCGCAGCGGGCGGTCTTACACTAAGAGGGATGAGAGATGGGTGCAGCCTTTCTTTGCTGCTTTTGTTGTTGTTGTTGTTATTATTATTGTTACTGTTGTAACTGTTCTCAAATTAAATGTTTTTGTAAGTTATGTAAATTTACAAGTTTATAAGTGATCTTAAAGTTTTTAAGTGATCTTAAAGAGTGATATTAAAGTAAAGTTTGATAACTTAACTTTAATAAAATTATTCTTTTAAGTACATTGTAAACTTTTGAATAAAATATATTTTACATCAAAACTGAATCATGTTCCATTAACACAACACAACATTACGGAACAACTCCAAACAGTAAATATGTCCATTGCTGAGCCCTCAGGCATCAGTAAAGCTTTCACGGATGAGCTGTTGGCGCAAGGCTCGAGCAATCGTTAAAGGAGCACGAGGGCCTGTCATCCTCCGGCCTCAGGCACTTGCCTGGCTTCCTCATCCTTGTCGTCCTCCTCCTCCTCCTGCTCATCATCTGCATCTTCCACATCATTATCATCAGCCACTCTCACCGCAGGTGGGTCTTCCATTACCAGCTGCTGCTGTCTCATGATGTCTAAGTTATGCAGCATGTAGCACACAACAGCGAACTGACTGACAATCTCAGGGGAGTACAGCAAGCAACCTCCGGAATGGTCCAGGCATCAGAAATGCTGTTTCAATATGCCAATGGTCCTTCAATGATGCTGGGCGTTGCAATGTGCGACATCTTGTATTCCCGGTCAGCTTCCGTCTGGTTACGTGTAGGAGCATCATGAGCCAGGTGGCGAGGCCGTACCCTTTGTGTCCCAGTAGCCAGCTCTGCCCTTGTGGCTGCTACTGAAACATGGCAGATATAATGCTGTCGCATTAGGATGAACGCATCATGGGTGCTGCCATGGTATCTTGCATCAACTGGCATGATGCGATGCATGTCGTCACACATGAGCTGCACATTAATGGAGTGGAAGCTTTTTCTGTTCCTGTACATCTCGGAATCCTGCAAAGGTGCTTGCAAAGTGATGTGAGTATAATCAATGCAGCCCTGTACCTTTGGGAAGCCAGCAATCCTGGAGAAGCCCACAGCCCTGTCACGCATTACTTGGGCGGTCATGGGGAACTTGATGGAGTCATTCCTCTGCGCATACAGTGCAGCCATGATCTGGCGAATGGAGACATGTATTGCATGCTGAGAGATGGCGCACACATCCCCAGTTGTAGCTAGAAATGATCCGGAGGCATAGAACGAAAGTGCAGCTGTAACCTTCACTTCAACTGACAAAGCAGTCCTGCTGACGCTTCTCTGCTGCAGGTCTGGTTTCACCAACTCACAGACAACTTCTTTGCGGAAATGCAGCCTTCTGACACAGTCTGCATCACTCAGGTGGAGGTACGAACACCTGTCTCGATATACCCGAGGTGGGTAAGGCCTCCTGCCCAGCACCTTATGGGCTCTGATGTTCCTGATGTGATGAGCTCGAATCAATTATCTCCTACTTGGCACCATGATGCAAAAGGCTCGCACAAGGTATGGCATTGTCAGTATTGCCCCCATATTTAAAGTTAAACTTTCAAAGAAGCTCAAAACGGCAGGAAAGCAGGCAGCACAGGTTCGCAGTTCTCTCTCTCCCCAAGGTCTGTATGGATGGATCACACACAAAGGTCCTGTGACCTCTCCTCTCTCCCCACCCCCCTTGAGTCTTGTGATCTTTCTCTCCCTCCTCCTCCCCGGCTACAAACCGTAAGATCGGCTATCTCTCCTTGCTCTCCTCTCTTCCACCCACCCCCCCATTCCCCACCCCACGGCTTGTTGTGTAGCCGAACCCCGAGCCACTGTGTCCGGACGTGAGGCTGATTCTGCCAGCCAAACCTACAACCCTCCAGGCCTTCTTCAAGACGTTCGGTGGTGGCATGTGAATGAGTAAAAAAGAGAAAACTTGTGAAATCCAACAAAATTACACTTCTACGTTGACAGGTTAAAAAAATGTTTTACTTTATTATTGATATTGACAGTGTTCTTGACTCCCTCCAAAATCTTCGATTTAAAAACAATGGTGTCTTTTCAATGCAGATTTATGAATGGGTGCTGGTTTTCTTAACTCACCAGAAGGTTTTTTGGGAGTGGTCAGATACGCCAATGTAATGGAGAAAAATGTTGGCCAAACTGCGAACAATTGAAAAAAACAGCGCAGATTTGAGGGAACGCCCCCTTTGAGGTGAAAAAAAACTAGAAAAATCGTAACTAAGTCCATTACGCCGGTGCAGATCACAGGGGGAAAGTTTGAAAAAAAGTTTAACCCAAACGCTAAAAAAAGCAGCCTAATCCAAAAAAACGGCGCAAATCACTGGGGAAAATTGAGCCCTAAATTCCATTTGCTACTGCTCTGCCCACCTGACCAGCAGATTGATATCCTCCTGCAGTCTATGACTTTCCTCTTCATTATTAACCACACAACCAATTTTAATGTCATCTGCAAACTTCTTAATGATACTCCCTATATTCAAATCTAGATCATTGATGTATACCACAAAAAGCAAGGGACCCAGTACTAAGCCCTGGGGAACCCCACTGGAAACATCCTTCTAGTCACAAAAACATCCAACAACCATTATCCTTTGCTT